>NC_059075.1:129785387-130091059 GCF_020497125.1 Mauremys mutica
GGGCTTCAGGAGTGGGCCTTGAATGGACTCATTGCAGCTGTGATAATGTGTGGTCCTAATTCCACATGTAAAATTACAATATTGGCATTTATGAAATCAAAATATATTTTCATTTCCATAACCTACCACTTTTGGAATTAGAAAGTTGGCAACCCTACACCCAGATCTGGCTAAGAAAAGCTAAGAAAACTCCTTCCGTTCTCGGTTCTCCTGGGTTTGGAGAAGCAGGACTTTGTACGTTTCTTGTAAATAACCAGACAGCAGCAAAGAGAAGAGCAGCCTCCAGCCGTGTCGCTGTCTCTCTCCTTGGCCCCGAGCTTTGACTCGCTGCTCAGGTCGAAAAGGGACAACAAGGGCCTGTGTCTCTTGGGACGGGGTTTCAGCTGTAGCAGAACAAGCCCCTCTTCTACCACCCATGTGGGCACCAGGAGACTGACTTGATCAGAGGGTGCCCGTTACTGGGGCGTTTTGGACGTCGTTAGGGTTGCCACAGTGGATCTAATTAATCCTTGTTACAGGCCGTCACCATCAGACCCCAGTCCTTGGCCTCGCGACAGAGCCATTCAGTCACCGCCCACATGCCCCGGGCATCGCCAGCTCAGCTCGGACCCCTGTCGGTTCTGCTTTCCCCAAAATCACTTGATTCCCAGCAGACCTGGGGCTGGGGAACAGAGACAGGTGTGTGAGGGGCCATCGAGGGACCAAGATAACGGGGCATTTTAAAGGAATTTGACTGCACTTATCTCATGGCCTGCGGGGTGAGGAGCAGCAAATCTCACCATTTCTGGTGTGTTAAAGCCCAGCCAGTGAGGCAATTTATATAAATGCCGGCCTGTTACCTTTATTCCCAGGCTGTGCTTGGGCATCGCCAGGCTGGGAGCTGCGCTGAGCCGGTCCCCTGCCGAGAGCATCTGGGGAGGCTGCTCCTTGGACAACAGCATGAGGAGGCATCTGGGTCCCCACAGGCCGTGTTGTGGCTGGCACTGCCCCTGCTGGGGGGTGAGGAAGGGGACCACTCCACGTGCTGCTTCCTTCCTTCCTTGGCGACATACAGGGCTGGGGAGAGGAGTCGGAGAGCAGAGCCCCCCCCGGGGGGAGGGCAGGGGTGGGAGGGTGTGAAACATGGAAAGACAATCGTGACCGTCTGTGACTTAGTCCCCGGGGTGGGACCGCGTACCCCTCCCAAACACACCAACCACAGCCGGCCTTCACATTGTGATGCTGATGTCAGGCCATGTGGGGTGTGTGATGGGGCAGGATGGGGGATGGGGAGCCGCGCCCGGGATGGGGGAGCTGCCGGTACCTCTCTCACCAGAGCTGCCCTTCAGTGCTCCTCCAGGCCTCCATCCCCCCGGGGCGGAGGCTGGTTACTGCGGGTAACCAGACTTTCAGTGTCCAGGTGGCTGAGACTGGACCGCAGGCTAGAGCGGAAGAGAGTGGGTCTGGGTGGCACTCCCTATGCACCCCCCAGGGGGCTGGCCCAGACCCCCGGTAACCCCCTGGCTTTTCCTCTGTTCCCCCCCGGGGGGCACACCTCACAGTTCGGGGACCACTGGCTCAGAGTCTATGGAATGTGTCTAGGCTGCTGCATGCATTCATTTCATTTGAAACGTCTGTTTCCTGTGGTATAAGGCGATATGTACGTTTGGCTTTATAACTGTAACAGTGCTCTCTTTTTGCTGGTTGGATTGTAACAGGGCTGGAGCTAGGAAACAGAAGCCGAGAGCCCCAGGTTCACCCTGCGTTAGTCCTAAAAGACAGTCAGTGCTGAGAGATTACTACAACTCTGCCACCTGTTGGAACCATGGACTGTAACTCATCTGTGTATCTAGCTTTGCCTGCTTTAGCCAGTAAATAACTCTCATTGCTTCTGCCTAGTTAATACATCCTTAGTTCATGACAGGGCTGGCCGCAAGGAGTGTCTTTGGTGTGAAGTCTGAGGTACAAATTGATCTGAGACAAGTGACTGGTCTCTTAGGACTAGGAGCAACCTGAATCTTTTGTAGTCTTTGGTGTGTAGCAACCACAAGCAGCCAGTCCTGCTTGATTTCCCTCAGGCAGGACCTTCCGCGGAGGCACAAGGGGCTGGCTTCCCTTGTCTGCCTAGGGGAAAGATCTTTGCCTAAGCAGGTTTCTCATCTATGTTCAGTTCCAGAAACTTCAGCCTGAACCTACACCCCTTGATTGAAGGACCCAACTTCCTCAGCTTGCAAGAGCTCTGTTCTTTTGGGTCTGTCTAGTGATGGAGGCCAAAGATGGTTTCTCTCCTGGCTTATATCTCCCAAAGGTCAACGAGCTTGTTTCAAGAGGCAGGATGGCTTCAGGCTGTTATCATAGAATCATAGAATCATAGAATCTCAGGGTTGGAAGGGACCTCAGGAGGTCATCTAGTCCAACCCCCTGCTCATAGCAGTACCAAACCCAACTAAATCATCCCAGCCAGGGCTTTGTCAAGCCTGACCTTAAAAACCTCTAAGGGAGGAGATTCCACTACCTCCCTAGGTAACCCATTCCAGTTCTTCACCACCCTACTAGTGAAAAAGTTTTTCCTAATATCCAACCTAAACCTCCCCCTCTGCAACTTGAGACCATTACTCCTTGTTCTGTCATCTTCTACCACTGAGAACAGTCTAGATCCATCCTCTTTGGAACCCCCTTTCAGGTAGTTGAAAGCAGCTATCAAATCCCCCCTCATTCTTCTCTTCTGCAGGCTAAACAATCCCAGTTCCCTCAGCCTCTCCTCATAAGTCATGTGCTCCAGCCCCCTAATCATTTTTGTTGCCCTCCGCTGGACTCTCTCCAATTTATCCACATCCTTCTTATAGTGTGGGGCCCAAAACTGGACACAGTACTCCAAATGAGGCCTCACCAGTGCTGAGTAGAGGGGGATGATCACATCCCTTGATCTGCTGGAAATGCCCCTACTTATACAACCCAAAATGCCATTAGCCTTCTTGGCAACAAGGGCACACTGTTGACTCATATTCAGCTTTTCGTCCACCGTAACCCCTAGGTCCTTTTCTGCAGAACTGCTACCCAGCCATTCGGTCCCTAGTCTGTAGCAGTGCATGGGATTCTTCCGTCCTAAGTGCAGGACTCTGCACTTGTCCTTGTTGAACCTCATCATATTTCTTTTGGCCCAATCCTCTAATTTGTCTAGGTCCCTCTGTATCCTATCCCTACCCTCCAGCGTATCAACCACTCCTCCCAGTTTAGTGTCATCTGCAAACTTGCTAAGGGTGCAGTCCACACCATCCTCCAGATCGTTAATGAAGATATTGAACAAAACCGGCCCCAGCACCGACCCTTGGGGCACTCCACTTGATACCGGCTGCCATCTAGACATGGAACCATTGATCACTACCCGTTGAGCCCGACCATCTAGCCAGTTTTCTATCCACCTTACCGTCCATTCATCCAGCCCAGACTTCTTTAACTTGCTGGCAAGAATACTGTGGGAGACTGTATCAAAAGCTTTGCTAAAATCCAGAAATAGTACATCCACTGCTTTCCCCTCATCCACAGAGCCGGTTATCTCGTCATAGAAGGCAATTAGGTTAGTCAGGCATGACTTGCCCTTGGTGAATCCATGCTGACTGTTCCTGATCACTTTCCCCTCCTTTAAGTGGTTCAGGATTGATTCCTTGAGGACCTGTTCCATGATTTTTCCAGGGACTGAGGTGAGACTGACTGGCCTGTAGTTCCCTGGATCTTCCTTCTTCCCTTTTTTAAAGGTGGGCACTACATTAGCTTTTTTCCAGTCATCCGGGACCTCCCCCGATCGCCATGATTTTTCAAAGATAATGGCCAATGGCTCTGCAATCTCATCGGCCAGCTCCTTTAGCACCCTCGGATGCAGTGCATCCGGCCCCATGGACTTGTGCTCGTCCAGCTTTTCTAAATAGTCCCGAACTACTTCTTTCCCCACAGAGAGCTGGTCACCTCCTCCCCATACCGTGCTGCAGAGTGCAGCTGTCTGGGAGCTGACCTTGTCTGTGAAGACAGAGGCAAAAAAAGCATTGAGTACACTAGCTTTCTCCACATCCTCTGTCACTAGGTTCCCTCCCTCATTCAGCAAGGGGCCCACACTTTCCTTGACTTTCTTCCTGTTGCTAACATACCTAAAGAAACCCTTCTTGTTACTCCTAACATCTCCGGCTAGCTGCAACTCGAAGTGTGATTTGGCCTTCCTGATTGCACTCCTGCATGCCTGAACAATACTTTTATACTCCTCCCTGGTTATTTGTCCAATCTTCCACTTCTTGTAAGCTGTTCTTTTGTGTTTAAGACGAGCAAGGATTTCACTGTTAAGCCAAGCTGGTCGCCTGCCATATTTACTTCTCTTCCTACACATCGGGATGGTTTGTTCCTGCAACCTCAATAAGGTTTCTTTGAAATACAGCCAGCTTTCTCCTTTCCCCGTCATGTTATTCTCCCAGGGGACCTTGCCCATCAGTTCCCTGAGGGAGTCAAAGTCTGCTTTTCTGAAGTCCAGGGTCTCTGTTCTACTGCTTTCCCTTTTTTCTTGTGTCAGGATCCTGAACTCGACCATCTCATGGTCACTGCCCCCCAGGTTCCCATCCACTATTGCTTCCTCTACTATTTCTTCCCTGTTTGTGAGCAGCAGGTCAAGAAGAGCTTTTCCCCTAGTTGGTTCCTCCAGCACTTGCACCAGGAAATTGTCCCCTACACTTTCCAGAAACTTCCTAGATTGTCTGTGCACTGCTGTATTGCTCTCCCAGCAGATATCGGGGTGATTAAAGTCACCCATGAGAACCAGGGCCTGTGATCTAGCAACTTCTGTTAGTTGCTGGAAGAAAGCCTCGTCCACCTCATCCCCCTGGTCCGGTGGTCTGTAGCAAACTCCCACCACGACATTACCCTTGTTGTTCATACTTCTAAATTTAATCCAGAGACACTCAGGTTTTTCTGCAGTTTCATACTGGAGCTCTGAGCAGTCATACTGCTCTCTTACGTACAACGCAACTCCCCCACCTTTTCTGCCCTGCCTGTCCTTCCTGAACAGTTTATATCCATCCATGACAGTACTCCAATCATGTGAGTTATCCCACCAAGTCTCTGTTATTCCAATTACATCATAATTCCCTGACTGTGCCAGGACTTCTAGTTCTCCCTGCTTGTTCCCCAGGCTTCTTGCATTAGTGTATAGGCATTTAAGATAACCCGCTGATTGTCCCGCTTTCTTGGTCTGAGACAGGAGTCCTCCCCTCTTGTAATCTCCTGCTTGTGCTTCCTCCCGGTATCCCACATCCCCACTTACCTCGGGGCTTTGGTCTCCTTCCCCCGGTGAACCTAGTTTAAAGCCCTCCTCACTAGGTTAGCCAGCCTGCTTGCAAAGATGCTCTTCCCTCTCTTCGTGAGGTGGAGCCCGTCTCTGCCTAGCAATCCTTCTTCTTGGAAGACCATCCCATTGTCAAAGAATCCAAACCCTTCTCTCCGACACCATCTGCGTAGCCATTCGTTGATTTCCACGATTCGACGGTCTCTACCCTGGCCTTTTCCTGCCACAGGGAGGATAGATGAGAACACCACTTGCGCCTCAAACTCCTTTATCCTTCTTCCCAGAGCCACGTAGTCTGCAGTGATACGCTCAAGGTCATTCTTGGCAGTATCATTTGTGCCCACGTGGAGAAGCAGGAAGGGGTAGCGATCCGAGGGCTGGATGAGTCTCAGCAGTCTCTCCGTCACATCGTGAATCCTAGCAAGCAGCACACCTCTCGGTTCTCCCGGTCAGGGCGGCAGATAGATGACTCAGTCCCCCTGAGGAGAGAGTCCCCGACCACCACCACCCTCCTCCTCCTCTTGGGAGTGGTGGTCGTGGAACTCCCATCCCTAGGAAGGTGCATCTCATGCCTTCCAATCAGTGGAGTCTCCTTCTGCTCTGTTCTCTCAGGTGCATCATCCACTCCACTCTCTGCACTAATACCTGTGGAGAGAACATGAAAACGGTTGCTCACCTGTATCTGTGTTTCTGGTACATGGATGTTTCTGGTACTCTTTCCCCTTCTGGAAGTCACATGCCGCCACTTATCCTCGCTGGCCTTCTGTCCCAGCTGCGTAGCCTGCTCTGAATCTTCAGAACGTTGTGCCCGCTGCAGCTGATCCTGACGTCTATCCAGGAAATCCTGTTCTTCCTGCCTGGGACTTCCCATCCCCCTGTGTGTAAAAGGGGCTTCCCTTGTTTTCATCCCACCAGGCTTAATTTGTATAGGAGACAGGTACCTAGCGCCCCCCTCCCCCGCAGTCTGTAAGAGAACCTGTGTCTCCCTGTTTGGCTGCGGCCTTTAAAGCATATAATAAATTATCCACATTTCCTCGTATAGTATTTATACAGACATTTCACAATATTAAGCACCAGGGGGTCATTTGTTTTCAGAAAAACCTCACCCCGTACTCTCGTATAACACAGCACTATTGTATCCAATCAGTTGATTCAGTTGATTATCACATGAAGTTCAGACCAGTAAATCTTTGCAATGGACCCTTCTGAAAAATAAAACCCAGAAGAGCTTCTCTCTCCTGCTGGGTGTAGACACCAGGCTGTCTTCTCCCCCGCTTCTCAGTGTGAGCTTTGATGGGTCTGTGTGCGGCTTGAATGTAAACTGAGGTAAACACACAGTCCTTCACTTAGGATCGATCTGTTTAACAACTCCCCCGGCATATGGAGTTTGAACTCATTTTAGTGACCATTCCAGTGTATGTCCATAACTCTTAGCACCCATCGCGTACATATATCACACAGGGATATGAATGGTCAGAGAGTTATCAGTTTTCAAATGATACCTCACAATGCGTATTTTGCACAAAGATTGTTACAGTCGTGTGTAGGGTGTGAATCCTGGGGTCTAGTGTCACTGCACACATGGTCTGTCGGCACCAAAGATGAGGAAGAACTGGGGTGTGATGGGGAGCCAGTCTAGGAGGCGGGGGGACGGGGTTCAGATGACCAGTCGCAGAAGCCCAACAAGGAGGAGGACCCTGGGAACGGTGGCAGACAGACTGGCACCAATCGGACTGACAGTGGTAGTGAAGTTCACCACCTTGAAAGTCACACCAGGCATGTTCTTCTGGATCCAATCGTTGTGGGCGTTCGGGCGGTTGTAGACCCCGGGGTAACCAGGAGCAACAGCAAGTTCATAAGGAGATGGCAAGCCTGCTGGACAGGCAATAATTAAAGAGTCAAACAGTCCCTGGGATGAGGAGGTCGTTTTGCTGACATTTACAGGGAGCTCCTCCCGAGTGTGCGGGCAGAATGGGAGGAAGCACGAAGGGGCTTGTTTGAAGATTTAACCAGGGAGTGATGGGGGTTAGCATCATGGGCCATGCAACTGCGAACACTGTGTGCCCTTAGCCCAGGGGTGGGCAAACTGCCCTGTCTGCAGGCGTAGCACCTGGAGCTCCCATTGGCTGTGGTTCCCAGCCAATGGGAGCTGCAGGGGCGGTGCTTGGGGCACGGGCAGCATGTGGAGCCTCCTGGCTTTCCCTATGCATAGAAGCCAGATAGGGGATGTGCTGCTGCCTCTGCGAGCCACACGGAGACAAGGCACTCGCATTTTTGTCACTCTTATCTGGACTCTCTGCAATTGGGCCACATCTTTCCTGAAAAGCGGTGCCCAGAGCTGGACACAAGACTCCAGCTGAGGCCTAATCAGTGCAGAGTAGGGCAGAAGAATCACTTCTTGTGTCTTGCTTACAATGCTCCTTCTCTTAGCTCCATATTACAAGTGGCAAACAGAGGCAGAGGGAGACTAACCCCAGGTTTTTAAAAGGTATTTAGGCCACATACATCCCATTGGTTTCAATGGGAATTAGGAACTGAAATCCCTTTAAAAAATCTGGCAGTAAGTGATTTGCTCAAGATCACAAGGGAAGTCTGCGGTGGAGGCGGAATTTAAACTCAGACCCCTCAAGTCTTAGATGAGTGCCATAACCTCTGGACCATCCTTCCTTTCTCCTGTGTGTGTCTAATGACGTGTTTCTGTCTATCTAACCCCAGACATAACCAGGTCTCTGTCTATCTATCCCCATAGAAAAACATCCGTCTGTCTAGTGTCTACCTGTCTATCACCTTTTCATAATTAAAGCAGGAGCTATGCTATGTATAAGAAGTCAATTAAAACCACAAACTAGGAATAAACTCTGATAAGTTCAATAATCAGCATTCTTGTTGAAATCAGTAAGATTATGTTCACACTGGTTCACTGTATATTAACTGAGGAGATATGAATGAAGAGCAAAGTTAAGCAGCGGGAGCTGAATTAAAACTATGGGTGAGACCCTCATGCCTTCTCTGGCTTCTTGCACAGCCTAAAACTGGAGTTCTGCAGTGCGGAAACAGAGGCAGCAAGTGAGTTTGGAAAAGCTTCCACCTCCAAAGGAAAGGACCCTAATGAATACCAAGTAAAACATCTCCCTCTCTCTGCCGTGCTCACATGCAGTATCTTATCATCCTGTACAACCTACGGCTACAAATCTCTATAATTTACCGTGAGTGAGTGGAGACAGTGGCAGGACCAGTCTGTCCTTCTCAGAAGATAGTTCATTAGCAGAGTCATAAAGCAACTTCCTAGAGAATCTCCACCTAATGGGCCACAATGAATTGCAGGTCAAACAGCATCAAGAAAGATGATTCCCTTGGAAGCTAGGTGGGTCCAGATGTTCCTGTTCCTTCTCCCGCTTCAAACTAAGAAGAAAACTCAACTATGCAAGAGAGATTTCATTCCATTGTTGGTGTGTATCCACCCCGAACCCATGAGACCTTCTATGGGGGCAGAGAATGGTGCACTGGGGAAGCCCATTCCATACGGTACTGTCTTTTTTCACAATCTTCTCTCTCCAGGGCTGTCGACTGGGAATATTTCACCAGCACAAAACTTACTCTGGGAAATTTTAAATGAAAATGTTTGATATTCAAATAAATGAAGCACATTTTTAGGAAAAAAACAAAACCCTCCATTAAACAAGATTCTTTGAAACCAAGGGGTCTTGCCCCAGCATGCGGAGCCTGACTCGACTACATGAGGTCCCTTCCACCCTACATTTTCATCTCCATATGCACAGCGTGTGAAATCTTTTAATTCATTACAGCACAATGGACCAGACACTCGGTTGGTATAAATCACCGTAGCTCTGCTGATGCTGATGGATCCGTGACAACTGACGGATGATCAGTCCTGATATTCCCAAACTCTGACATGCAGCGTTCAGGATAGTTTAGGCAGTTGGTCCCATTTCACTGCAAGTTATTTTGTGAGAGAAAACGAAGACAACATTTTGGGGTCAAAAGCATCAGCACTTTGAGAACAGAAAAACAATCTTTTCTCTTGGTCAACAGAATGGATTTCGGAGTTTTCCTCGGGTATTAGAACTGCAAGAAAAATTGACCTCTCATCTTAGTCTTTGCCCCGTAATGTTAAAGCTTGTTGTAAGATAGAGATCTCTCTCTCTTGAACTCAAATGGATTGTGTAATGGGAGGTGGGGTTTATTTGTTCTGCCAACACCAGGGGACAGAATTCCTCAGAGCTCTGAATCACAGGTCAGGCACAAGCGGAGTGAGTGTGTCGTTAAAATACCAGTTGCATTTCCTGGCAGCAGGAGGTAGTTCGACACCAATATATGGTCTTCAAATATTGTTCAAATTCTTAGACATGTTGATGCTTCCTTTTGTCTTTCCCTCTGTTTTATGCAGTTTATGTATCTGAAAATCCCCCCTAGCAAGCAGCACGTCCAATCACAAATACACTTAGAGGAGCACGGCAAGATTTTAATCAATATCTGCCAGGATTAGAGCTGTGAAGACGGTTTCTTTCAGAGCAGCAGGACTAGACGTCTGGATGTCGCAGCCAAAGGGCAAGGAGCATTCTGCTGCTGAGCGCTGAGCAAGAAGGAACATTTGCAGCAGCAGCATGAGAGGGTCCAGGAGTCCAGTAAAAAGTCAGGAAATGCAGCTGCCCGTGCCCGTCCGATTCAGATCTCGATTGAGCGCTGCCAAGGCCCCCAGCAAAGAGCCTGTCATGCCACATGCCATTTAGCTGAGCCCTGGCGGGATCCTTATCAGGCAGGATAACGAGGGTGATGCTGCAGCTGGGAACAGGGAAGATCCTGCCAATGGCCCTAAAGGCCAGGATGTGACCTCACATCAGATCAGGAGGACCAGTTTGGAGACGATAGCAGTGAAAACTCTGGAGAGGGGGATGTGCTTGGCCAGAGACTGGAAGTCCAGGTGTTACTGCAGCTCCCTAACCCCTCCCTCCCATTGTTTTCTAGAGAAACTGGACTTTCAACACTGAGGATTTTGTAGGTTATGGCCAAATAATTTACTGTCCTGGATAGTACGCCCTGCATTGCTGTGTGTGTCTGGGGGGTTGTGCAGATGCCACAACATTTGCATGGCCTCCTCTCCCTTCCCCTCCCCTCCACCAGCCTCTGCTGGGCACAACCCCAAGTGGATGCAGGGCACTGGGGGGAAAGGTTTCGGAAAAGCAGCTTTGCTGTTTATCCAAGAGTTCACAGTATGGGCTGTACGGCTTGTGCTGAAGCCCAGGGTCGGTAGCAAGTTCACGACTAGAAATCAGTGCCCCCCTGTCCGTTTCACCGCGGGCAGGCAGGTGGGGGTGGAGGGGTTCAAACACGGCTTGGATCAATGCTCTCCATCCTAGCTCAGGCTTTGGTTAGTTTCCTTCATTTCTCTCCCTGTCCTGGTAGCTTATTCTGGGAAGTTTCTCAGGCAGCAGGAATTCTCCACGGCCTTTCAGGAGAACTGGGAGTGCAAACCTGATCGGGCCTCCATAATAGCCAGGTCCCTACCAAATTCAGGGCTCACTTTGACTAGTTTACAAACCCTCTGTCCTTGAACTTGACCAATGTCACCATTTCGATGTTTCCACCTGACATTTCCTGGTATTGTAACCATGGGGGTCCCGACCAAACTGGGAGAATGGGGGAGTTCAGAGGTTGTTGTGGGGGGGGTCAAGCATTGCCACCCTCACTTGTGTGCTGCCTTCAGACCTGGGCTCCAAGGGCAGCAGCCAGCAACCTTTCTGAAGCTAGAGGAGGTTCCCAGATGGGCAGGTGGGGCCCTGCTGTTGGCAGCACCTCGGCTCCTACCTACTACTTAGGAGCACCTCGGCTCCTACCATTTTTGGGGCATCCAGAGAAATGGACCCCTGAGCCCCAGAAGGACCTGCAAGGGAAGCCCAGATCCCCCGCTGCAGAGGCCGGGCAGAAGCCCTGAGCCCAGGCACCCAGAGCGCCGGCAGGAGTGGGGATGGGCATGAAAGTCCTGAGCCCGGTGCCCCAGCACTGGCTGCAGCCACAGGGGGCCAGAAGCTCTGAGTCCGGGCACCCAGAGACGTGACTGGAGCAGAACTGCCAAGAGCAAAGCCCTGAGCCCAATGCTGGGCTGATGCAGCGTGCTCACTTCTGCATTGCCTCTGCAGGTGCGTCTGATATCCCCACGGAGAGGAAGTCCTGTCCCCAGCGGGGCAGAGAAACAGCTACGAGGCCCCTACTGGGTTCTCCTGGTTGGGGGGCTCCCAGCAGGACGGGGAGATCTGATTTCACGGGGCAGGGCTAATTTCATCTAGCCAAAAAAGGCACAACAAGAACCAACAGCTGCCAGCTGAAGCCAGAGAAATTCAAAGGAGACGTAGGCCCACATTTCTGACAGTGAGGGAGACTAGCCACTGGAACAAATTACCCAGGGGAGAGGTGGAGTCTCTGTTTCCCGGTGTCCTACCATCATAACTGGTTGGGAAGGTGCCTTTTAGTGACTTACAAGAAATTGGGCTTCACATGGTGCAAAGTGTGTGAAATTTCATAGCCTGTGAAATAGAGGCCAGATTAGGAGATCGAATTGTTTCATAACTTCTATGAAAAGCTCAGTGTGGGGTGCGGAACAGACTCTGCTGTTTTACTGGGTGGCCTGCTTGCTCCCCACAATCACCCCAGAGCAAGTGGGGTGATCCGGGCTGCAGCTCAAACACCCAGCTGGGCTGGCCAGGGGCAGAGGTCAGGCCTGCCAGGGAAAGGTGGGTGTGGCAGTGACGTCACAAAGGCCTTTGGCAGGAACTCAGCCTATTGGGCAACGATGATGAGGCGTCTGTGACCTCACAGAGCTCCCTTGCCAACGGCCGGGCAGGACAGGGGTGCGGGGCAGGGGGAACCTCGGAGAGCCCTGTAGCCTTGCTGCAGCAAGCCTCCAGCTCGCAGTCTCTCGCCGAGGACCAAGAGTCAGTTGCTGTAGAGGAGATTTTCTCTGCGTGTGTTTCTCATATCTGTGTGGAATTTGTTTCCAAGACGTTGTCATCTGTGTAGAAGGTAAGAAAAAATATAGGCTCTAAGTACAAGATAGGGGACTCTATCCTAGTAGACTCAAAGGCATCACCACCCTCCTAGGGAAAAAGTTTTTGCTAATATCCGAGCCTTCCACCCTGCAACTTGAGAGCATTGCTCCTTGTTCTGTCATCTGCCAGCTCTAAGATTTCATGAGAATCAATCTTTCATTAGGAAAATAATTCAAAAACGCAAATACAAAACACTTTGAGTGAAATCAACCCCTCCTGATCTCTAGTGTCTGGGAGTGTGGGCCTTGGGGGCCAGACTGAGACCCTCATGGGCTAGTAACACCCAAGAAGCCGTTAAAATAATTCCAGTTCTCTTAGCATCCAAGCCTCCCTAATCCAAGGAACAGCTGAGGGCTGTGGGAGACAGAATGTCTAACTCATGACTGAAAATACAGAGATGTGTTATTGGCTTTGGTTGGGGGACAAGTAACAAATCCGTCGGGATTCTTGCCCCAAACAACAATCGCCCATTGTCCTTTAGAGCACGAGGGCCCTAACGCGCCTGACTTGCTCAAATCTCTCTCCTGCTAGGACTGAGAGAATTTTCTCCATCCCCCATGATACTGAGGGAAAGAGAAAAGAAGTGACCTCTCTTTGGTCACACAGCAAGGCCATGCCAGAGCTAGAAAGAGAAGCATAAGAAAGAAGTTGTATCAAAATGTTTTGCATTTCAAACTAACAAATTTCTTAAACAAAGGCAATTTGATGTGTGGTTAGTGAAGTGAAATGATACATTCTTGTCTCCACGAGTTTCTAGATTGATGAACCAGTAGATCTATCCCCTAGTTTTTATCCCTAGATTGAGGGAGGAACACAAGTTTGCCTGTTTTGTGAATTACCAATGGCTTTCTTGAATTTCAACAAACTAGTTGATTGAACTGAACGATTTGAATAAAGTGAAAGGAAGACAATATTTTCTGCACCTTTACTGCTGCCCAAAGCTGGGTTAGCATTTCAGCTAGCTTTGCTTCCGGGGCCTTAGCTATCGCATCAGTGTGCGACTGTCTGAAAAGCTTGGCAGTGAACATGTTCTACTGAATGTTATTTTTTCTCTTCTATTTAAATTATTTAAAAGATTGTCATAAATTGGGCCCTTATCAGAGGTTGTTAATTTCCAATGTAATGATGAGAGTGAGGGAGACTAGCCACTGGAAGAAATTACCCAGGGGAGAGGTGGAGTCTCTGTTTCCTGGTGTCCTACCATCATAACTGGTTGGGAAGGTGCCTTTTAGTGAATTACAAGCAATTGGGCTCAATAGGGTGCTAAGAGTGTGAAATTTCATAGCCCGTGAAATAGAGGCCAGATTAGGAGACTGAATTGTTTCACAACCGATGCCTCTATGAAAAGCTCAGTGTGGGGTGCGGAACAGACTCTGCTGTTTTACTGGGTAGCCTGCTTGCTCCCCAGAATCAATAATGAGCAAGTGGGGTGATCTGGGGTGCAGCTCAAACATCCAGCTGGGCTGGCCAGGGGCAGAGGTCAGGCCTGCCAGGGAAAGGTGGGTGTGGCAGTGACTTCACAAAAGCTTAATTCCTATGGGAATTATTTTGAGGCACATTCTATGGCCGAAGTGAAAGAGAAAGTCAGACGACAGTGGTTTCCTCTGGGCTTGGAATTAACCTGTGACTCGCTGGGGGCGTTTGGAATGTGGCCATTTTGCTTCCCTCTTCCTCCTTCCCTCTTGTCCCTTCTTCTCAGTTGGAAAACGGGCCACCAGAAAAGCCTGATTTCCACCCTGTGCCCCTTCCATTCGTGCTGTAAGCTGAAGGGCATTGTGACTTGAGAGCGAATTCAGCCAGTCAGTGCTAACTCTCCACAGGTGATTTGCATAAGTCAGTAAAGGAACCTGCAGGTTTCCGCGGGAGCGATGCCCAAGGCAGGGCTCAGGCTTCGGGTTTATGCTCCGGGTTAGTGGAGTCAGGGAGCGACAGGGGGCTGAGTTCCCTCTGGTGTCACAATGTTACTGCTCAGGTTCCTCTGCCTGCTGCACCACCTGGGCAGTGACTGTCAAGGGGAAGGTTTTGTGGATTTGAAACTTAGAAACCAGGAAGCGCAGGAGAGGACTGGCTGAGAGAGTTTGGCAGTAAAATGTAGGTTTTGTGGCAATATCCTGTGCAATTGCTACTGGATCCGGGACGGAGACAGCATTCCTGCCCCTCCCACCACCTCTTAGCTGGGCCTCCATAAAAGAGACTAGCTAGAGTTTTGCACACTTGTTTGTTTGAGACTGAGCAAATAAGGCCCAACAAATTACTGCTAGGATGAATTTTGCTACCTCCTCTCCTTGACTAGAATACAAGCAGTTTCTGATTCTCTCAGATGAAATAGTTCTTCTAAAATCAAGGGCAAGACCAATCAGTGGCTTTTTCACAACCCAGCCCCCGCCCCCCAGAAGAGATTTTATTTTTATTTAAACTGGGTTTTTTAAATTTATATTGAAAAAGTTTTTTTTTAAACTTATCCAGTATAAAATTTGAAATGATGACAAGTGATGTTAAGGCCTCTAGTTGCTCCAGCCTATTAAAGTAATTTAAATAACTACATATATGAAGAAGTCCATGTTTGCTGCCAAGTGTCAGAGGAAGTCAAAGCACTGAACTGTTGGAAGTCATTGCCTAAGCACCTGGGGGTCCAGAAATGATTGAAACACTCAGCCAGATTTTGGCAGCACTAGCCTCTTCTGCGGGTGCAGAAAGAATATTTTCTTCATTCCAGTTGATGCAGCTACTTCATTCAAATGTAAGAAACTGATTGGGAGTTGGAAAAGGATGAAGGCTTCTTTTCCCCTTGTAAAATATGAATAAAGGCTAGAGAGGAGGAGGTGTGAGCTACTACTTCTAAAATCTGGAAGGACGTTATGAGCAGGAACAATCAGTTCAGTGCACGAACTAGAGATACTTCTTTACCTCAGTTTGTTTGAAATGAAAACAAATGGTTCAGTCAACCTTTTTGTTTGTATGTATCCTGCAAAACCAGCAAGTCAACATGTTTGACTAGATCCCTATTCCTAGCATCATAGAAGACTAGGGCTGGAACAGACCTCAGGAGGTATCTAGCCCAATCCCCTGCTGCAGGCAGGACCAACCCCAACTTCATCATCCCAGCCAGGGCTTTGTCAAGCTGACCTTTAAAAACTTGTAAGGATGGAGATTCCACCACCTCCCTAGGGAACCCATTCCAGGGCTTCACCACCCTCCTAGTGAACTAGTGTTTCCTAATAGCCAAGCTAAGCCTTCCACACTGCAACTTGAGACTATTGCTCTGTGTTCTGTCATCGGCCACCACTAAGAATTTCATGAGAATCAATCCCTCATTAGGAAAATAACTCAAAAATACAACTACAAAACATTTGGAATGAAATCAATCCACCCTGACCTGTAGTGTCTGGGGGTGTGGGCCTCTGAGGCTAGACTGAGACCCTCATTGGCTAGAACCACCCAGTGAGCCAGTAACAATAGCCACTCCTGTTACTGTCCAAGCCACCGCAGTCCAAGGAACAGCTGAGGGCTGCAGGAGACAGAGGGGTGCTGAGAAGGTCTAACTCATGACTGCCAACTCAGAGATGTGTTATTGGCTTTGGATGGGGGACAAGGAGCAAATCCGTCAGTCACTACAACAGGTCCCACTCGGAGCCAGGGAGACTGGGAATCGAGTCCTGCTGGCACTGCCAGCTCTGGCTTTCTGGAGGAGGAGGAAGCCCCCAGCTCCCCTAGCTGACCCTGAGGCACCTTCTGGGCCCAAATGGAGGTGGCCCCGGGTACAGCTATGGAGTGTCCCAGGAGTGTTCCGCTAGTGGCATTGTATTGTTTTCACAGCCAGTTTAGAGCTCTGGTTTCTACCCCTTGCCCTGCTGGCAGGGCATTGAGCGGCACCCGTTGCCGGCCACCTGGGTGCGGAGAGCGAGGAGGGTGAAGGGAGGAGCAACCCCGAGCATCTGCCATTCAGCTCCATCTGATCTAGAGTAAGTAAGTGGAGTTCTCCAGAGCCATCCCCAGTGTGGTGGGAATATCCCACCACTAGGGCTCCCAGCCCGTCCCTTGTCAGGGTTTGTTCCCCAGGTTAAGGGTTCCTGTGCCCTGCGGTGGGATGTGTCGGGAGGAGAAATTGCCTCAGCAGAGGGGAGGTGGGCAGAGGAGCAGGCAGGCTCGTTAATGAGAGGCTGCTTTGAAGCCAGACTCATGGCTGCTCCCCACTCACTTCCAGGATGAGGCGAATCAGGCAGATGCTCAGGAGGAAGGCCGGGCAGGTGGCTCCACAGCCAGAAGAAGACATCAGCCCACCTGCCCAGGTGGAGAGCGGCCCCTCTGTCCCCGCAGGCGGGGAAGAGGCTCATGGCCAGGGGAAAGGGAGGAGCTGCTTTGCCTGCTGGAGGAGGCGGAAGACAGCAGCTCCTCTAGCTGACCCGGAGGCACCTTCTGGGCCGAAACGGAGGTGTCCCCGGGTTCAGCCGTGGAGCAGAGAGCCAGGGGAGGGCAGGAGCCGGGGACGGCAGCTCTGGGGCTTCCTTTTCAGGAAGCCAAGGATCCAGGAGCTGCGCCCCAGGGCCCAGCAGGAGCCGCCAACCATCATGGCAGCTGAGGGGCCCTGCGCCAGCCCGACCCTGGCCCCAGAGGAGCCTCCCGCCGGCACCACTCTGGCCCCGGAAAAGCCTCCCGCCGGCACCACCCTGGCCACGGAAGAGCCTCCCGCCGGCACCACCCTGGCCACGGAAGAGCCTCCTGCCAGCACTACCCTGGCCACGGAGGAGCCTCCTGCCAGCCCCACCCTGGCCACAGAGGAGCCTCCTGCCAGCCCCAGCCTGGCAACTCAGAAGCCTCCCGCCAGCCCCAGCCTGGCACTTGTGGCGCCTCCTCCCAGCCCAGAGCAGGAGTTCAGTGACAGCACCAGCTCTGTATTCTCCTGCGGGTCCAGCAGCTCCTCCGTGGGGTCTGGGAGCCCTGTGTTTCAAGACTCCCTCTTTGGAGGTGAAGGGAGACCCAGGGGAAAGGGAGGAGGACTGGGGCGGTGGGGACTAGTAACACCCTGTGCCCATCCGACCATCCCCCAGCCGGGGCCCAATCCACCCACCCGGTATCTGAGCCCTTCCCAGCCAGGAAGGAAACTCCCCCCGAACACCCTGGGGCAGGGGAAGAGCCTCCCCGTCTGGCAGGTGGGAACTGAGACGCAGAGGAAGGGCTGTGGGCCTGGTCACACAATCCTGGGTGTAGATCTGGGAAGTGGACTGGGTCCCGGCCTAGAGCCTTTCTCCCAGGGGCACCTTCGCTTCTGCCCCTTTATTCTCCCCTCTGGCTAGGGGGTCTGAGAGTGTGAAATGAACAGGGAGGGTGTCGGGGTCCTGGCACACAGCCTGGATGGGAGCTCCCCTTGGCTTGGACCCCAGGCTCAGAGACATCTTTGTCATCCCGCTGTCCTTCTGGTATTGCTAGGAAGGGAGTCCCCCGATGAGGGGTCTCCAGGCTCCAGTAAGTCATCCACATTCCCGCCCACATGTACCCCCTGCCCTGCCCTGCCCTCCAGTTTCTAGCTGTTGACTCTGGCTGGACTCTTGACTCCGGTCTCTGGCTATGACTTTGGTGTGACCCTTCTTGGCTCCAGATTTGGGTTCTGAACCCCGGCTCAGTATTCTCCTTGCCTTTCTCTAGCCTCGCTCCAGGCCCTCCAGCCACCCGCTCCAGCCCTGCCTCCTCCTCCTCCTGATCTTCCCCAACACCGGCAATTTCAACCACCCAGCTTTGACCTCCGGCGCAGATATGGACTCTGGCTCCGGATGTGCCTGCACATAGTCAACACCTGGCTGCAGTAGACAGGCCTGTAGTGAGGCGGTCTGGCTCCCGGCCGCACCTGAGAGGGAGGAGCCAGAACAGCCGCCACAGTGGGCGGAGCCATTGCCGCCTGTCCCCGCCCCCCGGAAGTCAAGGGGCGGGACAGGAAGTATAAAAGCCCCGGCCCAGCGCTCAGTTGCAGCCCGGCGGCCGGAGAGGACAGACGCTCCTGACCGAGCTCCTGCTGGACCGAGCCTGCCCCGAGCCCGGTATCCTGAAGGTGACTGGCCGAGCCTTCCCCGAGCACGGTACACCGAGGAGCTACCTGAGCGTAACCCGGACCCGCGTCCTGAGGAGCAGCCCGAGCTAGCCGACACTCAGCACGACGAGGAGCCCATGGTGTGGGACCCAGCGCCGGACACCGGTACTGAGCAGGTACCCATGGAGGGGGAAATGGAAAGTAGCCCGGGGGTAGCTGACCCCAGTCTGGCTACAGCAGACGTTGAGCCGATGTCGGTGTGTTGCGGTCAGGACCCCACCGACCCAGCAGCAGACTAACTGCTGCTGTTAGGGCCCCGGGCTGGGACACAGTGGAGTGGGTGGGCCTGTGTCCCCCCTGCCACCCCACTCACGGGTGGCAGTCTCCCCCTCACCCCAGCGCTCAGACAGAGAAGTCTGGACCTACCAGCTGGTTGCTCAGCTCCCGCCAAGGACCTGAGCCCTGAACTATTGCTGTGTGCTCAGCTCCCGCCAAGGACCTGAGCCCTGAACTATTGCTGTGTGCTCAGCTCCCGCCAAGGACCTGAGCCCTGAACTATTGCTGTGTGCTCAGCTCCCGCCAAGGACCTGAGCCCTGAACTATTGCTGTGTGCTCAGCTCCCGCCAAGGACCTGAGCCCTGAACTATTGCTGTGTGCTCAGCTCCCGCCAAGGACCTGAGCCCTGAACTATTGCTGTGTGCTCAGCTCCCGCCAAGGACCTGAGCCCTGAACTATTGCTGTGTGCTCAGCTCCCGCCAAGGACCTGAGCCCTGAACTATTGCTGTCGCTCAGCTCCCGCCAAGGACCTGAGCCCTGAACTATTGCTGTTGCTCAGCTCCCGCCAAGGACCTGAGCCCTGAACTATTGCTGTGTGCTCAGCTCCCGCCAAGGACCTGAGCCCTGAACTATTGCTGTGTGCTCAGCTCCCGCCAAGGACCTGAGCCCTGAACTATTGCTGTCGCTCAGCTCCCGCCAAGGACCTGAGCCCTGAACTATTGCTGTGTGCTCAGCTCCCGCCAAGGACCTGAGCCCTGAACTATTGCTGTCGCTCAGCTCCCGCCAAGGACCTGAGCCCTGAACTATTGCTGTCGCTCAGCTCCCGCCAAGGACCTGAGCCCTGAACTATTGCTGTGTGCTCAGCTCCCGCCAAGGACCTGAGCCCTGAACTATTGCTGTGTGCTCAGCTCCCGCCAAGGACCTGAGCCCTGAACTATTGCTGTCGCTCAGCTCCCGCCAAGGACCTGAGCCCTGAACTATTGCTGTGTGCTCAGCTCCCGCCAAGGACCTGAGCCCTGAACTATTGCTGTCGCTCAGCTCCCGCCAAGGACCTGAGCCCTGAACTATTGCTGTCGCTCAGCTCCCGCCAAGGACCTGAGCCCTGAACTATTGCTGTCGCTCAGCTCCCGCCAAGGACCTGAGCCCTGAACTATTGCTGTCGCTCAGCTCCCGCCAAGGACCTGAGCCCTGAACTATTGCTGTCGCTCAGCTCCCGCCAAGGACCTGAGCCCTGAACTATTGCTGTCGCTCAGCTCCCGCCAAGGACCTGAGCCCTGAACTATTGCTGTGTGCTCAGCTCCCGCCAAGGACCTGAGCCCTGAACTATTGCTGTCGCTCAGCTCCCGCCAAGGACCTGAGCCCTGAACTATTGCTGTGTGCTCAGCTCCCGCCAAGGACCTGAGCCCTGAACTATTGCTGTGTGCTCAGCTCCCGCCAAGGACCTGAGCCCTGAACTATTGCTGTGTGCTCAGCTCCCGCCAAGGACCTGAGCCCTGAACTATTGCTGTGTGCTCAGCTCCCGCCAAGGACCTGAGCCCTGAACTATTGCTGTCGCTCAGCTCCCGCCAAGGACCTGAGCCCTGAACTATTGCTGTGTGCTCAGCTCCCGCCAAGGACCTGAGCCCTGAACTATTGCTGTGTGCTCAGCTCCCGCCAAGGACCTGAGCCCTGAACTATTGCTGTCGCTCAGCTCCCGCCAAGGACCTGAGTCCTGAACTATTGCTGTCGCTCAGCTCCCGCCAAGGACCTGAGCCCTGAACTATTGCTGTGTGCTCAGCTCCCGCCAAGGACCTGAGCCCTGAACTATTGCTGTCGCTCAGCTCCCGCCAAGGACCTGAGCCCTGAACTATTGCTGTGTGCTCAGCTCCCGCCAAGGACCTGAGCCCTGAACTATTGCTGTGTGCTCAGCTCCCGCCAAGGACCTGAGCCCTGAACTATTGCTGTGTGCTCAGCTCCCGCCAAGGACCTGAGCCCTGAACTATTGCTGTGCTCAGCTCCCGCCAAGGACCTGAGCCCTGAACTATTGCTGTGTGCTCTGCTCCGCCAAGGACCTGAGCCCTGAACTATTGCTGTGTGCTCAGCTCCCGCCAAGGACCTGAGCCCTGAACTATTGCTGTCGCTCAGCTCCCGCCAAGGACCTGAGCCCTGAACTATTGCTGTGTGCTCAGCTCCCGCCAAGGACCTGAGCCCTGAACTATTGCTGTCGCTCAGCTCCCGCCAAGGACCTGAGCCCTGAACTATTGTACTGTGCTCAGCTCCCGCCAAGGACCTGAGCCCTGAACTATTGCTGTCGCTCAGCTCCCGCCAAGGACCTGAGCCCTGAACTATTGCTGTGTGCTCAGCTCCCGCCAAGGACCTGAGCCCTGAACTATTGCTGTCGCTCAGCTCCCGCCAAGGACCTGAGCCCTGAACTATTGCTGTCGCTCAGCTCCCGCCAAGGACCTGAGCCCTGAACTATTGCTGTGTGCTCAGCTCCCGCCAAGGACCTGAGCCCTGAACTATTGCTGTCGCTCAGCTCCCGCCAAGGACCTGAGCCCTGAACTATTGCTGTGTGCTCAGCTCCCGCCAAGGACCTGAGCCCTGAACTATTGCTGTGTGCTCAGCTCCCGCCAAGGACCTGAGCCCTGAACTATTGCTGTGTGCTCAGCTCCCGCCAAGGACCTGAGCCCTGAACTATTGCTGTGTGCTCAGCTCCCGCCAAGGACCTGAGCCCTGAACTATTGCTGGTTGCTCAGCTCCCGCCAAGGACCTGAGCCCTGAACTATTGCTGTCGCTCAGCTCCCGCCAAGGACCTGAGCCCTGAACTATTGCTGTCGCTCAGCTCCCGCCAAGGACCTGAGCCCTGAACTATTGCTGTGTGCTCAGCTCCCGCCAAGGACCTGAGCCCTGAACTATTGCTGTGTGCTCAGCTCCCGCCAAGGACCTGAGCCCTGAACTATTGCTGTGTGCTCAGCTCCCGCCAAGGACCTGAGCCTGAACTATTGCTGTGTGCTCAGCTCCCGCCAAGGACCTGAGCCCTGAACTATTGCTGTGTGCTCAGCTCCCGCCAAGGACCTGAGCCCTGAACTATTGCTGTGTGCTCAGCTCCCGCCAAGGACCTGAGCCCTGAACTATTGCTGTGTGCTCAGCTCCCGCCAAGGACCTGAGCCCTGAACTATTGCTGTGTGCTCAGCTCCCGCCAAGGACCTGAGCCCTGAACTATTGCTGTGTGCTCAGCTCCCGCCAAGGACCTGAGCCCTGAACTATTGCTGTGGAAACGCTCCCGCCAAGGACCTGAGCCCTGAACTATTGCTGTCGCTCAGCTCCCGCCAAGGACCTGAGCCCTGAACTATTGCTGTCGCTCAGCTCCCGCCAAGGACCTGAGCCCTGAACTATTGCTGTCGCTCAGCTCCCGCCAAGGACCTGAGCCCTGAACTATTGCTGTCGCTCAGCTCCCGCCAAGGACCTGAGCCCTGAACTATTGCGGTGCTCAGCTCCCGCCAAGGACCTGAGCCCTGAACTATTGCTGTCGCTCAGCTCCCGCCAAGGACCTGAGCCCTGAACTATTGCTGTGTGCTCAGCTCCCGCCAAGGACCTGAGCCCTGAACTATTGCTGTCGCTCAGCTCCCGCCAAGGACCTGAGCCCTGAACTATTGCTGTCGCTCAGCTCCCGCCAAGGACCTGAGCCCTGAA
This sequence comes from Mauremys mutica, assembly GCF_020497125.1. Lineage (NCBI taxonomy): Eukaryota > Metazoa > Chordata > Testudines > Geoemydidae > Mauremys > Mauremys mutica. Next base: position 129,807,724 of record NC_059075.1, read on the forward strand.
CTATTGCTGTGTGCTCAGCTCCCGCCAAGGACCTGAGCCCTGAACTATTGCTGTGTGCTCAGCTCCCGCCAAGGACCTGAGCCCTGAACTATTGCTGTGTGCTCAGCTCCCGCCAAGGACCTGAGCCCTGAACTATTGCTGTGTGCTCAGCTCCCGCCAAGGACCTGAGCCCTGAACTATTGCTGTGTGCTCAGCTCCCGCCAAGGACCTGAGCCCTGAACTATTGCTGTCGCTCAGCTCCCGCCAAGGACCTGAGCCCTGAACTATTGCTGTCGCTCAGCTCCCGCCAAGGACCTGAGCCCTGAACTATTGCTGTGTGCTCAGCTCCCGCCAAGGACCTGAGCCCTGAACTATTGCTGTGTGCTCAGCTCCCGCCAAGGACCTGAGCCCTGAACTATTGCTGTGTGCTCAGCTCCCGCCAAGGACCTGAGCCCTGAACTATTGCTGTCGCTCAGCTCCCGCCAAGGACCTGAGCCCTGAACTATTGCTGTGTGCTCAGCTCCCGCCAAGGACCTGAGCCCTGAACTATTGCTGTGTGCTCAGCTCCCGCCAAGGACCTGAGCCCTGAACTATTGCTGTCGCTCAGCTCCCGCCAAGGACCTGAGCCCTGAACTATTGCTGTGTGCTCAGCTCCCGCCAAGGACCTGAGCCCTGAACTATTGCTGTCGCTCAGCTCCCGCCAAGGACCTGAGCCCTGAACTATTGCTGTCGCTCAGCTCCCGCCAAGGACCTGAGCCCTGAACTATTGCTGTGTGCTCAGCTCCTGCCTGAGGGTCTGAGCTAGAACTGCTGTTTGCTGCCCCGCCCTGACTGAGGGCCTGGGGCTTAAATTACTGACTCTGTGTGTTCAGCCCCTGCCTGAGGGTCTGAGCTAGAACTGCTGTTTGCTGCCCGTCCCTGACTGAGGGCCTGGGGCTTTAACCTCTGACTCTGTTTGCTCAGCCTCTGCCTGAGGGTCTGAGCCGAGACCTGCGGTTGGTTGCCCCGCCCTGACTGAGGGCTTGGGGCCTAATCTACTGACTCTGTTTGTTTTTGCTCAGCCCCTGCCTGAGGGTCTGAGCCCGTGGACCTTCGGAGACTGACTTGCGGATTTAGGCCGTGGAGTGACGCGGCCTGGCTCCCGGCCGCACCTGAGATGGCCGAGCCCCCACACCGGACCCTTACAAGGCCCCACCATAAATCAAACCCTAACCCTGCCCCATGACCCCTTAGTCCCTCCCACCTGTCACCGGAAGTTCTGCCCCATGGGGGTATTACTTCGTGTTCAAGGCGGCCACATGACTGGAAGCCAGGTGTGTCATGTGACCCCTCTAAGAACTCCTCCCACCACCCTCTACCAATCAGGATGGGTTTCCTCCTGGAAGGACCACCCCAAGAGGAGATTTGACCAATCAGGGCGAGCTCTGGGGTAGGAGGGTGACCTATCCCGACGTGTGTCTTGTGACCCCTCTAAGAACTCCTCTCACTGCCCTCGACCAATTAGGATCGGTTTTGTCCTGACAGGACCACCCCAAGAGGGGATTCTGACCAATCAGGGCGAGTTCTGGGGCAGGGTGACCCGTCCGGGAGTGGGCCTTATGACCCCACTAAGAACTCCTCCCAGGGCCTTCTGCCAATCAGGGTGCAGCACCATCACCTCCTAAGTCCCAGTGCTGGACGGACAAGGCCATCTCTCACCAAGGACCCATGGTTTAGAAATTGTGGGAAGGCTGCGGAGAGGAAACCTGGAGTCCTTCACCACCCCCGTGAGAACTTCGGACTCTGTCTTCGCCCCGAGGGTCTTTGACCATCCGCGGAGAAAGCGCTACATCAGCGACAGTGCCCAGGAGGAGGAGGGAGCGACCGAGGTGAGCCCTTTGGCCCAGCCGTTGATAGATACGCCGGAACCCGAACCCAAAACCCAACTGCTTGTGAGACACCCCGATGAGCATGGTGGCCTCTCTTTGTTCACCCCCTTAGAGGTGGAATGCGACTGCGGCTCGGGGGAGTCACCGGAGCACAAGGTGAACACAGGTAAAGGAATGATTTAGTCAAGGGTGAAAGTAACTTCCAGGACTTCCCGGTACTGCCAGAGTCCTGAGGGGGTGTGGCCTCAACCGGAAGGGGCGGGGCCTCTCAGGATTGAAAGGTCCTGCAACATCGGCTGTGGCTGGGAGCCCCAGGGCCTTTAAATCCCCCCCGCAGCTCTGGCAGCCAGGTTCGAGCGTGGATTTAAAGGGCGCGGAGCTCCCATGGCTGTGGGGATCCTGAGCCTTCCCCGGCTGGAGCCAGGATTTTAAGGGCCCGGAGCTCCTGCCACTCCGGAGAGCTCTCAGCCCTTTAATTCCGTGCCCCAGCCTGGGTGCTGGAGCTGCGTGGAGGGGAATGAAAGGGCTCTGGGATCTACGCAGCCACAGGGAGCGCTGAGCCCATTAAATCCCGGCCCCAACCAGCTGCTGGAACTGTGTGGGGGCGGGGAGAGATTTAATGAGCTCTGGGTTCCCAGCAACCACTGGAGCTGTGAGCCCTTTAATTCCCGGCCCCAGCCCAGCTCCTGGAGCTGTGGGGGGAATTTAAAGGGCTCTGGGCTCCCCGCAGCCGTAGGAGTTCTGAGCCAGAGATGAAAGTAAGCCGGTACAGGCCAGTACAGCATAGCAGTAAGAGCCAGTATGCTGTGCCAGACCGCACCGGCTTCCTCAGCGGGGAGTTAAAGGGCTCAGAGCGCCGGTGGCTGCATGGAGCCCAGAGCCCTTTAAATCCCTCCTCCCCTCCCACTGCAGCTCCGGCAGCCGGGCTGGGAATTAAAAATCTCGGTGCTCCCTGCAGCGGCAGGAGCTCTGGGCCCTTCAAATCCCGGCCCCAGCCCGGCAATCCTCTGGCTCCCCGCAGCCATGGGAGCTCCGGGCCCTTCAAATCCACACCTGAATCCGGCTGCAGGGGGAATCTAAAGGGCTCGGGGCTCCGCGGCGGCCTGAGCCCTTGGCCCTTTAATTTGCCCCTGAGTCCAGGGTTAATTTAATGACCCTGGGGCTCCCAGCCATAGCCGATGCCCCAGGACCTTTAAATCGTGAGAGGCCCCGCCTCTTCCGGTTGAGGCCACGCCCCCTCAGGATTCCGGCAGTACCGGTAAGTCCTGGAAGTTACTTTCCCCCCTGCTGTGAGCCCTTTAAATCCCAGCCCCAACCCAGCTGCTGGAGCTGCATGGAAGGGAATTAAAGGGCTCTGGGATCTATGCAGCCACGGGGAGCGCTGAGCCCATTAAATCCCGGCCCCAGCCCAGCAGCTGGAGCTGCAGGGGCAGGGGGGATTTAATGGGCTCTGGGTTCCCAGCAACTGCCGGAGCTCTGAGCCCTTTAATTCCCGGCCCCAGCCCAGCTCCTGGAGCTGCGGGGGGGATTTAAAGGGCTCTGGGCTCCCCGCAGCCATAGGAGTTCTGAGCCAGAGATGAAAGTAAGCCGGTACGGGCCAGTACAGTGTAGCGGCAAGAGCCAGTATGCTGTGCCGGACCGCACCGGCTTCCTCCGCGGGGATTTAACAGGCTCAGAACTCCGGCGGCTGTGGGGAGCTCCGGGCCCTTTAAATCCACACCTGAACCCGGCTGCCAGAGCTGCGGGGGAATTTAAAAGGCTCTGGGCTCCCTGTAGCCACGGGAGCTCTAAGCCCTTTAATTCGCAGCCCCAGCCTGGCTTCCAGAGCTGCAGGGGGTATTTAAAGGTCTCTGGGATTCCCGCAGGGGCGGGATCTCCGAGCCCTATAAATCCTGGCCCCAGCCCAACTGCCAGATCTGCAGGGGGAAATTAAAGGGCTCTGGGCTCCCCGCAGCCGTGGGTTCTCTGAAGCAGAGATGAAGATAAGCCATTACGGACCAGTACGGCGTACCAGGAAGAGCCAATATGCCGTGCCGGACCGCACCGGCTTCCTGAGCAGGATTTGAACGGCTCAGAGCTTTGGCGGCTGCAGGGAGCCCAGAGCCCTTTAATTTCCCCCCGCAGCTCTGGCAGCCGGGCTGGGGCCAGATTTAAAGGGCTCGGTGCTCCCCGCAGCCGTGGGAGCTCTGGGCCCTTTAAATCCACACCTGAATCCGGCTGCCGGAGCTGCGGGGGGAATCTAAAGGGCTCGGGGCTCCGCAGCGGCCTGAGCCCTGGGCCCTTTAATTTGCCCCTGAGCCCAGGGTTAATTTAAAGACCCTGTGGCTCCAAGCCACAGCCGATGCCCCAGGATCTTTAAATCTCTTCCGGTTGAGGCCACGCCCCCTCAGGATACTGGCAGTACCGGTAAGTCCTGGAAGTTACTTTCCCCCCTGCTGTGAGCCCTTTAAATCCCAGCCCCAACCCAGCTGCTGGAGCTGCAAAGGGAATTTAAAGGGCTCTGGACTCTCTACAGCTGCCAGAGCTCTGAGCCCTTTAAATCCCCGCCGAGGAAGCCGGTGCGGTCCGGCACGGCGTACTGGCTCTGGCTGGTACTCCGTACTGGCCCGTACCAGCTTACTTTCACCTCTGGATTAAGTGATGGTCGAGGTCGTGAGACGTTCCATAGAGCTCTCCTGGCCGCAGTGCCCATGACGGAAGGTGGTACGTTCCGTTCCGCCATGACATTCATAAACACATCCCATCTTTAAGGTCCATGTCTGCTAGGAACTGAGCGCGTCTGGGTCACGGCCCAGACTAAGTCGAGCATGTTAGAACCATTAACCACAGAGCCTTTGTACACAAAAGCCCCTTTATCGTTCCATGAAGAGAGATTTGTAGCTTGGTCCAGCTTCTTTAGCAATACGAATGCATTTTTCTTAGAACACTTCTTCACGTTATCCAGCACCTGCTGAGCAACAGACTCTGAGCTCTTTGGTGTTTCTGCGGGGTTGCAGTTACATTCTGTCCCTGTTCTGGTAGAAACAGACTGATTTTCACTTTCTCTGCGTCGCTCGGCTTCATGTACATTAGGCACCTTTAAAGCTCGGCGCTGTAAGGTTTAGTCTTTTAGTATTCGGCTCAGTCGGTTCTTTGAAGAACAGACTCGTTTCAGCATCCAGTAAGTGAGTTGTGGTCGGTCGTTAGGCCCCCTGAGGATACAGAGGTCACCAGTGTTCTGAGCGAAGCATCAGATTTTTCCCAACTCTCTTTAGAATGCTGTTTTTTAGCCCCCCCCCCCCCGCCCTCTGGGGACACAGCGTCCATCAGTTTTCTGAATGAACCATCAAACTGTTCCCAAATACTAGAATATAGGGGAGCGGTGACGAGCTTATGGTTTTGGGAGAATGGTTTGTCAGTCCTTGGTGTTTTATTCACAACCCCTAGAGCGCATGCTCCGGGTTTGTGAATGTGTGTGGTTCTGCGCACGTTCAGAGTCCCTCGAGCGCATGCTCCGGGTTTGTGAATGTGTATGGTTCTGTGCAGGTTCAGAGCCCCTCGAGTGCATGCTCCGGGTTTGTGAATGTGGGTGTTTATTCAGGGTTTGCTGTGGCAGTGGCCGCTGAGGAACAGGAGTTGTGGTTGTTGTTTACCAGAGTCTTGTTTTCCCCTTGGGTTTGACGGATATGAGGTTTGGACTGCCCGGATGCTTCATCTGCACTCTTGTGCTGTTTTGCGTTGTTAAAGGTCTCCAAGCAGATTCCTGGCTCTTTAGTGGTTCTGGAGGAGGTGTCCTTGTAGCGCTGACTAAGCATTGTCAGAAAAGTTGCCCATGCCTATGGGGGGTGGGGGGAACCATTTTACAAAACTGAACTTTACCATCTTTCTCACCCACACCTATGTATTCACTTCAAATACAAAACCTCATAGAACAACCCAACCAATAAGCAAAATATATTTACTGGACTTCATCCATCCATCAGTCACTGATGCTGGTGAATTTTCCCTTTCAGCTGTCTCGTTCCCTTTTCTTCTGAGCTTGTTTTCCCTCTGCTCTAAGGATCTCTCATGCTTTCACCGTACTGTGGAGCAAACAGCATTATTATAAAACACATGAAACCGTCTTGTAAACTTAAAAACTAAATATTCATTAGGGTGTTTTTCTGTTTAAAAAGTCACAGCTTTAAAACAAATCATCCAGTTCAGACTGTACGAGAAACACCGGTTTTGAGTTTATTTCTACCACTTAAAACATAAACCAAAAAACAACAAACAAACAAACAACAACAAAAACCTCAAACATTTTTTTAAAATACATCTCATTTTGCAGAATAAAAACCAAACTGCTTTTAAAATCCATTTTAAACCACATTTTGCACAGGAAAAAACCCTGTTGGTTTGAAACAAACCAAGTACTTTTAAAACCCTACACCTATGCCTTGCCCAGACCCCTCTCACACACAAATTAGCAGCTTTAGAAACACACTAAACCAAGTTTGCCTCCATATACTTTTCAATAACCCCCACCCCGCCATGCATTTAAAAGTCAGTTGCAAAAAAGTTCCCTTTCACTAAGGGATCAAGTGTTGCAGGCACATGCTTGTCCCGTTCCCCCATGTGTGTTTGGGCCTTCAGGTTAAAGAACAAGCAAAAATGTTAGTTACTATTACCACCAAATCCCTATACAAACTGTGCAATACTTAAAGATTTTTAAAACAGTATTAAGCACAACTATAGTTAAAATGGTTTTTACCTTGGCCTGGTGGTGAACTGCAGCTTAACGTTCTGGGTCCATGCTAAGCAGATCACGCTGCAATGAAGATAGGCACCATGATTTTCCTAAGACAGCCTGGGCAAAGAGTGGCATTATACAATGTATAGTTTCAGAGTTCAAGCCAGCCAGCCCTACCTCTGTCTGCCGTCCAGCAGCCTTCCAAGAAAGTTTCTGTTGAAAAGGACAGTCTCCAACAGACCTGAGGTTTTTATACCATCTTAGCCCATTGTTCAAACAGACTTCAGCATAGTAGCTAGCAGGTTAATTTAATCCCCATGGCTCTGAACTAATAGATCCTTAAGGACTTTAGGCACCCCTCCCGCAGCACCCCCTGTGGTGATCTGGGGTGGGGGAACCAAGCTGTCTGCACAACAGGGCTTTTTTTTTCTTTTTTCCTTTTTTCTGTAAGTTAAAATAAATGTTTCTGCGGGGCCTTCTTAGAGTATTGAACAGTCCCCATTTCCAAGCGGGGGGCCCTTTGCAGATATCAATGAATGTCTTGGGGCTTGGGTTTTTTTTTTTAAACACGTTTCTTTCATGCTTAAAGTTTGGGGTGGGGGTGTTTTCTAGAAAGAATGACCCAGAGCATTCGACCAACTCCAGGGCCATATTTAATCTGTCCAATAGTGTTCCACCAACTCCTGGGGTCATACTGAAACTGTCTAATTGAGTTCTGCCAACTCCAGCAGTTATATTGAAACTGTCCAATAGCATCTGCGAATTCCTGAGGTTTTATTTCATTTCATATTAATCAGAACTCACCATCCACCCCCACCCACCCCCATCAAATTTAACCCTATGGCAACAAGGGTAAGTAATCGCAGTCACCCTGGCTATTCAGTGAGGGGGGGGGGTTAAACCCACTCAGTTCAACAGGATAAGTCAACTGTATTGTACTCAAACACAGGTCTGATCAGCCTGCTTGTTTTACTGTAAGCACATTTCTTAGGATTTTCCCCCCACCCACAACATACATTTCAGCTTTTTGCTGTAAATGGGTCACTTTTACACTCAAAACCCACAAGCGCTAGCTTCTCACAAACAATTGATTTTTTATTTAAAAGACATACAGCTCCTTGAAACCAAGCCAAGATGCTTCATTAACACTTTTAGCTCATTTAAGGGCCAAAGGCCTTTGAACAGAAACACAGATAGTCACAAAGCCCTTTTCAATAGGGTTTATTTTAAAATTTACAGCTACCAAGTTTTCTATCGCATGTTTGTCCCCTCACCATTCTCTAGCTGAATCCTTTTAGATTCCTTACAAATAGTCTTTTCCTTAAGCAGGAATCTGTAACTTTTTGTGCAGACTAGACGGCCAATATCACGCCGTGTCGTGGATAAATGACCCCGCGTTGTGTTTGGATCAGAATCACACGAGGCCCCTTTATTACGAGCATGCCGGGGGCGGGGACCAGCGAACTGGCTTACCCCTGAATAGAGATTTTTCAACAGGTTTTATAGCAAAAACCCCACAATTTGTGGGTCCTTGTTCACATGATTGCCATAACTGGAGAAATGCTGTGCAAGTGAGTGAGTGGAGACCCTGACTGTGTTTTAAAGAAAATGAACCAGAAGGTGCCTCCAATTTTTCCACTCCAGCTGTAAGCAGGTTATTTTCTTTAAAACACAGTCAGGGGCTCCACTCAACTGCACAGCATTGAATAAGGTCCCCCCTTGCACTAAATGTTCTTGGCTTAGGGACAGACATTGCACAGCAGAACCTCTGGCAATCATGGTGTTTAATCAGCTTTCCAAACCCAGCTCAGCACATAGGCCCCAGACCTTGTGGTTTATATCCACTGAAGTCCAAGACACTCAGTCGTGGGGCTGTTGGCCTGGCGCATCTATGACACGGCCCTCGCAATCTTCACAAAGCTTTTCCCTCAGGCAGTGCTTAAGGGCAGCATAAACAGCAACGCGTACAATAGTCTGCGTGACTTTTTTACACTCACGACGTGGCACTGGCTCAGTTAGTTCTATGCCAAGCCTCCTCCGAAACCCCTCATGGCCATCATCCTCAGAGTCTTCTTCAACAATTTGTATCAGCATTGAGCAAAACCGAGGTGGGCCCAGTTCATCTTCCCTGCTTGATGCAACGCTGTCCAGGGCTTCCAGGCCATCTAGAAAGGCATTGTCGAGCTGTTGAGAGATTTTCAGAACAGAAACAGTGTAAGCGCCACAGTGTTTGTTTTTAGATTTACACAACTCCTGGTTCCTTACCCGTTAAGAAGCGATTGCTTCTTAATCATTCATTTACCTGTGTGACGTCTTTACCATTCACCTTGTCCACCAGTGACTCCCCCCAGCCTCAATCGCATTCCACCTCTAAGTGGGTGGACAAAAAGAGGTCACCATGTTCATTGGGGTGTCTCACAAGCAGTTGGGTTTGGGGTTCTGGTTCCGGTTTATCCATCAATGGCTGGGCCGAAGGGCTCCCCTCGGTCACTCCCTCCTCCTCCTCCTCGGCACTGTCGCTGATGTAGCGCTTTCTCCGCGGATAGTCAAAGACCCTTGGGATGAAGACAGTCTGAAGTTCTCACGGGGATGGTGAAGGAGTCCAGGTTTCCTCTCAGCAGCCTTCCCACGATTTCTAAACCATGTGTCCTTGGTAAGAGATGGCCTCATCTGTCCGGCGCTGGGACTTAAGGGGTAATGGTGCTGCACTCTGATTGGCAGAGGGCCTTGGGAGGAGTTCTTAGTGGGGTCATACGGCCCACTTCTGGACGGGTCACTCTGCCCCGGAATTCTCCCTGATTGGTCAAAATCTCCTCTTAGGGCAGTCCTATCGGGTCAAACCCATCCTAATTGGTAGATGGCGGTCAGAGGAGTTCTTAGAGGGGTCACACGACCCACTTCTGGATGGGTCACCCCACCTCAGAACTCACCCTGACTGGTCAAATCTCCTCTCAGGGTGGTCCTTCTGGGATGAAACCCATCCTGATTGGTAGAGAGTGGTGGGAGGAGTTCTTAGAGGGGTCACCTGACACACCTTGCTTCCAGTCATGTGGCCACCTTGACCCCGGAGTTAAACCCCCCCATGGGGCGGGACATCCGGTGACAGGTGGGAGAGACTAAGGGGTCAACGGGTAGGGCTTGGGAGGGTCAAGGGGAGGGGTTAGGGTTTGATTGATTGATTCCTGATAAATACCAAGATTACATGGATAACGTGGAAAGAAATGTGGACTCGTTACCTCTGCACTGGGACTATGACTGCCCTATTGACCTACCACCTTGGTTGAAAGCTGCTTTTCCCTGTATTTATGCATTGTTGGGACCAGAATTAGTGGATCTCCCTGCATGCAGTCATGAAAACCGGTCCTAAGAGCAGGCCCTTTTGGGGAAGAAGAAATGTGGGACTCTGCTACGCCTCTCTTTAGACAATCAGCTCCTGAACAAAGTGATCATTTGAAACCATGACCCTCTGCTGCGAATCCCACAATTGTTGGCTCACAGGAAATCTGCAAAGGGTTTCATCAAACTTCATCTGCAAGGATTTCCAATCTAACCCTCGTTTGGGCAAGAGACAAATTGAAGACAGATTTCAAAACAGACGATGGACATTTTAACGGTCTGATATGCTAGTTGAGCTAACTAAGGGTCCCCTGACCCTGAAACACTTCATCAGTGATGTATTTGGGGACAGTGTCATCTATTCGGGTGAAATACGTCTCTTTTTGGAGAACACAGAGCAGCACACGCAGCACATCCGAACCTGGAGAGGTTTCGGCTGCATGTTTTCAACGCAGAATTGGAAAAGCGGAACCTCCAGCCAACTCTCCACAGAGTTTTGGGGGTACACCCTCTCCCCAGAAGATGTTATGATTGATCCAAATAAGGTGGAAGCCATTCATAAATGGGGCGAAGTTGGAAGTCCTCAAGAAGTGCAGCGCTTCCTAGACTTCACTCATCCTGTGAAATCGAGACGTGCTGGCTCTCAGTGATGCTTAGACGGAAAACCACGCACCCCACACAGAGGTTGGAACCACCCACTGCCCAGTTGTCCTGAGGAGCCATGATGTCTCCAGGAGCTGTGTAAAGGGCACAGGGATCAGCCTCTCAAAGGTAGGGGAGGGTCATGTGAGGAGAGGGTCTAAGAGAGGAGGATCGTGGGCTAGGCTCTGTATTTGGGCTTGGCAGGGATCGAGAGAAGGGAGAGGGCTGTTAGAGGGCAATGCGAGGTGGGAGGGGGGTCGGAGATGGGGACAAGGCCTGAAAAGTTCAGCTGCTTTAGATCAACTGTGCCAGAGAATAATCACTGGTTGAAGTGACTGAAAGCTCTGAGCTGGGGCTGGCCAAAATCCTCCTCCTCAGATGGGAACATCCCAAAAGTCTGTAGAAGCTCAGCCTCTGAGGTGAACGTTGTGGCCCTAACCTCTCTCTGCTCTATACTTCACAGGATTCCAGCCGGCTGTTCCAATCCAGGAGGAAAACTGTGCCACCGAAGTCTCCCAGCACCTGGTCAGTGAAGTGCCACTTAACCCCGCTGTGATGCACAGACCTTGCCCTGGCTGGCTGCACAGGGCTGAATTTCACCCCGTCAGAGCGTAAGGAAATAATTGTCTGAAAGCCTTTTTCTTTTTGGATGTCTGTCTAGTGGGAAAGAACCATGGGGATTTTTAGCCTGTTTTGCCCCCATGCCTGGTGGTTCAATGATGCAGAGACGTGCTGATGCATTGGTTGATTTCCCCACCTTTTAATCTACTCTCTTCTTCTCTTTTAACAGGTATTCTAAGGGTCCCCCGTGCATCATATGGGCATTCTTGAGTGTGCAGATTGCATCAGACCTGCACCTGAATAATTAATAGTGACTGACATATGCAGACACTAAAGTTCTGCAGCCAAATTCTCAGAAACCTTCCTCTTCAATGTAAGATCAGGATTTTGGTTTAAATTTATTTTTATTTAAAAAAAATTGCTAAGCAGATGCTACACTGTAAGAAGAGGAAAGAGAATCAAAAACTGAAAGATTGTTACTAAAACCAGTGAACAACTGCAGAGAGTGGAGACCCGGCAAAGCAAACAAATGAATACTGTGAGTAAATAACCTGAAAGCAAATGGGGAAGAAAACCTCATCTGGGTAATTGTGGCTCTTGGGACAAAAATTGGGTTCCTGGTACGTAGCTTGGCTGAGATCATCCCTTTTGCCTGGGATTCCAATGTCATTCTCTGTGTGGTGTCCTTATTTTATTCCTAGGAAAAAGATCCCCAAAGGAGATGTAAGGATCCGGAACTCTAATGTCTGCCAGAAACTTCAGCCACCTTCACAGGTAGAAGTCACTGGCTTTCCTACTATGCCGCTAGTGCTCTTCCTGCTCTCCAGATCTGCTCCCTCCAGCAGGACAGAGACACCCCTTAACTCCCCGAGTCCTGATTTCCTGCCATTCAAGGGGCTGAGGGTTTGCATTGCCCCCACCCCAACCATCTGAGACTTTTCCTATGGGAATCTCCCTAGAGCAGGGGAGAAATCTGTTCTTTCATTAGAACCAGTCTGCTCAGTAAATCCACCCACACTGACCTCATCTCAGCTGCTTTGTTTATCCAAGATTAGTGGTATCTTAGGAAAACCCTTAGCGTGTGGGGGTGTGAGGTGGAGCAGGGGATGCAGGACCACCAGCAGATTCCCCTGAAGAACACCACCCTGTCTTTCTCTGGTCAGGTTAAAGCTCGCCGTCCATTGCGGAGGTGAAGACTGGATGGGAGCTGCTGGACTGACCTTGATGTGCCATGTCAGGACCTACATCTCAGGGGTGGCCAGCAGCAGATGTAACACGTGTGTCCAGGAATGGGCTAAATAACCTATGTTGAAAGGTAAGTAAAATCATGGCCACATGTAGACATCACAGGAATTGGTGGGGATTGACCCAGGGTTCTTCAGCACAAGCCCCTCTCACTCACTGTCAACAAATCCAGCTCCACCCACTAGACCACACCCCATTCCAGACCCCCAGAACCCAGGAGCCCTGATTCTCAGACCCAGGCCTCACATCACAAGGCCAAACCTCCTCCCGTTATGGGCGCTGCAGAAGGGACCATTGGCAAAAAAATACCCTCTGCATTCCCTCTGTCAGAGACTGCGGCCACGGGTGACAAGTGAATGAGCTGAGATCTCCCCTGTGGGAATCCGAGGGGCTGCACATTTGGGGTTTCACAGGGACGGCCTCTGGCAGCCATTGACAGAGTGTTCCTGGCAGGAGATTTTCCATCTCTTACAAAGGGTTTCTGTTCCCACAGATCTCAGCAGCTCAGCAGAATGCGGGACAGCCGAGTGCTGATGGGCTAGAGGGTCCCAGAAGTCGCTGTGCAGCAAGGGCAGTGTCTGCAGTCACCGTGGGCCACACCCTGCGCTCCAGACAACCCAGGCTGGTTCCCTGGATTGCAAAGGGGACTTTGGCTTGGGGAATCGGTGCTGGTGCCTGTGTCCACATCTGGGATGTTTTTATGAGGCTACTCCATGGTCCATGAAGCGCCATGAAAGCAAGAGGAGAATGGATATTAGAGAGTGAGGCTGGGACCTCTGCGGAGCTGCTGCAGTCAAACATCCACAGCCAGAAGAGAGACGATGGGAAACGCGCTTCACTGGCTGGCCACAGCAGCTGTCTCAGAAAGCTCTGCTCATGCTCCAGCCAACAGAGGCAGGACGAAGAGCCACACAGGGAGAGCCTGGGTTGCAATTAGCAAGTTGCGGTTTTTTCAGTGGATTATGCTGCCCTGACCGTCTATTTCCTGCAATGTGCACATTCAGCCTCCCTAGCTGACCTCAATGGGAGTTAGGTTCTCCGTGCCCACAGGACAGGGCTGGCCTTACCATGAGGCGAACTGAGGCGGCTGCCGCAGGTGCCAAACTGTGGCAGGGCACCACTAGGACCCAGAGCGTAGAAAATTGTGTCTGGTGCTGGTGCATATGTTTTCTCTCTGCTGTAGATGCACAGAGCTGGTGGAGTGCTGTGCTGGAGGAAGGGGGCACAAGAGACATAACAGGCAGGCAGGAGAAACGGGGAGAGGGAATAACAGAAAGCAACAGGAGCTGCAGGGAGAGAGAGGAGGAGGAGCCTCTAATGTACCTCTTGAGCACCCCCAGGAGTCTGGACTAACACCAGCTTGTCAGGGAGCTTCCTATTTCCTGCTGCTTCCCTGAACCCGCTTGAGGAGAACAGGCAGTCAACTGAAGTAGTAGGAGCCGAGTAGGCCCTTAAGATGCTGATATCTTCCCTCATTCAGACCCTGCTACCAGCCCGCTTATTTGTCCCCTGCCACTCTAGCTGGCACAGAACAGCAGTCATGAGTGAAAGAAGAAAACGCCCCTGTGAGGCAGCATTCAGAAAAAGAAAGAAAGCAAAGGAAGCTTTTCTGTCTAAGCAGGAAGGAGCTCTCCTGAGATAGATAGACAAAAATGTTCATGGTGAGCCTTCTGGCCCCAGTGAGGATGTGAGTGGTGAGGAGATGCCTGATCTTCCAGGTAGTCAGAGTGCAGGAGACCTGGCAGCTACTGCAACATCCATATCTCCATCTCAGATGGATGTAACCATGCACATTCCTGAAGAAAAGTATAGCTCAGAGAAGAGTGTGGTGGAGGCACAAGAAACAGCTGCTGCTGAGTTCAGTTCCTTAAATCTAGATGATCCAGGACTGTGGACCCACTTGAGCAGTAGCCTGAGTGACTTCCTTGTACTGCATGGGCCACAGCAAGTGAAAAACTTCACATTCCCCAAAGACAATGAAAATAGAAGTTTCCATCCAACACATTCCTGGTGTGAAATCCCCAATGGTGACAAAGTGGAGAGGCCATGGCTTATGTACTCAAAAACCCAGAATACTGCATACTGTTTTTGTTGCAAACTCTTCTAGTCTAATGTTCCAGCCACACTGAGTTCTACAGGAACAAAGGACTGGAAAAATCTGGCTAGAAATGTGGCATGCCATGAGAAGGCAGCAAATCAGCAGAGAGCATTCCATAGGTGGAAAGAGCTTGAGATGAGCCTAAAGTTAAAGGCCACCAGAGATGATGAGCATCAAGAGAAGATTGCATCAGAGTTCTGAAAAGGTTTTTTGCCATTGTGAGGGGGCTTGCTACCCAAAACCTAGCACTGCGCGGCACTTCAGATCAGGTGCATGTGCCAAACAATGGAAACTTCTGCATAGAACCTCCTCACCACACAAGTTCCCCAACCCACCACCCTTTCTTTAATCATAATAATAATTCATAATAAATAAATGACTATTCATCAGAAGAAAGAAAGAACGTTCTAGTTCTTACATCTCCTGCTTTCTTTGTGTGTGTCAGTCTTCCTTAGATCATAGGGGCTTTGTATCAGGGAGTGTCCTTACTTTCCCTGTCTCGTAAAGTGCACACTAGTGACACTGACCAGATAAATAATGGAGACATCACACGCACACAAAAATAACCAAGCCCTTTGTTATGGAGACTGTTCTCCTCAGTAAAGCAAGCTATAAACATTAGGAAATGCACAGAGGACTAAAAGGCTGCAAAGTGAAGCACTCTCAAGTTAGGAAATACCAGAATGAGCATTGCCTGTGCAACATTAACTCTGCAAGAAATGAGGCAGGGATCCTACAGGCCAAAGACTCCTTCAATACACAGCCCCAGAGAATAAACCCCTGTGCACTGAATAAGGAAGGGGTCCCGTGGGAAAAAAATACCATGGGATCATGTCATTAAAGCCTGCATCATCCTGCAAATGCACAAGAGGACTGAATTGAGGGTGCCAGGGCAACACTTCTTTGGACATTTGCTAACCTGAGAATGCTTCACTTTGTAACCTTTCCATCCTGTTTAAAAGCCTTGACTTTGTATTTCCTAATGATTTTATTGATGAAAGCAAATGTGAGTAACATTAAATGAAGGGTTTTTGTTTGTTAATTTCCTTTGTTTTTTTTTTAATAGAAAGAAAATCTTTCATCTCTGTGCTGTGTAACGGGGTGACCCCTCCCCTGCTCCAGCCTGGAAGGGGTTGGAAAAGCCCTGCAGGGGGCTGGGGCTGGGCAAGGTAAAACCCTGGCTGATTGGGGGAAGTGGCTGCAGCTGGGGCCATGCCCCAAACTGAGCGACAGGGCCTTATAAGAAGGCCAGGGAAGCTGAAAGGATCTCTCTCTCTCTCTCTCTCTCTCTCTGTCTCTGTGTGTGTGTGTGTGTGTGAGTGAGTGAGTGAGTGAGTGTGAGAGAAGGGAGAAGGGCCTGGGTGCAGGGAGCTAGAGACAGGGTACCTGAGTGGGGCAGGGGAAAGGCTGGGGAGCTCCTGCCTGGAAAGCCCCAGGCTGTGGCCTAGCATAAGGCCAAGAGGTCCTGGGGGTTGCAGAGGGCAGCCCAGCGGTAGGCCAAGACAGCAGGTCCAGACCCTCCTTGCTGGTGATGAGTGGCTGATCCTGCAGCCTGCCCCAGGGCATGGGGACTAGATGATGACTGGCAGTAGCTGTATACTGATGTGAGGTGGGGATAGTGGGTTGGAGGTTCCCCAAGGAGGGGAGACCCTGAGACTGAGGGGTTACTGCCAGGCAGGGCTGGCTCCAGACCCCAGCCTACCAAGCAAGTGCTTGGGGCACACCTCGGGACAGGGTGGCACTCGGGGGGAGGGTTGTTTTTGTTTTGGTTTGGCCGGGCGGCACTGGGGGGAGGCGGAGCTTGGGAGATGTGGTGCCATGCTGGGGGACTTGGGCAGCGTGGCACTCGGTTGGGGCAGGCTTCAGCGGCACGGCGCTGGGGGGTGCGGGGGACTTGGGCGATGCGACGCTCGGGGGGGGCGGGGGACTTGGGCGGTGTGACGCTCGGGGGGGTGGGGCGGCGCGATGCTCGGGGCGGGGGCGGCGCTCTTTGTTTTCGCTTGGGATGGCAAAAATGTTAGAGCCGGCCCTGGCCACGGGACTTCCGCGCTCGGCCGGGGGAGCGGGACCGCGAGGTTGAGGGGCTCCAGCAGGGAGAGCGGGACTGCAGGGTTGAGATGCTCCGGCTGGGGGAGCGGAATGGCAGAGTTGCAGGGCTCCGGCCGGGAGAGTGGGACCGCGGGGTTGCGGTGCTCTGGCCGCAGTAGTGGGGCAACAGGACTTCCGCGCTTGGGCGAGCGGGACCGTGGGACTTGCTGCACTCCAGCGCAGGGAGCGGGACGGCAGGGTCCCTGGGTTCTGCCGGGGGAGCGGGGCTGCGGGATTGCATAGTTGAGATTATTTTTTCCAACGTGCATCGCTTTGCATTTGTCAATGCTGAATTTCATCTGCCATTTTGTTGCCCAGTCACTCAGTTTTGTGAGATCCCTCTGTAACTCCTGGCAGTGTAATTTGGACTTAACTATCTTGAATAATTTTGTATCATCTGGAAATTTTGCCACTTCACTGTTCATCCCCTTTTCCAGATTATTGATGAATATGTTGAACAGCACAGATCTCTGTACAGATCCTTGAGGAACCCTGCTGCTCACCTGTCTCCCTTGTGAAAAAAAACCTGATTGTTTATTCCTACTCTTGTTTCCCATCTTTCAACCAGTTACTGATCTATGAAAGAACCTTCCCTCTTAGTTCAGGGCTAGTTAGTTTCCTTAAGAGCATTTGGTGAGGGACATTGTCAAAGGCTTTCTGAAAATCCAAATACATTGTATCCACTGGATCCGCTTTATTTATGGGCTTATTGACTCCCTCAGAGAATTCTCATACATTGGTGAGGCCTGACTTCTGTTTACAAAAGCCATTGACTCTTTCCCAGCAAATCATGTTTATCTATGTGTCTGATAATTCTGTTTTTTTACAATAGTTCCTTCCAAATTGGCCTATAATTGCAGGGGTTGCCTCTAGAGACCTTTTTGAAAAATTTGCATTACATTAGCTGCCTGACAGAATAATCCTTGGGTTCTAGAAAGCAGGTATAGCGAATTCCATACTATCCTCCTGCCTCCATGTAGGGGGTGTGGAGAAGCATGGAGATCTGTGTCTGGGGCAGAGTGCATGGTGTGCCACCTATCCTAGGCCAGCACAGCATCTGGGCTAACCTAGGCCTGTGAGGAGTGGGTGTGAGGAGCCTGTGCAGAACTGAGAGCTGAGATCAGGCTGCTTCCATGGAGAGATTCTGTGAGCTGGATTTTGCGGCCCCTGCTACCTGTGAGTGCTGAGTAGCCCCACAGCGATCAATAGAACTGTTCGTGTCAGTCATCGCTCCCCACCCTGAGCAAGGTCTGCACAATCCAGCCCTTTACGTGCAGAAAGGACATTGCTGTCCCTGCCCAGAGCTCGCACGCAGGGTGACTGGGGTGTGGGGGGAGCAGTCTAGGCTACAGACTGCACCAGTGCTTCTCCTCCCCTCCCCCAAGTGAAACACACCCACTGGCAGTAAGTTCTGGCAGGGCAGTGACAATGACACAGATCCTGTGGGCTCTGGCAGGCAGCTGGGAAAGACCCCAGTGGTAGGCAGCACAGTGACAGGGACTGTGGGCTCAGGCATCATGTCTGCAGAGAGAATTAGCATGTCCTTTTCTCTCCTTATTTTCCCCATGGGTTCACCCATGTTGCATTAACTACAGGAATGCGGGCAGAGCTGAATGCTGTGAAAAAGATAAAACCCAATCTGGACATAGAATTATAGACAAGGTATCGAGTGGGAGCCACTGCACCAACACGGCTCTGGCCTGGCTGCCCTGCCACTAGCTGGGTCAGCAGCCAGGAACAGATGAGAACCTGGCCCTCCTAAGAGGGATCCCACCATTCCGAGACTCCATCATCCTGGGATCCAATGTGGAATTATGATTCTGTCCCAATCGCTCAGTCACTCTTTGTTGTATGTTTTTTCCTCCCACCCTTCCAGTTTTACACAATCCCACAGCTATTGACGGCTTTCTGTGTCCATCTCCAACATTTATTTATGCCAGATGTTCGTTTCTGTGTCAGTTTGGCTGGAGTCCAACCAAGCTCATGAATCAAGAACTGATGCTGTACTTCAGAGTTTGTATTTCTTGCCAAAGTTTGTTCTGTTCTTGTGCACAAGAATTTTCCCATTGTCCAAGGCTGGGGGAGTCCTCAGGGATGCTTCCCAGCCCACTTTCTCAGGGTCCCAGTTTCTTATTCATTATGGTCAAAAAGCTTGTGCAGGCAGAATGATAGTTTGGGCAGCTAAAAGAGGGTTCATTTACCCTTCTCTGGGTGCTCATGGCTTTATCAGAAATGTGCTGTAGGTGGCCACAAAGGACTGTGAAGATTCATTTGGGAGTGGAAAATAAAGAAGCAGGACAGGGAGATGATTAATGGCCAATCACCCAGTTGCATGTGCCTGGACAGATGCTGCTGGCTGTTCTAATTATGCCTGGTGCACGATTAATTTAGCAGGCACAAGTGAAGACATTTACTTCTGTCATAAACAGATAGTTAAGGGTTAATGTCTCTTTTACCTGTAAAGGGTTAAGAAGCTCAGTAAACCTGGCTGACACCTGACCAGAGGACCAATAAGGGGACAAGATACTTTCAAATCTTGGTGGAGGGAAGTCTTTTTTGTTTGTGGTGTTTGTTTTAGGGGTTGTTCGCTCTCGGGACATGAGAGGGACCAGACATCCATCCAGGCTCTCCAAATCTTTCTGAATCAGTCTCATGTTTCACATTTGTAAGTACCTAGTCAGGAAGGCATGTTAGTCTTATGTTTGTTTTCTCAATCTGTAAATGTTTCTTTTGCTGGAAGGATTTTTACCTGTTTGCTGTAACTTTAAACCTGAGGCTAGAGGGGATTTCTCTGGCTATATACATTTAAATACCCTGTAAGCATTTCCCATCCTGATTTTACAGAGATAAGTTTTACCTTTTCTTTTTCTTTAATTAAAAGCTTTCTTTTTAAGAGCCTGATTGATTTTTCTTTGTTTTAAGATCCAAGGAGTTTGGATCTGTGTGAAGCCTCTCAAGGCAACCCAGGGAGGGGAAAGTCTGGGGGGAAAAGGATGGGGGAATGGTTAATTTCTCCTTGTGTTAAGATCTAAAGGATTTAGATCTGTGTTCCCCAGGGAAGGTTTTGGGGGGAATGGAAAGTGTACCAAAACACTATATTTTTGGTTGGTGGCAGCGCTATCAGATCTAAGCTAGGAATTAAGCTTAGAAGGGTACATGCAGGTCCCCATCTTTTGGACGCTAAAGTTCAGAGTGGGGGAGGAAACCTTGACAACTTCATAGCCACTCACTTGCTCTCACAGCTACAACAGAGCCACAGACCCTATTACGCATTGATTAAAATACCCCCAAACACACACTTTGGGTCTGAGTGAAACACATAGAGCTGAGGTGTGCTTGGCCTGGGCAGAAGATGAACCTGAGCTTTATCTAGCTCTGAGCAAAAGAGAATTAGAAGAAAATATACATTTTAAAAGCAGCAAAGAATCCTGTGGCACCTTATAAACTAACAGAAGTTTTGCAGCATGAGCTTTCGTGGGTGAATACCCACTTCTTCGGATGCAAGCAGTGGAAATTTCCAGGGACAGGTGTGTATATATAAGCAAGCTAGAGATAACGAGGTTAGATCAATTAGGGAGGATGGGACCCTGTTCCAGCAGCTGAGGTGTGAAAACCAAGGGAGGAGAAACTGGTTCTGTAATTGGCAAGCCATTCACAGTCTTTGTTTAGTCCTAAGCTGATGGTGTTAAATTTGCAGATGAACTGGAGCTCAGCAGTTTCTCTTTGAAGTCTGCTCCTAAAGTTTTTTTGTTGTAGGATGGCCACCTTAAAATCTGCTATTGTGTGGCCAGGGAGGTTGAAGTGTTCTCCTACAGGTTTTTGTATATTGCCATTCCTAATGTCTGATTTGTGTCCATTTATCCTTTTCCTTAGAGACTGTCCAGTTTGGCCAATGTACATAGCAGAGGGGCATTGCTGGCATATGATGGCATATATTACATTGGTGGACGTGCAGGTGAATGAACCGGTGATGGTGTGGCTGATCTGGTTAGGTCCTGTGATGGTGTTGCTGGTGTAGATATGTGGGCAGAGTTGGCATCGAGGTTTGTTGCATGGGTTGGTTCCTGAGCTAGAGTTACTATGGTGCGGTGTGCAGTTGTTGGTGAGAATATGCTTCAGGTTGGCAGGTTGTCTGTGGGCGAGGACTGGCCTGCCACCCAAGGCCTGTGAAAGTGTGGGATCATTGTCCAGGATGGGTTGTAGATCCCTGATGATGCGTTGGAGGGGTTTGAGCTGGGGACTGTATGTGATGGCCAGTGGAGTCCTGTTGGTTTCTTTCTTGGGTTTGTCTTGCAGAAGGAGGTTTCTGGGTACACATCTGGCTCTGTTGATCTGTTTCCTTATTTCCTTGTGTGGGTACTGTAGTCTTGAGAATGCTTGGTGGAGATTTTCTAGGTGTTGGTCTCTGTCTGTGGGGTTAGAGCAGATACGGTTGTACCTCAGTGCTTGGCTGTAGACAATGGATCTTGTGGTGTGCCCGGGATGGAAGCTGGAGGCATGAAGGTAGGTATAGCGGTCGGTAGGTTTTCGGTATAGGGTGGTGTTAATGTGACCACCACTTATTTGCACCGTGGTGTCTAGGAAGTGGACCTCCCGTGTAGATAGGTCCAGGCTGAGGTTGATGGAGGGGTGGAAGCTGTTGAAATCATGGTGGAATTTTTCCAGAGTCTCCTTCCCATGGGTCCAGATGATGATGATGTCATCAATGTAGCGTAGGTAGAGAAGGGGCGTGAGTGGACGGGAGCTGAGGAAGCGTTGTTCCAGGTCGGCCATAAAAATATTGGCATATTGTGGGGCCATGCGGGTGCCCATAGCGGTGCTACTGATCTGGAGATATATATTGTCATTAAATTTGAAATAGTTGTGTGTGAGGATAAAGGCACAGAGCTCAGCAACCAGTTGTGCTGTGGCATCATCAGGGATACTGTTCCTGATAGCTTGTATTCCATCAGTGTGTGGGATGTTTGTGTAGAGAGCCTCTACATCCATGGTGGCCAGGATGGTGTTTTCTGGAAGGTCACCAATGCATTGTAGTTTCCTCAGGAAATCAGTGGTGTCACGGAGATAGCTGGGAGTGCTGGTAACATAGGGTCTGAGTAGAGAGTCCACATATCCAGACAGTCCTTCAGTGAGAGTTCCAATGCCAGAGATGATGGGGCGTCCAGGATTTCCGGGTTTGTGGATCTTGGGTAGTAGATAGAATAACCCTGGTCGGGGTTCTAAGGGTACGTCGGTTTGTTCATGAGTGGAAATCCATCAACCTCATGAAGAAACTTGCACAAATACAGACTACTAAACAAAGACTGTGAATGGCTTGCCAATTACAGAACCAGTTTCTCCTCCCTTGGTTTTCACACCTCAGCTGCTGGAACAGGGTCCCATCCTCCCTGATTGATCTAACCTCGTTATCTCTAGCTTGCTTCTTGCTTGCTTATATATACACACCTGTCCCTGGAAATTTCCACTGCTTGCATCCGAAGAAGTGCGTATTCACCCACGAAAGCTCATGCTGCAAAACTTCTGTTAGTCTATAAGGTGCCACAGGATTCTTTGCTGCTTCTACAGAACCAGACTAACACGGCTACCCCTCTGATACTGGATTTTAAAAGCAGGTCATGTGGGAGAGGGGAGGGCTGGAGATAGTAGGGGGCTGTAGCCCAAGAGCCACTTGACTAAATGAGTCCAAGTTTCAACCAACAACTCCACCCTAGCAATTTTCAGGCCAATCTGCTACTGCACATGGATTTTAAAATGCTTGGAAAAATCAGCTGTAAACTGCAACACAGGCTTAGCTATGGGGCAGCTCTTTTCCCTCCATAACAGAAAAGGGGCCTCTGGGAGAATCCTAAACTACGTTACAAAGGGTGACTATAGGTGAAGAGCCATTACACGCCCAGTGGGCACTTGTGCAGCATTCCCACACCATACGATTGTGTAAACAGAAATTTGGAAAGTCTTGAAAATAATCCTGGGGAGTGAGGAAATTGTAGGGATAGTCCAAGAACTATTGGAGAAGTTATTGGCCATGAAATCTGAGCATTCTATGCATGCAGAGACAGAATGTGATAGGCCCTGTCTGCCTCCAGGTGTTGCTTGGTGACTGATAATGCTTAGCTGAAGAGTAACTAGCAATGAGAGTGCCAAGAAGGTGTCACCCACCTGTTTCCTTATGCTTCTTGTCTCTTCTTGGCCTCTGGGGGTTACCAAGTATGTTTGTCTTGTGATTAAAAAATGTTTCTTCACTCTGAGGAGCCTACACTGGATTTTTTTAGTGTATGAATTCATAGCAATTGAAGCAGGCCATGCAGTAGATTATCCTGCTAATCCTGGATTGGTTTATATGGTAATTCCTCTGTTGCGAGGCAAGTACAAATTCTGCCCTCAGTTACATCTGTGTAATGCCTCTGATGCATAGAAGTTATGCCTGGACAAGACCCATGATCTTCCTGCCAGTGCAGGGTTGTTCCTGCAAAAGCCAAAGGGGCTGCACAGGGGGTAACTCAAGGTGGAATTTGACCCTAACACACTCTGTGTGATTCTCCCCTGCACGGCCCCATCCTCAGACAACTGCGTTTGAGCAAAGCTGGTGTGACGAGCCTATTAAACCTTACTAGGGAATTTCACTCACTCTGTAGGCCTAATACTGCTGCCATTGGAGTCAATGCACATCTCATTGACTGCAGAGGGGCAGGAATGGGCTGTAACGGGTGTGTGTGTGCAAAATTCAAACTGGCTTAACAAACTGTTGTGGTCTTATTTAGCCCTTCCTTGCTACACCTGCAGAAGGAGTGAGGCTTGGAGGGAAGGGTTAAAAGGGGATTGCCCAGCTAAGGTAAGAGCTGGCTGAGAGGGAGCCTAAACCCCTTGCTCCCAGAGTGAGAGAAGTCTGCCCGGGCCCAGGACCTGACTAGAGATAGCTGCCTGCCAGAGCCTCGCTGAGGGAAGGGAGGCCTCCTGTGGGGCTAGTGTTCGATTGTTACCAGTGACTTGCCTGTGGGTGCTGAGCAGGCTGCAGGTGCCCCTCCTCATGTAACAGCCAAACACAGAGCTGACTAGGGACCCAACAGTGCTCTGTAGCAACAACTTGAGCAACCGGGTCACCCCAGCTTTGTAGGTCTGAACCAAAGCCCACCAAAGTCGAACTGAGTCTTTCCATTGATGTTAATGGGAGTTGAATTCAGTCATATGTGACAAAGGTACCTCAGGAGTAACCTTCAAGTCACACCTGCATCAGTCTCTTCTTAGGATGTGACTGGGCTGGTTCGGCGCTTACTTTGAAGATGGTGTTTTCCTCTGACTCTAAAGCAGAAGCCAGGGTGAGTCGGGGTGTGATGGTCTCGATCTTGGTCTGTGAGAGAACATCCCCATCCCCAGAGTGTCCCATGTTCTATGCAGTCAGGTTCCTCTTCCAAACAGAGCATGTGGCAACACCAGAAGATAGGAGATCCTAGCTGCATTTTGTAATGGTTACAGAGTAGGGTGACCAGACAGCAAGTGTGAAAAATCAGGACAGAGGGTGGGAGGTAATAGGAGTCTATATAAGAAAAAGACCCAAAAATTGGGACTGTCCCTATAAAATTGGGACATCTGGTAACCCTATTACAGAGTGTGCCCTGTTCCATGCCTGCCCCTCTCCCCGCGCACCCTGCTGTGATCTGTGTCCCTTTTTGTGCTCCCCCACCCCCATGGCCCTTTTTTGTAAATGATTGTTGCCTGGCATGTGGTCGGCAATGGGAACATCTTTGCCTTTGTGTGATATGGCAGGTCACTCCAGGATCCTGTTTCATTGCAGGCAGCATGTGACAATCACTGAGTGGTGCAGACAGGAGATGTGGAGAGAGCAGAGAGTGGCCAAAGCAGCTGAATGGATTAACAGGTGAAGTGGGGCCCCTCGAGAACTGGCTGGGATTTATCAGGAGGGGAGTGACGTTTTCACAGGGCACAATGTGAATACCGCACGGTGCTGATGTAGGGGTTTTCCACTGCATGTGCCATGGCAGTCAAAGCTTTTGCAGAGAGAGACATTTCCCCTGCCTACTTTTTCAGCATTTGCCTTAGGAGCTGCTTGGGCTGGTTCTTGCTTGAAGCCAGCAGATCCCTCTCACCCCTGGTCTACTCTCGTGTTCCCCATGTAGCAGTAACAGGGCCCTCAGTTCAGGGATTATAACATCCCTTCCCACTGCACCCGAGGCAGCGAATGAACAGAGGGGAGCGCGGGGTGTTTGCAGGGCCCACATCTTTGGCTCTTTCTGATCCCCAAAGGGGCTTCTGTCTGCACTTATGTATTTCTGGTGTGAAACCCACTGGAGAATCAGGATGGCACAATTTAGGGGGTTGGCTCCATGAGAGAATGCTACAAGGTTAATTTAAACCAGATTTCAGAGAGGCTGGAATGCAGGATGATGGGTAAGTCTGATGATGAAGGGCTGGACTGGGAGTTGAGACTATTGGGTTCAGTTCCTTCCTCTACCAGTGCGACCTTGGTCAAGTCACTTTGGCTGAGGTCCATGAAGATATTCAGGATCCAAATTTCCATGGTAATCAATGGATCTGGGCATTAGTCCATCTGTGCTTCAGTTCCTCATTTGTAAAAGGAGGATCCTACTGCCCTACCTCACAGGGGTGTTGGATGAGAAACCAATAAAAAATATTGTGAGTTGCTCAAATACTAGGTGGACCTGCTAACATTTGCAAGCAGAGAACCAGTAGTTTCCATTTATAGATATGTGCATAAATATGTCAGGGGCCTCACGACCCGCAGCTTCGCCGTTTGCCTCTCACCCCTCAGTCCTCCCATGTGTCTCTGCTGGCCCATGGGTACCTCTGCCTAGCCCCCTCCATTTACCTGTTACAGCTCATGTGCTTCTGCTGCCCCCTCCCATTCTGTCCTTCAGCCACGTGTCTTTGCAGCCGCGTGCTGGGGGAGGTGTGGAGCAGCACTGCCCCAGGGTGAGGTCAGGGAGCAATTCTGGGTTTGCAGGAGGAGCATCACCTTCATATTGGTGCACATAATAAAATGCATGTGGTGGGGCTGGGGATGAGGAGTTTGGGGTACGGGAGAAGGCTCAGGCCTGGGGCAGGGTGTGGGGGGTGAGGGCTCTGGTTAGGGGTGAAGGCTCTGGGGTGTGCTTGGAATGAGGGGCTTGGGATGCGGGAGGAGGCTCCAGGCTGGGGCAGAGGTTGGGGTGCAGGCTTGGGGGTGGAGCCAGGGATGAGGGGTTTGGGGTGCAGGCTGCCTCAGGGCTGCAGTGGGGAGAGAGGACTTCCCCCAGCCCTCTCTCATCGCACTAGCTTGGGGCCAGGGGAGAGGTGCCTCTTCCCCACCATGGTAGCTCCAGAAGGGCCGGGCCAAGGGAGGGGCTCCTCTTCCCTGGCCTTGGCAAATCCGGAGCTGGTCCATGCTGGGGGAGAGGCATCTACCCGCTGCAGCCCTGAGCCCCTGCCTGGGGCTTAATAGGCAGCTGCATGGCCATGCATCTAAGGCCTGGTCTACACTAGGGGGGCGGTTCGAACTAAGGTATGCAAGTTCAGCTACGCGAATAGCGTAGCTGAACTCGAAGTACCTTAGTTCGAAGTACTTACCCATCCTCACGCCGCGGGATCAAAGTCCGCGGCTCCCCCATCGACTCCGCCACCGCCATTTGCGGTGGTGGAGTTCCGGAGTCGACGGGAGCGCGTTCGGAGTTTGATATATCGCGTCTAGATGAGACGCGATATATCGAACTCCGAGAAGTCGATTGCTACCCGCCGACCCGGCGGGTAGTACGGACGTACCCTTAGAGGGAACTTAGGTTGCAACACCCCATCAGAACACCCAGGAGGAAAATGAATAATTTTCTATTCAGTGGTTTGTGCTGAATGAGGCCTGGGGCCACACATTGAGTCAGCAGGACAAAAACACAAAAGAACAGCTTACAAGAAGTGGAAGATTGGACAAATAACCAGGGAGGAGTATAAAAGTATTGCTCAGGCATGCAGGTGTGAAATCAGGAAGGCCAAATCACACTTGGAGTTGCAGCTAGCCGGAGATGTTAGGAGTAACACAAAGGGTTTCTTTAGGTATGTTAGCAACAGGAAGAAAGTCAAGGAAAGTGTGGGCCCCTTGCTGAATGAGGGAGGGAACCTAGTGACAGAGGATGTGGAGAAAGCTAGTGTACTCAATGCTTTTTTTGCCTCTGTCTTCACAGACAAGGTCAGCTCCCAGACAGCTGCACACTGCAGCACGGTATGGGGAGGAGGTGACCAGCTCTCTGTGGAGAAAGAAGTAGTTCGGGGCTATTTAGGAAAGCTGGATGAGCACAAGTCCATGGGGCCGGATGCGCTGCATCCGAGGGTGCTAAAGGAGTTGGCCGATGAGATTGCAGAGCCATTGGCCATTATCTTTGAAAAATCATGGCGATCGGGGCAGGTCCCGGATGACTGGAAAAAAGCTAATGTCGTGCCCATCTTTAAAAAAGGGAAGAAGGAAGATCCAGGGAACTACAGGCCAGTCAGTCTCACCTCAGTCCCTGGAAAAATCATGGAACAGGTCCTCAAGGAATCAATCCTGAACCACTTAAAGGAGGGGAAAGTGATCAGGAACAGTCAGCATGGATTCACCAAGGGCAAGTCATGCCTGACTAACCTAATTGCCTTCTATGACGAGATAACCGGCTCTGTGGATGAGGGGAAAGCAGTGGATGTACTATTTCTGGACTTTAGCAAAGCTTTTGATAGAGTCTCCCACAGTATTCTTGCCAGCAAGTTAAAGAAGTATGGGCTGGATGAATGGACGGTAAGGTGGATAGAAAACTGTCTAGATGGTCGGGCTCAACGGGTAGTGATCAATGGTTCCATGTCTAGTTGGCAGCCGGTATCAAGTGGAGTGCCCCAAGGGTCGGTGCTGGGGCCGGTTTTATTCAATATCTTCATTAACGATCTGGAGGATGGTGTGGACTGCACCCTTAGCAAGTTTGCAGATGACACTAAACTGGGAGGAGTGGTTGATACGCTGGAGGGTAGGGCTAGGATACAGAGGGACCTAGACAAATTAGAGGATTGGGCCAAAAGAAATATGATGAGGTTCAACAAGGACAAGTGCAGAGTCCTGCACTTAGGACGGAAGAATCCCATGCACTGCTACAGACTAGGGACCGAATGGCTGAGCAGCAGTTCTGCAGAAAAGGACCTAGGGGTTACGGTGGACGAAAAGCTGAATATGAGTCAACAGTGTGCCCTTGTTGCCAAGAAGGCTAATGGCATTTTGGGTTGTATAAGTAGGGGCATTTCCAGCAGATCAAGTGATGTGATCATTCCCCTCTACTCAGCACTGGTGAGGCCTCATTTGGAGTACTGTGTCCAGTTTTGGGCCCCACACTACAAGAAGGATGTGGATAAATTGGAGAGAGTCCAGCGGAGGGCAACAAAAATGATTAGGGGGCTGGAGCACATGACTTATGAGGAGAGGCTGAGGGAACTGGGATTGTTTAGTCTGCAGAAGAGAAGAATGAGGGGGGATTTGATAGCTGCTTTCAGCTACCTGAAAGGGGGTTCCAAAGAGGATGGATCTAGACTGTTCTCAGTGGTAGAAGATGACAGAACAAGGAGTAATGGTCTCAAGTTGCAGAGGGGGAGGTTTAGGCTGGATATTAGGAAAAACTTTTTCACTAGTAGGGTGGTGATGAACTGGAATGGGTTACCTAGGGAGGTAGTGGAATCTCCTTCCTTAGAGGTTTTTAAGGTCAGGCTTGACAAAGCCCTGGCTGGGATGATTTAGTTGGGTTTGGTCCTGCTTTGAGCAGGGGGTTTGACTAGATGACCTCCTGAGATCCCTTCCAACCCTGAGATTCTATGATTCTATGAAAAGGTTCCTGACTAGCTGTCCAGCCAGCAAATGGGGAAAAATTGGGATGTGATCAAGTGACGTCAAAGACTATATCATGGTGCACATGCACAAGGGGGCTGAACTCCTGTCCCATGGGCATCCTTAATTCTGGCATTTCCTATCTTTTAAGTGCTTGAATCAGTAACCTTATGTTCTTGTAAAACATGGATTTAATATTTGTTTTAATTTAATTTGATATAATATATGTGTGTGTCATTCCTGAGGGGGAGGCCGAGGGAGTCTGTGTAGGCTGGAGTTGTGAGAAGAGACTAATGGATGCAGTAGGGGACCAACCACCAGAGAGAGTGACCATAACACCTAAGTCACTAGCCTCAACATGTGAGTGTCTCTAGGGCAGTGGTTATCATGTTCACTCTATGTGCAGGGCAGATACAAGCAAATGCAGCCCTCTGTAAAGCTATGTATTTAGGGACCCGTATATGGGCCATCCCTTGGCAGTAGTACTAAAGCTGACTTACACCAGCTGAGATCTGCCCTCAGGCAGAAACCCCTCTCTCTGCTTCCATCCTAAGAGGAGTCGGACCAATGGATTCTGGTTCCCATTTTTCTTACTTCTTTGCTGAAATGAACAGCGAACCTCTTGTTTCCACTTCTCAGCTGGGACAAAGGCTTCTGGCAGCTGCAAACAAAAACAAAAACACAAGAAATTCTTAAAATGAGGCAACAAAGCCCCAAATGGTGGCAGGTGGTGGGGTGTGAGCCAGCATGGGAGCTCAGAGTTGCTGCTTCTTTGATCTCAAAGAAAATTGCCCCAGAAAGACGACAGAGACTAAGAATTTCACTTGGATGTATCAGAAACGTGTCCTCCTTCTTCCATTTAACAAGCAGCAATTTCCTTCTGAGTAACTGTATGAGTGACTCGTAAAACTTTCCAAGCTCACTTTTGACACTTATGATATTTGTGGTCCACGAAGATCCAATTCTGCTTACTTCGTTTTTGTCAAAAGTTCTGTTTTCATGATTTTTTGAATATTAAAGATAGGGATTCTTTCCCCCACTCCCAAATAGGATGTAAGCCTCAGCTCCTGCTGATATCACTGCTATTTATGTATCAAGATGATGCAAAGTCCAGTCCCCATTCTGTCAGCTGCTCGCTATTATACGTGGCTTGTCTTGGTTAAAGCTGCTACGATATTTTCTCCCAACATGGAGTGTGTGGGAAGGGAAAAGTGGTGAACATGTCTATGGAGTTCATAACCTCACTATTCAGAGAAACAAGTTGCTGAAGCCAAAGAGGTGAATCCTAAAGTCAATAAAAGAAATAAAAACCAACACAGTATACATACATGGACTAAGAAGGCTTTAAATCATACTGGCTGTGGTATGAGGGTTGTTAGAGAAATTCAGAAAGTGCTGAAGTTCAGTTTTAGCTGGAGATGTTTTAGTTTCTTTGTATTGCACAATAAACTTTGAGCAAACAGTTTCCTGTTCCTCATGTTTTTATATATATATATATATATATATATATATCTGTGTTTGAACACAAAGAAGACGGAGCGAAACACATCAAACCAGGGCCTTCAGATGATGTTGATGAGAGCGTTCTGACTAACAGTAAGTCCATCACTTTCTGCATTTTCTCTTGGGATAGGCTAACTTTAATCTGAGCTAGTTGTAGTTTGTACATGTGGGTGGAGAGACCTGTCAGATTGGGTTAGTGGCAGCGGGGCTCTGGTGGCTATTTAAAGGGTCCAGGGCAGTAAAGGCAGCGGGAGCCCCGTCCCTTTAAATAGCCCCTGTAGCCCCACTGCTACTATCCCAGGGCTCCAGCAGAAGGGCTCTGGCAGCAAATTAAAGGGCCCGGGGCTCCAGCCGGTGCTGGGAGCCCCAGGACCTTTAAATTGCTGCTTGGGGAAGCTGGGCCGCACTGGTACGGCGCACCTGCTCTTGCCACTACGCCGTACCGGGGCATACCGGCTTACTTTCACCTCTGCCCGACCCCATCCACCACCACCCCGACAGACCCCCAGAACGCCCACGCCTACCCAACCCTTCCCCGTCCCCTGACCACCACCCCCAGAACCTCCAGCCCCTCCAACCGCTTCTTGTCCCTTATCAAACCCCTCCTCCCAGCCCCGGTCCGGCCCCCTTACCATGCTGCTCAGGACAGCGTGTATGGATGCCGCGTGGCCCGCTGGAGCTCACAGCCCCACCCCGTTACCATGCTGCTCAAAGCAGCAGGAGCTGCCGAGCTGCCCAGGAGCGGTCCAGAGTGCTGGCGCCGGGCTCTGCGAGAGCAGGGAAAGTAGGGGAGGGGCTGGGGGAGCCTCCCCAGCTGGGAACTCAGGTGGGCCAGACAGGTTGGTCCCACGGGCTGGATGTGGCCCACGGCCCGGAGTTTGCCCACCCCTTTAACAACCGGTTCTAAACCAGTTTCTAAATTTAACAACCGGTTTGTGCGAACCAGCTCCAGCTCACCACTGAACACACCATATGTCAGAAGTTACCACTGCTCCACCTCACTTTGCTCTGATATTCAAAATACCCAGGAGGTTCTCACAAGCTAACGCTGGATCTCAGGATGCAGGGCCTGATATTCCAGGACTGTATTTTCTGGGTTTATATTTTTGAAATGTTAATTAAATTAGGGTGTCCCACCTCTATTTTCAAACCCAGTTGGCTGATAAATACTATTACCATAGCCCCTATCTTCCTAAAACCTCACTTGGCTTTACAAACATTAGCTAAGCTGCACCTCACCCTGTGCGTTAGATCAGTAGGATTATCTCCATTTTACAGATGTGGCTACAAGCACAAAGAATCATTTGTGAGAGAGAAACACTGAGGAGTTATGAATCCCAGTGACCTTCTCCCACTACTAGCTTACTTCTTTCCTCAACATAGGAATAATTGTTGTTATTAATGATCCAATTAATGATTAACACCAAGATTTTACATTTCATTTTAGCTTCTCTCTTGATGCCCAGTGATGGGAAACCAAAGCAGCAGAATCAGTGACTTGCTCTTACGAGCTCTCGACAACCTTTCTCAGGAAGATTTGAAAA
Organism: Mauremys mutica; assembly: GCF_020497125.1. Lineage (NCBI taxonomy): Eukaryota > Metazoa > Chordata > Testudines > Geoemydidae > Mauremys > Mauremys mutica. Next base: position 129,839,141 of record NC_059075.1, read on the forward strand.
GATTTAAAGACAAACTGTCACATTCTGACTTTGAGGGGAAAGGTAACATCCCCCGAGGTCGGCGGGAGAATGCCGACAGGATAGATACGAAGAACCTCCTGATGGAATTCTATAGTGGAGATGCTGCAGTAGATGTAACCATAGAGGTTTTCACTCAGATCAACCTCCAAGATTCAGCTGCAAAACTCAGGGAGGAAAGAGAGAAAGGTAAGAAACCTAAAGTTACTGTAAAACCTGTGAGTCTGCCCCAAGAATCTGCTCCAGGGCGGCAGCAGCAGGAACAGGAGAAACAGGCTGATAGCAGGAATGACAAATTCTGAATCCAAACAGGAAGCCAGGGGGACTCAGAGCAGAGATGCCCACAGTGGCCCAGATTCTCTCACCTACTCCACTCCCTTTTCACCACTCAGCTGGCACAAAGGGAGCAGAGACAGCCTGTAACTCTGCATCTGAGGAAATTCGCAGTGTTGGGGAGTCCTCAGTGGGTGTAGAGCCAACAGAGCAGTGCAGAGGGAGTGTCATGGACAGGGAGAGGTGGGGACGAGGAGTAGCTGGAATGCATCCCTAGCTGGAGGATCATTCCTTGGTGACCATTAGCAACTAGTACAAGTAAGACCAGCCTCCAGGCTGCTCTAACCTGTGCCAGAGCTGGGACAGAGAATTGAGGATCTGTAACTGGTAACTGGTCACAGCAGAGTATTTTATCCCCAAACAGCTGGTTGACAACATGAGACATTCCAGGGGTTCCAGGCAGGATCTTTATTATCTCCAAGGCTATCTTTTAATGCAAGAAACAAATTCAGTGCAGTATAAACAGCCAAGGAGCCAGCAAACCTGCAGAGCTGCAGTTCCAGAGGCTCCAGGCTGCTTTGCAGTGTCCCACAAGAGTGTAAGAGCCAGTGCCAGTGGGGAGCCAGTCTGTAGTGGAGCAGTGTTAGATTCCATGTGCTCAGTCATGGAGTTAAACTCAACCCTGTTACAGCCATTCCTGTTCCACTTCCCTGCATCCTACGGTGCTAGTGGAGCCCAGCTGGGTTGTTTCTGCCGGGTCCCTGGGATGGAAGCTCTGGGGCTGGCAGTGGGGCTCTCCCTAGAGGCCTTTGGAATTCACTCCCCTGGACAGTCCCCCAGGGGGAGAGTTTAGAAACCTCCAGAGCACAATGCAGGGGGCAGTTACTTGGTTTAGACTGAGCTCCGTCAGGCTGAGACAGTCATGTTATGTGTGTGCACAGGGCCTAGTACAATGGGCCCCCGATTGGGGCTCTAGATCCTACCAAAACTCAGTAATAAAATAATAATTATTGAGGGGTGGGGAAAGGGTTCTTTGTTACCCTAAATTAGTCACAGATGCTTGGCAAAAGGAGTGGCAATATTAAGCAAACTAGTCTGGTTACCTGTGCGGCTTTTAATCCAGTCAGCATCCTACATTCTATCAATAACTGAATCTAGTGAGAAGCTAGGGGGTGTTGGGGGGGAGGCCCCAAGTGGTAGTTATCCCAAATGAACAAATTCCCTCGGGCTGCCCTTAGTGTCTGTTTTAGATCCCTACATTTTAAAGGCTCTCCTGGGCCACCTAGCCCATCCCTGACCGAGGGCAGAATTCTCCTTTGCATGGACCCTTTAGTTGTTTCACCTAATCTGTGTTGGAACATGAGTGTTTGTGAGGGATTCCCTCTCCCCACAAACGCTCCTGAATTGACTGTTTGTCCCAGTGCCAGTTGTTCTGTGTTTCTCTGACCACGTGGCCGGCTCATCATGTAAAGTGCAGTTTAGTCATCAGTGGAATCAGGCAGGGGGACGTCCGAGAAACAGTATTCCCCAAACTGAACTTCATACACTGATGGCTGGTAACAGTGCTCTCCTTGGTGATTACTTCATTAACAGAGGATGCAATTGGATTATCAGTCACTTGTTGCCTCCATACAGAACAGAAATGCACTTGCATTGAACTACACTCTACATTCTTTCACTGTTATTTAAATGTAATTTCCCTTTCAGAGTTTCACCAGAGTCAAAACCCATCAGAGTTGTCGGCAAAAGGTATGTGATGGCTACCCAGGAAGTGCCTTTCCAGGTGACACCATTAGCACAGGGTTCCCTGGCAATTCTCCAGAAAAGGGAACACCGTGAAACTGCAGTAACCCTACCAAAGGCAGCACTGTAAAGATGTTGATGGTGACTGTGGCAATGGCCCTGCAGGTGAGGATCATTCCCTAGGTTTTAATGTGCAGCAGCCAACGTCAATCCCCAGGAAATGCCTTTGTGGTGGTGGTGCTGCTGAGGTCCAATCCTGTTTCCTTTCACAAAGGGGAGAGACGAATAGCAAAGAGAAAATGCTGTTGGTCTCTGATGCTGACGTTCCCGTGCAGCTTCCCTGCTGTTGAGTTACCAGTGCAGCAGGTGTGTTGATCAGCCACCCTGAGACCCAGCAAACTTTTACCAATGTCAGACTAAGGCGTGACTTTTATCTGACTCTGTGGTCAGGCCAACAGCAGTGCTGGGACAGATGGAGTCATCTTGGCCAGCTGAGCCAGACTTTCCTTAGATAGAAAAAGAAAAAAGAAACATGGCGGGGAAGGCAAATGACATGGTGTGTGTCGGGGGAGGGCATGCGGGGTGACATCAGAAGCCTCAGGCTCACATCCTGGGTAGTGTCCAGGATTTCGCCATTTGGTTCCCTCAGGCTGGTCAGAAAGTCTTTCAGGATCAAGATGATGAAGGCCCAACATTGTCATAGAATAACAGAAATGTAGAACTGGAAGGGACCTTGAGTGCTTATCTTGTCCACTCCCCTGCACTGAGCCAAGACCAAGTAAACCTACCCCGTCCCTGACCGGTGTTTGTCTTCATAAAACCCTCCAATGATAGAGACTCCACCACCTTCCTGGGAAGCCTATTCCAGAGCTCACCTATAAGAATAGTTAGAAAGTTTTCCCTAATATCTAACCTAAATCTCCCTTGCTGTAGATTACGCCCATTACTTCTTGTCCTACCTTCAGTGGACATGGAGAACAATTGATCGCCATCCTCTTTATAACAGTCCTTAACATATTTTAACACTGTTATCAGGCCCCCTTCATCATCTTTTCTCAGGACTAAGCATATCCAGGTTTTTTAACCTTTCCTCATAGGTCAGATTTTCTAAACTTTTTATCCTTTTTGTTGGTCCTCTGGGCACTCGCCAGTGTTTCCACATCTGTCTTAAAGCATGGCACCCAGAATTGGACACAGGACTCCTGCTGAAGCCTCACCAGTGCTGAGTAGAGCAGGACAGTTGCCTCCTGTGTCTTACATATGACAATCCTGTTAACACACCCCAGAATATTAGCCTTTTTCACAACAGCATCACATGGTTGACTCATGTTCAATTTGTGGTATGCTATAACCCCTAGATCTTTTCAGCAATACGACTGCCTAGTCAGTTATTCTGCATTTTGTATTTGTGCATTTGATTTTTCCTTCATAAGTGTAGTACTTTGCACTTCTCTTTATTGAAGTTCATGTTGTTGATTTCTTACAAGTTTTCCAATTTATAAAGGTCCTTTTGAATTCTAAACCTGTCCTCCAAAGTGCTTGTAACCCCTCCCAGCTTGGTGTCATCCACAAATTGTATAAGTGTATTCTCCACTCATCAAAGTTATTAATGAAAATACTGAATAGTACTAGACCGAGATCCATCATTGAGACCCCATTAGAATGCCCTGCCATTTTGACAGCAATCTATTGATAACTGCTCTTTGAATACTTTTTTTTTCAATCTACTGTGCACTCACCTTATAGTAATTCAATTGACCACATTTCCCTAGTTTGCTTATAAGAATGTCTTGTGGGACTGTGTCTCAAGCCTTATTAAAATCAAGACAAGTGATATTTATGGCTCCCTCAATGCTGTAGGCTAATAATCCTGTCAAAGAAGGAAATTAGGTTGGTTTGGCATGATTTGTTCTTGAAAAATCCACATTGGCTATTACTTTTTACCCTATTATGCTCTAAGTGCTGACATATTGAGTGTTTAATAACTTGTTCCAGTATCTTTCCATCCATTGAAGTTAGGCTGCTTGGTCTTTAATTCCCTAGGTTGTCTTTGTTCCATCATAAAAAAGATATTTGCCCTTCTCCAGCCCACTGGGACCTCATCCATCCTCTATGAGTTTTCAGAGATATTGGTTCAGAGAGTGCTTCATCTAGTTCCTTAAGTATCCTAAGGTGAGTTTTTAGGCCCTGCTGACATGAGTGCATCTAACTTATCTAAGTAGTCTTTACCCTGCTCTCTCCCTATTCTGGCTTTTGGGTTTTCCCTTTTGTTATTAATAAGAATTGTCTTAGCATCTGGTCACAATTAACATATTTAGTGAACACTGAAGCAAAATAGGCATTAAACACCTCAGCCTTCTAGGTATCATCCATTATTAGATCTCCTTCCCCGCTAAGCAGTGGACCTGTGCTTTTCTTTGTCCTTCTCTTGCTCCTGTTGTATTTATAGAGCCTTTTATTGTTTTCTATGTCCTTCACTAGGTGTAACTCATTTTGTCCCTTAGCCTTTCTGATTTTGTCCCTACATCTCTGTGCAATCCTTTTGTTCTCATCCTAAGCAATTTGTCTGTCTTTCCACTCTTTGTGTCATGGTGGATCCCAGGAGGTGATGGGAATCCCAGCCATGATGGAAAGTTCGCTCCTTCCATTTCATGTGTTCTTCTGTTCCATTTAGCGACCCGCAGACAAACTGTGTACAAAATGGGGCGGCAGCCTCATGCTATTACAATGAACCAATCAAAATACTTGGTGATTTCAATTATAAACATCTTTCCTATTTCTAGAATCTCTAGGCTCATTGTCATGCCAACCTATGACTTTACCAGGAGCCTTGCAGACCCCTCAGTACTGCTTTTCTAGAGTAAACGATCCAGTTTGTATCAGTTGTTTTACAAACAATTTTCTATAATGGGCTGAGTGGGACTTTTGTTACCTTGGGCAACTTCCAATACAGATGTGTGCAAAATGTCCCTCTGGATCAGTACTGAGTGAATGTACTAGCCTCATGCTGGAGGACACTCTGCTGTAGGGGCAGGGGCGGCTCCAGACCCCAGCACGCCAAGCGCATGCTTGGGGCGGCATGCTGCGGGGGGTGCTCTGCCGGTCACCAGGAAGGCGGCAGGCAGTTCCGGTGGACCTCCCGCAGGCGTGCCTGCGGAGGGTCCGCTGGTCCCACGCGGTGGCCAGCACACCCTCCACAGGCACGCCTGCAGGAGGTCCACCAGAGCCGCGGGACCAGCAACCGGCAGAGCGCCTTCCGCGGCATGCCGCCCTGCTTGGGGCGGCGAAATGTCAAGAGCCACCCCTGTGTAGGGGCACCATCTCTTAAGTGAGGAAGGTAACTGGAAGTACTCAATTGTGGTAATTAAAGATCCCGTGACGCTCTCTCTTGTAAACCCATGTGTCCTGACAAACTCTAGTTTATGAAGTTACATTCTTTCCACCTACATTCCCAGTATTGTTTCAACTGCATATAATATTCTCCTCCACTTGTTACCTACCTTGTTGTGTAGACAGTAGCCAGGTTTCACCAGGGGATGAGGTGATGCCTACAATCTTTACTTAAATGAATAATTTCATTGAGGCGACCATGTTTGAATAAGGGCTGCAGGATCTCACCCATATTTAAATGATTTCAGGATCCTTTTTGAAGAAGGTTTCATTATAAATGTGAAGAACCATTATTGTTGTTACAGTAGAACTATTTTAAGAGATTAGTCTGAGATTAGTCTGTCTGTTTTCTGAACTTTCAGTTCAATATTTCTAATGTTTCATGTTGCTGATACAGGTTACAATAAGAAGTATAAAGAAGATATTAAAAAGAAATACAAGCTAATAAAAGACATGAACAGTCATTTTGGTGACAATATGATTCTAAACAGAAAATACACAAACCTCACTATTGTAGACAGACCTCGTCAGGCAAAGGAGAGAGAACATGAAATAATGGCCATGGGATGGAGACATGCAGAAATCATGACTGAACGAGCTAGTTCTGCAGTTACACTGGCCACTCTCTATAAACCTGATAAAGATGGACAAACACCACAAGTCGTTGTGCCAGGGCCGCCCAGAGAATTCCGGGGGCCCGGGGTCTTCGGTGGCGGGGGGCCCCCGCTCAGGGGCGGCTCTAGACCCCAGCGCGCCGAAGACCTGGGGGGCGGCATTTGGCTCCGGTTGAGCTCCCGCAGGCATGACTGCGGCAGGTCGACCGGAGCCCGGGACGAGTGACTGCGGCGGGTGCCGTGGTCCCGTGGCTCCGCTTGACCTGCCGCAGTCATGCCTGCGGGAGGTCCAGCCGAGCCGCGGGACGAGCGCCCCCTCCGCAGTCATGCCTGCGGCAGGTCCACTCGTCCCGGGCTCCGCTTGACCTGCCGCAGTCATGCCTGCGGGAGCTCAACCGGAACCGCAGGGGCCCCAGAAAACACTCGTGGGGGCCCCTGCAGGATGCGGGGCCTGGGGCAAATTGCCCCTCTTGCCCCCCCCTCTGGGCGGCCCTGCGTTGTGCTGCTGGGAGCTGCTGGGATTGGGAAAACAATGACTGCAAGAAAGATCATGTACGATTGGGCAACTGGGGAACTCTATAAGAAAAAGTTTGATTATGTTTTCTACATAAACTGCAGGGAAATGAACCTTCTTAATGAGCAGGAAAGTGTGGCTGACATGATTTTTAAAAGTTGGCTTAATACAAATGCACCAGTTAACCACATTCTGGTGAATCCAGAAAAACTCCTGTTCATAATAGATGGGTTTGATGAACTGAGATTTTCCTTTGATCAGCCTAAAGATAATCTGTGCACCGATCCCTGGGAGAAAAAGCCAATGGAAATCCTCCTGAGCAGTTTATTTAGGAGAACAGTTCTTCCTGAGTCCTACCTGATGATCACTACAAGACCAGCTGCTCTGGAGAAACTCGGGCAATGTTTGGAGTGTTCACGTTATGCAGAGATCCTGGGGTTTTCCAAAGCTGAGAGGGAGGAATATTTCCACAAGTTCTTTGGAAATGAAAACCAAGCAAGACAAGCTTTACGATTTGTGAAAGCAAATGAAATTCTTTTCACCATGTGCTTTGTCCCCTTCGTATGTTGGATCATCTGCACGGTTCTGAAACAACAGCTTGAAAAAGGTGAGAATCTCACACAAACTTCAAAAACAGTCACTGGAGTGTATATGCTCTACCTTTCCTGTTTAGTCAAGCCTCTCAGCAACAATACAAAGCAACACTTACATGGAAATCTGAAGGGACTTTGCTCTTTGGCTGCTGATGGAGTCTGGAAACAAAAGATACTGTTTGAGGAAGAAGAAATCAAGAAGCTTGGCTTAGATCAAGAGAACTCTCTCCCCCTCTTTTTGAATGAGAATATTTTTCAAAAAGAAACTGACTGTGAATGTCTCTACAGCTTCATTCACTTAAGTTTTCAAGAGTTTTTTGCAGCTTTGTTATATGTCCTGGAGGAAGGTGAAACAACAACAGATTCAGGGATTCCCAAGAAAGATGTGAAAACGTTGTTAGAAAACTATAGAAACTCTAAAAATTATTAAATGTTAACAGTGCGATTCCTGTTTGGGTTCTTAAATGAAGAAAGAATGAAGGACCTGCAGGAAAAATTTGGGTGTAAACTTTCACCTAAAATTAAGGCAGATTTACTGAAGTGGGTTCAAGCAAACCAACAAACAGATTTAACCTTGCCCTGTGTTCATGAGGGGATTTATCAAAGTTATCAGCTTGAGTTGTTTCACTGTGTGTATGAGATGCATGAAGAAGATTTTGCAGTTAATGCACTGGATCACTTCACTGAACTGAAATTAAATCAAAATAAATTTACCCAGATGGATCAATGGGCTCTTTCATTCTGTGTAAAGCATTGTCGTAGTCTGTAGTCAATGTGTCAAATTGGTGTCAAATGAATCAAAGTTTTTTTCCCTAAAAAGTTGGTTGGTATTTCCAAATGTTTAATTTGTCCCAAATAGAACACTGAGCCCTGGTCCACACACAGCCCCTAATGCGAACTAGGGTACGCGAATTCAGCTACGTGAATAACGTAGCTGAATTCGAACTACCCTAGTTCGAAAACTTACCCGTCCAGACGGCGGGGAAGCGAACTCCGCGGCTCCAGGGTCGACTCCGGCAACTCCTCCTGCCGCGGTGGAGTACCGGAGTTCGAACTAGCGCTTCCGGAGTTCGAACTAGCGCGTCTAGATCAGACGCGATAGTTCGAACTCCGAGAAGTCGAACTCACCGCGTCGACCGGGAAGGTAAGTATAGACGTGGCCTGAGTCCCTGGGGAAGGGCCCCACTCAGATGGGCACACAGGCATGAGGGAAAAAATTGTCAGGATGGATAGACTAGTAAGTTCAAAACACACTGGTGAGGAATCTCAGAGGAGTCTATACTATCACCTTAGCTTTGTAAAATGTGATACGGTGGACCAGTCATGTGAGCCTGAAGCTCACTCGCTCTGAGCCAGAATCACTGTCGGTAGGAAAATGACTTTCCAGGTACAAAAATTAAGCTCCATTAACCAAGTGATTCGAAAGGAGGTTTCATCGGCTTTATCCCATGACACCGGGGAATGGAGGTGTTACAACTTGGCCCAGTACCACTCTGTAGGATTGCCAGGCTGTTGTGAGTGGGACCCAATCACTGGGTGACACCTGCTTCTAAGCCAGGTGAGCCTGGGTGTGGTCTAGTCCCTGTTTCCAGGTCTGGATCTTTGGGGTCATTCCTCAGCCCTCTTGTCTGATGTCCTTCCTTGGAATGTGAAGCTCTGCCTTCCCATTGCCCTAGACCCTGAAATCAGTGTCTGAGATCTCCCAAGTCCCACCTCCAGTCAGACTCTCACCCTGCTCCAGCGCTCCACCTTGGTTGTGGGCTCTCTGGGCTTCTAGCTTGTCACCTTCAGGGATAATGTGGCAGGAAAGCAAGGAACACAGGCTTGGCACAGGGGCTTATTAATCAGAGACTTTGTCTTCAAAGCACTCAGGAGTTACAGATCTTTGAAAAACAACAGAAGTCCTGAGATCCCGCCTCCCTGAGTCTGGTTGGGCCCTTCCCACGAGTCTGAGGCATGTCAGGGTTTCAGGCTGGGCAGAGTCCCTCTTGCCCTCTCTCGCTACTGTACATCCTGCTTACATGTCATGATGGTCATACCCATCCCCTGCACAGGGCAGCTCTGGGGTCTCTGTCCCCTTGCCATGTGACCCACTGGGTTGCCCCAGCACCCTCTCCTAGTCATGCTTGCCCTGCCTGTGGCCCCTCTGTTCCAAGGGATTGGGCCAAAAGTTGAGATAATCACAGTCAATGACTCCAGAGCATAGTCCTGATGGCTTCTTACTGACAGTCCTTCAATGGGTTTGTCCTGGGCAAGTTCAGACATGTGTTCAACAGCTAATACAAAATGGGCTTTGTAATTTTGTACAGTCACGCACACACGCACGCACGCACCCCTCTCTGACACAGGATTTCAAAAGTGTCAAGCCTTTTATGAAGCGGATAATAAGGGCTGCAGGGACGGGACACTTTGTCTACTTCCTGAGAGCCTGGAATAGCTGCTAAATGCCTCTGTGTGGCATCAGTCTTTAGGATAGACTCGGATGAAGGAGTCAGTCAAACTGCTTTTCTGTGGAGATAATAGAGAGCACCATGTGGACCTGCTTGCACCCTGCCAGAACCTCTTTCCACTGGTAGATGGGGAAGGATAGCTCAGTGGTTTGAACTTTGTCTTGCTTAAATCCAGTGTTGTGAGTTTAGTCCTTGAGGGGGCCATTTAGGAATTTGGGGTAAAAATCTGTCTGGGGATTGGTCCTGCTTTGACCAGGGGTTGGATTAGATGATCTCCTGAGGTCCTTCCGACCCTGATATTCTATGATATGATTCTAGGAAGACATGAGGCTCCTGCATATGGCCTGTGCCCTGTCTGGAGCCAAGCTGTCAGGAAGAGGGCTCCTGAGATGTAGCAAGGTGCCTTTGTTCTGTGTTAGCAACCAAGACCAGATTCAGCCCAATGGAGTTGGCTTTGGACAGCTGCATGTGGCCTAGCCAGTAGGAGTCTATGAAGATTATAGAATCCTTGTCTCTTCTGAGATGCACCAGTGCCTGTGTCACCAGAAGCAGATATTAAGGTCCACAGGAGCATTCTTCTCACGGAGGTAGAGAGAGCCCCCTTGCTAACATTATCTATTCTCCAGGCTATCAGCAGAAGGCTGGTAGGTTCTTGTTCAGGGATGTGGCAAAGAGAGACCTCCCTCTCTCTCTTGTGCCCTTTGAGACTGGGCTCTCTAGGGAAATTCCAGCCTTTTCTAATATATGGTTGAGAGAGATGGGGGTGGGAGGGGGTGAGACTTGAGACGTGGCAAATTGGAGCCACCCCTGAATCCTGAATGTTCAATACTAAGTCTTCCATAGATGGTGGCTTATTTGCTGAGTCCTCAATTGACAAGATGCAGCAAGAAAGAAGAAAAGGCTCCTCCCATCCACAAAACTTCTTATTAGCAGATGCCCAAGTGTGTCTGCTCAGAGATGGAAAACACTCATATGGGAATACAGGATCAGTGAGAGCTACAGATGCACGTGGATTGAAATTCACACATAACCATGTGATCCCCACCATCCATTACTACAGATCTGTGATTTCCCCCTCCCCACTCCCATTCCCAAATAAAAGAATCTTTCTAGAAACCCACGGCGGGACTAGACAGACAGAAGTTCTCTTTTCCTCTCTGCTTATCTCCTGCAGGTTTTGTGATTGCTGTTTGACAGCTGCTTGCTGTGAGGATCTCTCCTCTATTCTTGGTACCAAACAGACCTTGGTCGAGTTGCACCTGGCAGGAAACAGCCTGGGAGAATTAGGAGTGAAGCTGCTGTGTGAGGGACTGAAGCATGTGAACTGCAAACTGCAGAAACTGAGGTGTGTATTTACCTTTTTTTTTCCGTAAAAGACTCCATGGAGTGTGAGGATGGTGCAAGACTGTGGCTCCCTGCAGGTACATGAAGGGGGTGTCTACATTGCAAAAAAGACCCACAGCAGTGAATTCTCAGATCCTGAATCAACTGATCCAGGTTCATACTACAGGACTAAAAATAGCTGTGTAGTGAGGCGGTGTGGCTCCCCTCCACCCTGGAGCGGGACGAGCCCATCCGGAGATCGGAGTGGGCGGAGCTAGGGAGCTCGGAACCCTCCCCTCAGAGGGTCAGGCGGTGACCTGGAAGTATAAAGACTGGCCCTCAGAGCTCACTAGGGAGCCAACCGCCGGGCAGGCAAGACGTCTCCAGCCTAGCCCACGACTGGGAAAACCCCGCGGATCAAGGTGCACTCCAGGACTGGCCTGACTTGCCCTGCGCTCGCTACCCGGAGGAGGGGCCGGGCCTGCCGACCGCCCACGGCCCCGAGGAACCCATGGTGCTGGACCCCCCGGAGTACACCACCCTGACCCAGGTACTACCCGAGGGGGAGTCTGGAAGTAGCCTGGGGGCAGCCGACCCTAGCACTGCCAGAGCCCACGTCAGTGTGTTGTGGCAAATAGAAGCTAGGCACTTCCCATGGCCCCTCCAAGCTCACAGAGAAAAAGTTTTGAACGGTTTCACAGCCGCATTTTGGGATTCACCAGCCCACTGAAAATGCAGCCACCCTCTACCCTCTACCCTCACCTTCAGCTTAGCTGAACGCACACTTGTGGAACACAGGCTAATGGACATAACAGATGCCCATAGAAGGACCCCAGTGTAAACTTCTCTTTTACAATCCCACTTCTGCCAACACCAAGGTTGAGCTGGATGAAAACAATTTTTGCTGCACACAACATCCAAATACTAAGGTGCTCCCCCACCCCATCTCCAAGTTTTACTGTTGACTTCAACAAGAACAGGATTTGTCACCATTCTGCAAACCCTGACAATAAAAAGATTCAAAAATTCTCTTGCCTGTGGACAGGAGGAGGTTCTCCATCAGCCTTGGCAGTGCCATGTCTGTTCTGTGTCTAGGCTTAAAACCCAGCTGGATATTGCCAATGGACAGGTGAAGTTGGTTGCAACTGTTCAGTTACTGCTTGACTAGATTGCTCAGAAACAAGAGACTTGATGATACCGGGCATTCACATGTAAGGCTGGTTGTATCAAGCAATGGATTCTTAAGTCCTGGCCAGGTTACTGCATGCTCCAGGTTGGGGGAGCAGATGTCTGTCCTCAAAAGCAAATGATGACAGTATTTGTTAGTAGGGGTTCTAGATGCTCTTGCTCAGAGCCGTTCCTAGGGTATGGCGAATCAGGACGACCCCTCTGGCTCCGCCTTTGGGGGCCCTGCGGGCCAGAGCAATTGGCCAGCGCAGTCACTCCCAGAAGTGATGGGTCAGTCACGGAAGTGATGTATTCATTCACCCCGGGCCCCGCACCCCCCTAGGGATGGCCCTGCACTTACTGGCCTGCACTAGCCACAGAGATCAAGGATCAGAGTCATAGGCAGAGGCTCAGATTTCATCTAGCATTGTGAATGAACAGAATTCTGAGGAGGGTTTTGTGTTGTCCCTGATGGCCATAGAGGCCATCCTGGATGTGGAAGATCTTCTCTGTGAAGTGGGTACAGTTCCTCACGCCGAATGGTGCTGAGCTCTGGAGCTAGGAGGCATCTAAGTTAGCAATGTTATTGACAATCCAAAATAGTTCAGTGGGGTGTGACTTGGGGCTTGTCTACTCAGCCCTGCAGTTCAGACTACAGGGGTATGAAGTGCAGCATGCACCAAACTGCTGTGCTGTAACTCCCCCATATAGACAATGCAGGTGCAAACACAAAGGTACCTAGTTCGTGCTAACATAGTCCTGTTTGAAGAGGACTATGTTAACACAAGCTAGGTATCTCTTAATTCGCACTAGGACCGTCCATATTGGGGTGCTGCGTGCACCGGAATGCTGTGCTGTTGCAATTCACACCCCCATAGTCCAACTGCATCAATGTAGCCTTGGTGGTTGCTATGGAAGAGGAGAAGGAGGATCTCTTGGTCTCCTCCAGGGCCAAGGAGTAGGCAAAGAAGAATTTGTTGTTCAGAAATCAGTTTCTTCTTGAGAGTTCTCAACACTGACGCTTGGGTTTTCTTGCCTCCTTGCATCATCTGTCACAGGAAGAAGAAACCACAAAGCTCTGTGAGGGTCATATGGGAAGGAAGTGCTTCAGAACCAAAGTATTCATGGCTGTGGTCAGTCAGTGACTGTGATGTCTCACTGGTTCTTCTAGTCCTTGGCTGCTGGGCTAGGGCATCAGTGCTTTGTGGGTCTAACTGGATCAGTGAGCAATCTAGGATGGACCATGATGTTAAGAGAAAAAAATTAATAGGCAGCAGATTTAAAACAAACACAAGGATATATTTTTTTCACACAACGCACAATCAACTTGTGGAACTGCTTGCCAGAGGATGTTGTGAAGACCAAGACTATAACACGGTTAAAAAAAGAACTAGATACATTCGTGGAAGATAGGTCCACCACTGACTATTAGCCAGGATGGGCAGGGATGGTGTCCCTAGTCTCTGTTGACCAGAAGCTGGGAATGGGCGACAGGGGATGGAGCACTTGATGGTGACCTGTTCTGTTCATTCCCTCTGGGGCACCTGTCACAAGACAAGATACTGGGCTAGATGGAGTATGGCCATTCTTATGTTCTTTTTCTTTTGAAGGTGGCAATCTGACTGGTATCAGGGATTGATCACGTTCATTATAAAGGTCAGGATGTGACCAGCTGTGTGTGTGTTTAAGGCCTAGAGACTGCCTGTGAGAATCCAAAGGTGAACAGGGAAAATAGAAAGTTTTGTGCATTGGATCTGGTGTATTGTCAGTGTGAATCATTAAGCCTCCAAGAATGAGGAGCCTCAGGAACTGCATCACCATGTCAGCCAGTGTCTCTGTCAGCTCCTCCAGAAAACTTGAACTCTCTGTAGGTAATAGATCTGTGCTATTGGAATGTCTTATTGGGCTTGTCAATTGGTCTCTCAGATTAAGTAGATGTACTCAAGGGATTTTGTTATAAAGGAGCTTCTTTTGCATTTGAAGCTGGGTGGCAATAAAATTGGTCTGGGTCTGTAGGGCACAGTGTCAGCTGGAAGGATGAAATGATCCCGCTCCCAGCCTGCTGTGTCAGATAGCCAGGCTCTGGGGTTGCAGACCAGGTCAGGGATCTAATCCAAGCTGATAAAAGGCTTTTCAGCCACTAACCTTGCTTTGTTCAACACAAGCTTTGATCCTGAGGTGTGCCTGTGTCTGTAGTAATTTTGTGTGCAGTGGCTGAAACTCATTTGCACTGGATTGGTGGCTGGTGCCTAGAGCAATACTTTCCAGAGGCTGGCTTGTATTTCTTGTGTGTCTTCCATGCAGGGCCGGTGCAAAAATTTAAGCAAACTAGGCGGCCGCTTAGGTCGCCTAAAAGCCCACTCAGGCGAGGCGATGGAGTGGAGGTGAGCTGGGGCAGGGGCGTGGGGAGGGCTGCCCGCAGTAACAGGCGGGGGCGCACAGGGGAACCGCTCCCCACCCCAGATCACCTCCACTCTGCCTCCTCTGCTGAGCATGTAGCCTCCGCTCTAAGGGCTTGGCTACACTTACAAATTTGCAGCGCTGCAGCAGGGTGTGAAAACACACCCTCTCCAGCGCTGCAAATTGCGGCGCTGCAAAGCGCCAGTGTGGTCAAAGCCCCAGCGCTGGGAGCCGCGCTCCCAGCGCTGTCCGTTATTCCCCACAGGGAGGTGGAGTACGGACAGCGCTGGGAGAGTTTTCTCCCAGCGCTGGCGCTTTGACTACACTTTAGCGCTTCAAAGCGCTGCCGCGGCAGCGCTTTGAAGTGTAAGTGTAGCCAAAGCCTCAGTCTCCTCCAATCGGCGCCACAAGCCTGGGAGGGGAGGAGAATTAGAGCGACGCCGGCGTGCTCAGCAGAGGAGGCAGAGCTGAGGTGAGCTGGGGCGGGCTCCCCAGGTGGGATTAGCTGCTGCAGGAGGGGGCTCCCCAGGCCGGGTTAGCTTCTGCTGGGGAAGAGTTTCCCCAGGGAGGGTTAGCTTCTGCGCGGGGTGGGAGAGTCTCTCCGGGCGGGGTTAGTTTCCACATGTGTGGGCGGGGTATCTACGGGCGGAGTTAGCTTCCATGTGGGGGGGGTCTCCCCCCGGGCAGGGGTAGCTGCAGGGGGGGGGAGTTAGCTGGGTGGGAGGGTGGTGCAAGGTGGAAGTTTCATGCCCTAGGCGAAACTTCCTTGCACCGGCCCTGCTTCCATGTAAATCTTGGATTGGAGTGGAAAAGTCTCATACCCATGAGACACTCCCACAGTCTTTTGCTCACATGAAGGCTACGTCTGCACTCGGAGCTGGGAATGTGATTCCCAGAGTGACTAGAAACAAAGTGGGGGATAACCGGCAAGGTGGTAGTACTGCAGAAAAGGGTCTGGGGGTTATCATAGATGTCACGCTGAATTTGAATCAATAGTGTGATGCTATTGAGAAAAAAGGGAAATGTCATTCTGAGGTGTACTAGGTTGGAGCACTGTGTCCAGTTGCAGGCACCACGCTTTAAGAAAGATGTGAACAAACTGGGGCCAGTCCAGAGGAGAGAGGCAAAAATGGTCAGTGGTTTAGAAAACCTGACCTGTGAAGAAAGGTTGAACGAACTGGGCATGTTTCGTCTTGAGAAGACAGAGGGGGCACCAAATAATGGTCTTCAAATATGTTAAGGGCTATTATACAGAGGATGGTGACCAATTGTTCTCCATATCCCCTGAAGGTAGGACAAGAAGTAATGGGCTTAATCTGCAGCAAGGGAGATTTAGGTTAGATATTAGGAAAAAGGCTAAGCGTGGCTAAGGACTGGAACAGGTGACGTAGGGAAGTGGTGGACCCCTCATCATGGAGTTTTTTCAAAACAGGCTGGACAAACACTCATCAGGGACGGTCTAGGAATGCTTGGCCCTGCCTCAGTGCAGGGGGTGGAGTAGATGACCTCTTGAGATCCCTTCCAGCCCTACACTTCTATGATTCCTTCTTCCCAGGCTCTGGGAGTGAGGAGACCGAGTCTCTGCCAAGGACATTTCCCTCTTTTTGGACAACAAACCACCCAAAGAATCTACTTCCTGTGGCCCTGGAACTAGAACATTGGGGGAATCTAGCTCTGGGCTCTGGCCAGGGTTGTGGGGCCCATGGGTGGTGCTCCAGGCCCACAGCCCAGGGATCCCAGCGTGATTGCTGGATGGGGGGCATGAGTGCCAGGGTCAGATGGGGGCTCAGTGAAGAACATGGCAGATCCCGTGCTCCTCCACCCCTACCCCATGCAGATGTCTCACAAATATAGCTGGGCACTTGGCCCTCCAGTCCAAGAACCTTTCTAGAGAACTTACTCTGAGGAACAGAAGGCGGGGGTCAGGGCCGGCTCTACGTTTTTTGCTGCCCCAAGCAAAAAAAATTTTGGCTGCCCCCCCATCCCAACCCTGGGCTCCCCCCCCAAACCCCGCTGCTGCCCCAGCACTGGGCTTCCCCCTTTTCCCCCCCACCAGTGCCTTCCCCCCACCCCGCTGCCACCCCAGCCCTGGGCTCCCCCCCACCAGTGCCCCCCCACACCTCCTGCCACCCCAGCCCTGGGCTCTTGACCCCCCCACCTGCACCCTCCTTCCACCGCAGCCTTGGGTCACTGGTAATTCGCTCCCAGGGCAGGTCATTCAGCAGGAATTTTGGTTGTGCACAAAACACAGACAGGATTAGTTCCCATATGGTTACAGAGCTGCAGTAAAGTGGAACAATTTTCAGCTTGTGTGATTGGAGGATATCTGGATGCATATTATAAGACTGTCCTCCATAAATGAGGAAAAGTTGAGGTGCCTTTATTATTCTTTTGTTCCACTCTTCCTTTCTATGGGGAATTTGCCAATGCAATATCAGTGTCTTCCTTTTAAACAAACAAACAAACAAACAAAAAGGCAATGGCTGTTGAAAATAGCAATTCCAGTCTTAATAACCACTGGGAAGCATTTCTTGCTCAATTTTATCCTACTTTTTCTACAGCAAGTTACAGTGGATCAGTATATTTGATTTAAGAGAAATGAAGTAACAGCTACCCAAATGGAGCTTGAGCACTCCTGAATTTTGAGGTGTTCAAATCTGGAAGGCAGGAGCTGTGTGTGGGGGGGGGGGGTGAGGGGGCGGGACTGTGGGCTCCGTGGGGGAGCACAGCAGCATGTATGCAGCAGGGGTTTATCAGGGGACAGGTAGGGGGTGGGGTCCTGGGGGGAAGTTGGGGTCTCAGGAGGGGGCAGTTGGGGACAAGGAGAAGGGCTGCTTAGATATGGGGTGGGGTCCTGGGGGGCAGTTAGGGGGAGGCGTCCCGGGAGGGGGCAACAGGGGACAAGGACCAGTGGTGCTTAGATAGGAAGTGGGGTCCTGGGGGGCAGTTACGTGCAGGGGTCCTGGGAGCAGGGGCGGCTCTAGGAATTTGGCCGCCCCAAGCAGTCATGCCTGTGGGAGGTGCACTGGAGCGCGGGATCAGCGGACCTCCCGCAGGCATGACTGCGGAGGGTCCGCTGGTCCTGCGGCTCCAGGGGACCTCCCGCAGCTGCGGAGGGGCCACTGGTCCCGCGGCTCTGGTGGAGCATCCGCAGGCATGCCTGCGGGAGATCCACCCGAGCCACGGGACCAGCGAACCGTCCGCAGTGATGCCTGCGGAAGGTGGACTGGAGCCGCGGCTCCGGTGGACCTCCCTCAGGCATGACTGCGGAAGGTCCGCCGGACCCGCCTGCCGCCCTGCCGGCAATATGCCACCCCAAGCGCACGCTTGGCGCGCTGGGGTCTGGAGCCGGCCCTGCTTGGGAGGGGGTGATCAGGGGGTGATCAGGGGGGGAGGGGGTTGGATAGGTTGGGGTTTCTGTGGGGGGCAGTCGGAGGGAGTGGATGGTGGCAGGGTGGGGCTTCCCTCCCCCTGGAGTGTCCTGTTTTTTGAATGTTAAAATATGGTCTCCCTACCATTCACAGCACTCACAGCACGCTGCCGCATGAGGTCCCCCTCCTTCTTTTCCAGTTGGTAGTGGCCAAGGGACTGCTGGGAAATGTAGTTTTTTCCCTGCTCCAGGGATGACTCTATAGGCAGGGAGCTAACCAAGGAACTACAGCTCCCAGAGCCCCCTGTTGGTTCTCAGCTCCTGTGCCGCCCCTGCAAATGGGCTGTCCCAAGCAGGTGCTTGCTTTGCTGGTGCCTAGAACCGCCCCTGTTAGTGGTATCTTTGGAAAAACCTTAGCGTGTCGGTGTGTCAGGTGGAGCAGGGGACGCAGGAGCACCAGCAGATTCCCCTGAAGAACACCACCCTGTCTTTCTCTGGTCAGGTTAGAGCTCGCCGTCCATTGCGGAAGTGAAGACCGGATGAGAGCTGCTGGATTGACCTTGATGTGCCATGTCCTTGTGTGGATGAAGGACCTACATCTCAGGGATGGCCAGCAGCAGATGTAACACATGTGTCCAGGAATGGGCTAAATAACCTACATTGAGAGGTAAGTAAAATCATGGCCACATGTAGACATCACAGGAATTGGTGGGGATTGACCCAGGGTCCTTCAGCACAAGCCCCTCTCACTCACTGTCAACAAATCCAGCTCCACCCACTAGACCACACCCCATTCCAGAGCCATAGAACCCAGGAGCCCTGATTCTCAGACCCAGACCTCACATCACAATGCCAAACCTCCTCCCATTATGGGCGCTGTAGAAGGGACCATTGGCAAAACCCCCATCTACATTTCCCCTGTCAGAGACTGCAACCATGGGTGACAAGTGAATGAGCTGAGATCTCTCCTGTGGGAATCCAAGGGGATGCACATTTGGGGTTTCACAGGGACGGCCTCTGGCAGCCATTGACAGAGTTTTCCTGGGAGGAGATTTTCCATCTCTAAGGCTATGGCTACACTTGCACTTCAAAGCGTCCGTACTCCACCTCCCTGTGGGGAATAACGTATAGCGCTGGGAGCCGTGCTCCCAGCGCTGGGGCTTTGACTACACTGGCGCTTTGCAGCGCCACAATTTGCAGCGCTGGAGAGGGTGTGTTTTCACACCCTGCTGCAGCGCTGCAAATTTGCAAGTGTAGCCATGGCCTAACAAAGGGTTTCTGTTCTCCCAGATCTCAGCCACTCAGCAGAATGCAGGAGAACCGAGTGCTGTTGGGCTAGAGGGGTCCCAGGAGTTGCTGTGCAGCAGGGGCAGGGTCTGCAGTCACCATGGGCCAAACCCTGCGCTCCAGACAATCCAGGTTGTTTCCCTGTATTGCAAAGGGGACTTTAGGTTGGGGAATTGGTGCTGGTGCCTGTGTCCACAACTGGGATATTTTCCTGAGGCTACTCAATGGTCCATGAAGTGCCATGCAAGCAAGGGGAGAATGGACATTAGAGAGCGAGGCTGGGACCTCTGCGGGGTTGCTGCAATCAAACATCCACAGCCAGAAGAGAGACGATGGGAAACTCGCTTCGATGGCTGGCCACAGCCGCAGCAGCTGTCTCAGAAAGCTCTGCTCATGCTCTAGCCAACAGAGGCAGGAGAAAGAGCCACACAGGGAGAGCCTGGGTTGCAATTAGCAAGATACCTTTTTTTCAGTGGATTATGCTGTCCTGACTGTCTATTTCCTGCAATGTGCACATCCAGCTTCCCTGGCTGACCTCAATGGGAGTTAGGTTCTCCGTGCCTACAGGATAGGGCTGGCCTTACCATGAGGTGAACTGAGGCGGCTGCCTCAGGTGCCAGACTGTGGGAGGATGCGACTAGGACCCAGAGTGTAGAAAATTGTGTCTGGTGCTGGTGCATATGTTTTCTCTCTGCTCGAAATGCACAGAGGTGGTGGAGTGCTGTGCTGGAGGAAGGGGGCACAAGAATCATAACAGGCAGGCAGGAGAAAAGGGGAGAGGGAATAACAAAGCAACAGGAGCTGCAGGGAGAGAGAGGAGGAGGAGCCTCTTATGTACCTCTCGAGCACCCCCAGGAGCCTGGACTGATTAACACCAGCTTGTCAGGGAGCTTCCTATTTCCTGCTGCTTCCCTGAACCCGCTTGAGGAGAACAGGCAGTCAACTGAAGTAGTAGGAGCCGAGTAGGCCCTTAAGACGCTGATATCTTCCCTCACTCAGTCCTTGCTACCAGCCTGCTTATTTGTCCCCGTCAACGGAGTGTTGAGAGCCACTCTAGCTGGCACAGAACAGCAGTCATGAGTGAAAGAAGAAAACGCCCCTCGGGGGCAACATTCAGAAAAAGAAAGAAAGCAAAGGAAGCTTTTCTGTCTAAGCAGGAAGGAGCTCTCCTGAGATACAGAGACACAATTGTTCACAGTGAGCCTTCCGGCCCCAGTGAGGATGTGAGTGGTGAAGAGATGCCAGCTGAGCAGTGAACAGCAGAGAGGCAAACAGAAGGAGTTTGCCTGGGAGTTCGCCTGGAGAGAGCTCTTAGAAGGAAGAGACCATGGATGCTGAGCAATCCGCCGTTGTGACCTGCACAGGATGCGCCATGTTTGTCTTCCTTCCACAGGATAGAAGCGACTTTGTCTGTACAAAGTGCAAGCTGATCTCCATCTTGGAAGAGAAGATTCAAGGTCTGGAGAAATGAATAACAATCCTGCGTTCCATAAAAGAAAATGAGGATTTCCTGGATAGACGTCAGGATCAGCTTCAGCGGGTACAATGTTCTGAAGATTCAGAGCAAGCTACGCAGCGGGGACAGAAGGCCAGCGAGGATAAGTGGCGGCATGTGACTTCCAGAAGGGGAAAGTGTACCAGAAACATCCATGTACCAGAAACACAGATACAGGTGAGCAACCGTTTTCATGTTCTCTCCACAGGTACTAGTGCAGAGAGTGGAGTGGATGATACACCTGAGGGAACAGAGCAGAAGGAGACTCCACTGATTGGAAGGCATGAGATGCACCATCCTAGGGATGGGGGTTCCACGACCACCACTCCCAAGAGGAGGAGGAGGAGGGTGGTGGTGGTCGGGGACTCTCTCCTCAGGGGGACTGAGTCATCTATCTGCCGCCCTGACCGGGAAAACCAAGAGGTGTGCTGCTTGCCAGGGGCTAGGATTCACGATGTGACGGAGAGACTGCCGAGACTCATCAAGTCCTTGGATCGCTACCCCTTCCTGCTTCTCCACGTGGGCACCAATGATACTGCCAAGAATGACCTTGAGCGCATCACTGCAGACTACGTGGCTCTGGGAAGAAGGATAAAGGAGTTTGAGGCGCAAGTGGTGTTCTCGTCTATCCTCCCTGTGGCAGGAAAAGGCCAGGGTAGAGACCATCGAATCATGGAAATCAACGAATGGCTACGCAGATGGTGTCGGAGAGAAGGGTTTGGATTCTTTGACCATGGGATGGTCTTCCAAGAAGAAGGATTGCTAGGCAGAGACGGGCTCCACCTCACGAAGAGAGGGAAGAGCATCTTTGCAAGCAGGCTGGCTAACCTAGTGAGGAGGGCTTTAAACTAGGTTCACCGGGGGAAGGAGACCAAAGCCCTGAGGTAAGTGGGGAAGTGGGATTCCGGGAGGAAGCACAAGCAGGAAACTGCAAGAGGGGAGGACTCCTGTCTCAGACCGAGAAAGCGGGACAATCAGCGAGTTATCTTAAGTGCCTATACACAAATGCAAGAAGCCTGGGGAACAAGCAGGGAGAACTAGAAGTCCTGGCACAGTCAAGAAATTATGATGTAATTGGAATAACAGAGACTTGGTGGGATAACTCACATGATTGGAGTACTGTCATGGATGGATATAAACTGTTCAGGAAGCACCGGCAGGGCAGAAAAGGTGGGGGAGTTGCGTTGTATGTAAGAGAGCAGTATGACTGCTCAGAGCTCCAGTATGAAACTGCAGAAAAACCTGAGAGTCTCTGGATTAAATTTAGAAGTATGAACAACAAGGGTGATGTCGTGGTGGGAGTCTGCTACAGACCACCAGACCAGGGGGATGAGGTGGACGAGGCTTTCTTCCAGCAACTAACAGAAGTTGCTAGATCACAGGCCCTGGTTCTCATGGGTGACTTTAATCACCCCGATATCTGCTGGGAGAGCAATACAGCAGTGCACAGGCAATCCAGGAAGTTTCTGGAAAGTGTAGGGGACAATTTCCTGGTGCAAGTGCTGGAGGAACCAACTAGGGGAAAAGCTCTTCTTGACCTGTTGCTCACAAACAGGGAAGAAATAGTAGAGGAAGCAATAGTGGATGGGAACCTGGGAGGCAGTGACCATGAGATGGTCGAGTTCAGGATCCTGACACAAGGAAGAAAGGAGAGCAGTAGAACAGAGACCCTGGACTTCAGAAAAGCAGACTTCGACTCCCTCAGGGAACTGATGGGCAAGGTCCCCTGGGAGAATAACATGACGGGGAAAGGAGTCGAGGGAAGCTGGCTGTATTTTAAAGAAACCTTATTGAGGTTGCAGGAACAAACCATCCCGATGTGTAGGAAGAAAAGTAAATGTGGCAGGCGACCAGCTTGGCTCAACAGTGAAATCCTTGCTCGTCTTAAACACAAAAAAACAGCTTACAAGAAGTGGAAGATTGGACAAATAACCAGGGAGGAGTATAAAAGTATTGCTCAGGCATGCAGGAGTGAAATTAGGAAGGCCAAATCATGCTTGGAGTTGCAGCTAGCCGGAGATGTTAGGAGTAACAAGAAGGGTTTCTTCAGATATGTTAGCAACAAGAAGAAAGTCAAGGAAAGTGTGGGCCCCCTGCTGAATGAGGGAGGGAACCTAGTGACAGAGGATGTGGAGAAAGCTAGTGTACTCAATGCTTTTTTTGCCTCTGTCTTCACAGACAAGGTCAGCTCCCAGACAGCTGCACTCTGCAGCATGGTATGGGGAGGAGGTGACCAGCTCTCTGTGGGGAAAGAAGTAGTTCGGGACTATTTAGAAAAGCTGGATGAGCACAAGTCCATGGGGCCGGATGCGCTGCATCCGAGGGTGCTAAAGGAGTTGGCCGATGAGATTGCAGAGCCATTGGCCATTATCTTTGAAAAATCATGGCGATCGGGGAAGGTCCCAGATGACTGGAAAAAGGCTAATGTAGTGCCCATCTTTAAAAAAGGGAAGAAGGAAGATCCAGGGAACTACAGGCCAGTCAGTCTCACCTCAGTCCCTGGAAAAATCATGGAACAGGTCCTCAAGGAATCAATTCTGAACCACTTAAAGGAGGGGAAAGTGATCAGGAACAGTCAGCATGGATTCACCAAGGGCAAGTCATGCCTGACTAACCTAATTGCCTTCTATGATGAGATAACCGGCTCTGTGTATGAGGGGAAAGCAGTGGATGTGCTATTTCTGGACTTTAGCAAAGCTTTTGATAGAGTCTCCCACAGTATTCTTGCCAGCAAGTTAAAGAAGTATGGGCTGGATGAATGGATGGTAAGGTGGATAGAAAACTGGCTAGATGGTTGGGCTCAACAGGTAGTGATCAATGGTTCCATGTCTAGTTGGCAGCCGGTATCAAGTGGGGTGCCCCAAGGGTCGGTGCTGGGGCCGGTTTTATTCAATATCTTCATTAACGATCTGGAGGATGGTGTGGACTGCACCATTAGCAAGTTTGCAGATGACACTAAACTGGGAGGAGTGGTTGATACGCTGGAGGGTAGGGCTAGGATACAGAGGGACCTAGACAAATTAGAGGATTGGGCCAAAAGAAATATGATGAGGTTCAACAAGGACAAGTGCAGAGTCCTGCACTTAGGACGGAAGAATCCCATGCACTGCTACAGACTAGGGACCGAATGGCTGAGCAGCAGTTCTGCAGAAAAGGACCTAGGGGTTACGGTGGACGAAAAGCTGAATATGAGTCAACAGTGTGCCCTTGTTGCCAAGAAGGCTAATGGCATTTTGGGTCGTATAAGTAGGGGCATTTCCAGGGAAATGATCATTCCCCTCTATTCAGCACTGGTGAGGCCTCATCTGGAGTACTGTATCCAGTTTTGGGCCCCACACTACAAGAAGGATGTGGATAAATTGGAGAGAGTCCAGCGGAGGGCAACAAAAATGATTAGGGGGCTGGAACACATGACTTATGAGGAGAGGCTGAGGGAACTGGGATTGTTTAGCCTGCAGAAGAGAAGAATGAGGGGGGATTTGATAGCTGCTTTCTACTACCTGAAAGGGGGTTCCAAAGAGGATGGATCTAGACTGTTCTCAGTGGTAGAAGATGACAGAACAAAGAGTAATGGTCTCAAGTTGTAGAGGGGGAGGTTTAGGAAAAACTTTTTCACTAGTAGGGTGGTGAAGAACTGGAATGGGTTACCTAGGGAGGTGGTGGAATCTCCTTCCTTAGAGGTTTTTAAGGTCAGGCTTGACAAAGCCCTGGCTGGGATGATTTAGTTGGGTTTGGTCCTGCTTTGAGCAGGGGGTTGGAATAGATGACCTCCTGAGGTCCCTTCCAACCCTGAGATTCTATGATTCTATGATCTTCCAGTTAGTCAGAGTGCAGGGGACCTGGCAGCTACTGCAGCATCCATATCTCCATCTCAAATGGATGTAACCATGCACATTCCTGAAGAAAAGTGTAGCTCAGAGAAGAGTTTGGTGGAGGTGCAAGAAACAGCTGCTGCTGAGTTTAGTTCCTTAAGTCTAGATGATCCAGGACTGTGGACCCATTTGAACAGTAGCGTGAGGGACTTCCTTGTACTGCATGGGCCACAGCAAGTGAAAAACTTCATGTTCCCCAAAGACAGTGAAAATAGAAGTTTCCATCCAACACATTCCTGGTGTGAAATCCCCAATGGTGACAAAGTAGAGAGGCCATGGCTTAGGTACTCAAAAACCCAGAATACTGCATACTGTTTTTGTTGCAAACTCCTCCAGTCTAATGTTCCAGCCACATTGCGTTCTACAGGAACAAAGGACTGGAAAAATCTGGCTAGAAATGGGGCATGCCATGAGAAGGCAGAGAGCATTCCATAGGTGGGAAGAGCTTGAGATGAGCCTAAGGTTAAAGGCCACCATAGATGATGAGCATCAAGAGAAGATTGCATCAGAGTTCTGAAAAGGCTCTTTGCCATTGTGAGAGGGCTTGCTACCCAAAACCTAGCACTGCATGGCACTTCAGATCAGCTGCATGTGCCAAACAATGGAAACTTCTGCATAGAACATCCTCACCACAGAAGTTCCCCAATCCACCACCTTTTCTTTAATCATAATAATTCATAATAAAGAAATGACTATTCATCAAAAGAAAGAAAGAACATCCTAGTTCTTACATATCCTGCTTTCTTTGTGTCAGTCTTCCTTAGATCATAGGGGCTTTGTATCAGGGAGTGTCCTTACTTTCTCTGTCTTGTAAAGCGCACACTAGTGACACTGACCAGATAAATAATGGAGACATTACCAAAAAAACAACCCCAACCCTTTGTCATAAAGACTGTTCTCCTCAGTAAAGCAAGCTATAAACATTAGGAAATGCACAGAGGACTAAAAGGCTGCAAAGTGAAGCACTCTCAAGTTAGGAAATACCAGAATGAGCATTGCCTGTGCAACGTTAACTCTGCAGTAAACGAGGCAGGGATCCTACAGGCAACAGACTCCTTCAATACCCAGCCCCACAGCAGAAAACCCTGTGCACTGAATGAGGAAGGGGTCCCGTGGAAAAAAATACTATGGGATCATGTCATTAAAGTCTGCATCATCCTGCAAATGCACAAGAGGACTGAATTGAGGGTGCCAGGGCAACACTTCTTTGGACATTTGCTAACCTGAGAATGCTTCACTTTGTAACCTTTTCATCCTGTTTAAAAGCCTTGACTTTGTATTTCCTAATGATTTTATTGATGAAAGCAAACGTAAGTAACGTTAAATGAAGGGGTTTTGTTTGTTAGTTTCCTTTGGGTTTTTTTGTAATAGAAAGACATTTTTTATCTCTGTGCTGTGTAACGGGGTGACCCCTCCCCTGCTCCAGCCTGGAAGGGGTTGGAAAAGCCCTGCAGAGGGCTGGGGCTGGGCAAGGTAAAACCCTGGCTGATTGGGGGAAGTGGCTACAGCTGGGGCCATGCCCCAAACTGAGCAACAGGGCCTTATAAGAAGGCCAGGGAAGCCAGAAGGATCAGTCTCTCTCTCTCTGTAGAGGGAGATGGGCCTGGCTGGAGGGAGCTAGAGACAGGGTACCTGAGTGGAGCAGGGCCTAGCAGAAGGCCAAGAGGTCCTGGGAGTTGCAGAGGGCAGCCCAGGGGTAGGCCAAGGAAGCAGGTCCAAACCCTCCTTGCCAGTGATGAATGGCTGATCCTGCAGTCTGCCCCAGGGCACGGGGGTGAGACGATGACTGGCAGTAGCCATATGGTGAGGTGGGGATAGTGGGTGGGGGGTTCCCTGGGCAGGGTAGACCCTGAGAGAAAGGGGTTACTGCCAGGGGGCAGCACCTCAGCTAAAGGGGCACCGGGTCCAGGGAGGGGCACGGGGGCCAGGGGACAGGCGGATCACCAGCCTGCAAAGGGTGCTCCAGAGCTGGAACGAGCTGATTCCCAGAAGTCACCAGCAGGAGGTGCCGTGGGGGTGAGTCCGCACCTCTACAAGCTGTTAAACAGTGAAGCTCTTACTCATGCGTTGGTTCAGTCTATATTTTATTGCCATTGTTATCTTTGCAAAAATCCCACTTCTGTCACTCAGTGCTGTGCTGATCAGAGTATTGAAAGTCATTAAATTAAACTGCATTAAAACAAAACTCATTTTATGCAACTTCAGGGTCAGTGAAAGTTCTCAGCTATAACCTTGAATGTGCAAGAAGCAGAGAAACAATATCCAAGACAAAGAGCTGGAATTTTTCATCTTATTTTCACCTAGGCCTTACTGAGGAAAGTAGCAAACACCTGCCCTTTGCGAAGGAACACAGCACCGTACCGCAGCACAAACCCCACTGAGCACAGCAGGGGCTGTCCTGGTCATCCAGCTCTGGCCCTGTTTCATTACAAACTTCCTTTCGGTGATGATGTTCTGGTAACAAGCGGGCAATCAGCTGTCAAAGGGAGCTGTTGCCATGGCAGCCAGGGTGCTAGTCATTCTCCCCAAGTATGAAAATGAAGCGGAGGGAGGGAGTGCTGAGTGGTGGGTTATCTCTGATGTCACAAGGCTACTGCTCAGGCAGCACCAGTGGGCAGCAAATGTGTGGTGTGTATGTGTGTGTTTGGGGGTGGGGGGCAGGCTTTTCCAGTGCTCCTGTTTCCCCAAATTTCCTAAAGAAGCCAACAACATAACTACACAGAATACACATTAATGATGATTCCACCCACATGATAATTAGTCGCTGAAATTTGATTCAAATCCTGTATGGCATGTTTATAAACAAGGGTTCCAAAAAAGGAGAGACCTTGTAAAACAGAAAATGTTGATGCTCTGGTGCATTTGTGGTTGTGTTAAAATTGAATACTGTGACTTTAAATGTTGGGCAGGGTTCCTGGGCGTGCTTGCATGCTAGGGAGCTCAGTAGGGCAGCACACAATCAGGGCGTAGCAGCAGCCAGTCAGCAGGTACCCAGTGAGTTGTGCCTCTCTGTTATAGGCATTAGCCTACGTTCTCTCCCTCTGATTTTTGGGTTCTTACATGTTGTTGTTCTGGCGCCTAAGAAACAAATTAGCGAGACTTTGTGAACTTCTAGCAAGAGTATTTTATATTTTCTCTAACTTGTCTGCTTGTGTGCCACAAACCATGAACAGCACAATCTCATCCAAAATAAAATACACTTCTCAAGCCCAATGTCCTTTTGAAACAAAAAAATGGAACCATTTCATTCTGGTAATGTTGATCTTACTGAAGCACTTCACTTTTCTTTTCCCTTTCACAGGAAGGAGCCTAAATTAGGTTTCCCTAAATCCATGATTGGAATAGTGACGCAAAGCCTCACTAGAAGACAAGCAGCTCAGAAAGAATGGGATGATCACAATACAGTAGAACCCTGTTTATCTGACCCTCCATTATCCGGTTCTCCGTATTAACCCAACAACCAGCGCACACAGGTCCAGAAGTGGGCAATCTCTCCTATGGTCACTAGATGGCGCTGCAGCCTGGCACTTTCCCATTTATCCGACTATCTGACGTTTTTCCTTTTAAGAACCTGATTGATTTCTTCCCTTGTTTGGAATCTCAGGGGAAGGGGGGGGGGGGGAAGGTGAGTTCCTCTTTGTTTGATTCAAGGAGCTTGAATCAAGGTGATCTCTCCCGACAGCTAAGGGAGGGGGAAGTGGGGGAATGGGCTATTTCCCTTTGTGTTAAGATCCAAGGAGTTGGATCTGTGTTCCCCAGGGGAAGTTTTGGGGGAACAGGGAGTGTGCTAGACACTGGAATTTCTACCTGGTGGCAGCATAACCAGATCTAAACTAGGATTTAAGTTTAGAGGAGTCCATGCAGGTCCCCATCTTGTGGACGCTAAAGTTCAAAGTGGGGAATAAACCTATGACAGTAAGATTATGTTCACACTGGTTCACTGTATATTAGCTGAGGAGATATGAATGAAGAGCAAAGTTAAGCAGCGGGAGCTGAATTAAAACTATGGGTGAAACCCTCATGCCTGCTCTGGCTTCTTGCACAGCCTAAAACTGGAGTTCTGCAGTGGGGAAGCAGAGGCAGCAAGTGAGTTTGGAAAAGCTTCCACCTCCAAAGGAAAGGACCCTAATGAATACTAAGTAAAACATCTCCCTCTCTCCCGTGCTCACATGCAGTATCTTATCATCCTGTAAAACCTACGGCTACAAATCTCTATAATTTACCGTGAGTGAGTGGAGACAGTGGGAGGACCAGCCTGTCCTTCTCAGAAAATAGTTCGTTAGCAGAGTCATAAAGCAGCTTCCTAGAGAATACCCACTGATCTCCACCTAAAGGGCCACAATGAATTGCAGGTCAAACAGCATCAAGAAAGATGGTTCCCTTGGAAGCTAGGTGGGTCCAGATGTTCCTGTTCCTTCTCCCGCTTCAAACTAAGAAGAAAACTCAACTATGCAAGAGAGATTTCATTCCCTTATTGGTGTGTATCCACCCCGAACCCATGAGACCTTCCATGGGGGCAGAGAATGGTGCACTGAGGAAGCCCATTCCATACTTTTCTGTCTTTATTCACAATCTTCTCTCTCCAGGGCTGTCCACTGGGAATATTTCACTAGCACAAAACCCACTCTGGGAAATTTTAAATGAAAATGTTTGATATTCAAATAAATGAAACACATTTTTAGAAAAAGAAAGGAAAAAAACCCTCCATTAAACAAGATTCTGTGAAACCAAGGGGTAATTTTAAACAGACTATTTTCATCTTGATTTGCACAGCGTATGACACCTTTTAACTCAGTGCAGCACAATGGACCAGACACTCGGTTGGTATAAATCAGCGTAGCTCTGCTGATGCTGATGGATCTGTGACAACTGACGCCAGATGATGATCTATCCTGATATTCCCAAACTTTGACATGCAGCGTTCAGGATAGTTTAGGCAGTTGGTCCCATTTCACTGCAAGTTATTTTGTGAGAGAAAATGAAGACAACATTTTGGGGTCAAATGCATCAGCACTTTCAGAACAGAAAAACAATCTTTTCTCTTGGTAGACAGAATGGATTTTGAAGCTTTCCTCAGGTATTAGAACTGAAAGAAAAATAGACCACTCACCTTAGTCTTTGCCCCGTAATGTTAAAACTTGTTGCAAGACAGATCTCTCTTTCTTGAACTCAAATGGATTGTGTAAGGGGTAATTGGAGGTAGGGTTTATTTGTTCTGCCAACACAAGAGGACAGAATTCATAGAATAGCAGGGTTGGATTGGAACTCAGGAGGTATCTAGTCCAACCCCCTGCTCAAAGCAGGACCCATCCCCAGACAGAATTTTACCTCCATTCCCTAGATAGCCTCCTCAAAGACTGAACTCACAATACTAGGTTTAGCAGGCCAATGCTCAAACCACTGAGCTATCCCTCCTGAATCTCAGGTCAGGCACAAGCGGAGTGAGTGTGTCGTTAAAGTACCAGTTGCATCTCCCGGCAGCAGGAGGTAGTTAGATACCAATATATAGTCTTCAAATATTTTTCAAGTTCTTAGACATGTTGATGCTTCTCTCTGTCTTTCCCTCTGTTTTATGCAGTTCATCTGTCTGAAAATCCCCCCTAGCAAGAAGCACGTCCAATCACAAATACACTTAGAGGAGCATGGCAATATTTTAATCAATATCTGCCAGGATTCGGGCTGTGAAGACGGTTTCTTTCAGAGCAGCAGGACTAGACGTCTGGATGTCGCACAGCCAAAGGGCAGTGAGCATTCTGCTGCTCAGTGCTGAGCGAGAAGGAACATTGGAAGCAGCAGCATGAGAGGGTCCAGGAGTCCAGTAAAAAGTCAGGAAATGCACCTGCACGTGCCCGTCCGATTCAGATCTCGATTGGGCGCTGTCAAGGGCCCTCAGCAAAGAGCCTGTCATGCCACATGTCATTTAGCCGAGCCTTGGCGGGATCCTTATCAGACAGGATAACGAGGGTGATGCTGCAGCTGGGAACAGGGAAGATCCTGCCATTGTCCCTAAAGGCCAGGATGTGACCTCAGATTCGATCAGGAGGACCAGTTTGGAGACGATAGCAGTGAAAACTCTGGAGAGGGGGATGTGGCTGGCCAGAGACTGGAAGTCCAGGTGGTTACTGCAACTCTCTAACCCCTCCCTCCCATTGTTTTCTAGAGAAATTGGACTTTCAACACAGAGGATTTTGTAGGTTATGGCCAAATAATTTACTGTCCTGGATATTACACCCTGCATTGCTGTGTGTGTCTCTGGGGGGTAGTGCAGACGCCACAACATTTGCATGGCCTCCTCTCCCTTCCCCTCCCCTCCACCAGCCTCTGCTGGGCACAATCCAAAGTGGATGCAGAGCACTGGGGGGAAAGGTTTCGGAAAAGCCAGCTTTGCTGTTTATCCAAGATTCAGAGTATGGGCTGTACGGCTTGTGCTGAAGCCCACGGTCTGTAGCAAGTTCACGACTTGAAATCAGTGCCCCTCTGTCCGTTTCACGTGAGGCAGGCAGGTGGGGGTGGAGGGGTTCAAACACCGCTTGGATCAATGCTCTCCATCCTAGCTCAGGCTTTGGTTAGTTTCCTTCATTTCTCTCCCTGTCCTGGTAGCTTATTCTGGGAAGTTTCTCAGGCAGCAGGAATTCTCCATGGCCTTTCAGGAGAACTGGGAGTGCAAACCTGATCGGGCCTCCATAATAGCCAGGTCCCTACCAAATTCAGGGCTCACTTTGACTAGTTTACAAACCCTCTGGCCTTGAACTTGACCAACATCACCATTTCAGATGTTTCCACCTGATATTTCATGGTATTGTAACCATGGGGGTCCTGACCAAACTGGGAGAATGGGGGAGTTCAGAGGTTGTTGTGGGGGGGTCACAGCATTGTCACCCTCACTTCTGTGCTGCCTTCAGACCTGGGCTCAAAGGGCAGCAGCCAGCAACCTTTCTGAAGCTAGAGGAGGTTCCCAGATGTGCAGGTGGGTCCATGCTGTTGGCAGCACCTCAGCTCCTACCTACTACTTGGGAGCACCTCGGCTCCTACCATTTTCAGGGCATCCAGAGAAATGGACCCTTGAGCGCCAGAAGGAACTGCAAGGGAAGCCCCGAGCTATCACTGCAGATGCCAGGCAGAAGCCCCGAGCCCAGGCACCCAGAGCGCCGGCAGGAGTGGGGAGGGGCATGAAAGTCCTGAGCCCAGTCACCCAGCACTGGCTGCAGCCACAGGGGGCCAGAAGCTCTGAGTCTGGGCACCCAGAGACGTGACTGGAGCAGAAGCTGCCAAGGCCAAAGCCCTGAGCCCAGCGCCGGGCTGGTGCAGCGCACTCACTTCTGCATTTCCTCTGCAGGTGCATCTGATATCCCACGGAGAGGAAGTCCTGTCACCAGCTGGGCAGAGAAACAGCTAGGATGCCCCTACTGGGTTCTCCTGGCTGGGGGGTCCAGCAGGACGGGGAGATCAGATTTCACGGGGCAGGGCTAATTCGATCTAGCCAAAAAAGGCACAACAAGAACCAACAGCTGCCAGCTGAAGCCAGAGAAATTCAAATGAGACATAGGCACACATTTTTGACAGTGAGGGAGAATAGCCACTGGAACAAATTACCCAGGGGAGAGGTGGAGTCTCTGTTTCCTGGTGTCCTACCATCATAACTGGTTGGGAAGGTGCCTTTTAGTGAATTACAAGAAATTGGGCTTAATAGGGTGCTAAGAGTGTGAAATTTCATAGCCCGTGAAATAGAGGCCATATTAGGAGACTGAATTGTTTCACAACCGTTGCCTCTATGAAAAACTCAGTGTGGGGTGCGGAACAGACTCTGCTGTTTTACTGGGTAGCCTGCTTGCTCCCCAGAATCAATAATGAGCAAGTGGGGTGATCCGGGGTGCAGCTCAAACATCCAGCTGGGCTGGCCAGGGGCAGCTGTCAGGCCTGCCAGGGAAAGGTGGGTGTGGCAGTAACTTGACAAAAGCTTTTGGCAGGAACTCAGCCCATTGAGCAAAGACAATTAGTTGGGAATTGGTCCTGCTTTGAGCAGAGGGCTGGACTAGATGACCTCCTGAGGTCCCTTCCAACCCTGATAGTCTATGATTCTATGAATGAGGCGTCTGTGACCTCAAAGAGCTCCCTTGCCAACAGCCAGGCAGGACAGGGATGCGGGGCAGGGGGAACCTCGCAGAGCCCTGTAGGCTTGCTGCAGCAAGCCTCCATCTCGCGATCTCTCCCCGAGGACCAAGAGACGTTGGTGTGCAGGAGATTCAGTGTGTGTGTTTGTCATTCCCGTGTGGATTTTTTTCAAAGACGTTGTCATCTGTGTAGAAGGCAAGAAAAAATATAGGCTCTAGATATAAATACAAGATAGGGGACTTTATCCTAGCAGATTCAAAGGCATCACCACCCTCCTAGGGTACGTCTACACTACAAGACTATTTCGAATCTACTTAACTCGAATTTGTGGAATCGACCTTATGAAGTCAAATTTGTGTATCCACACTAAATACACTAATTCGACTGTCTGAGTCCACAGTAATGGGGCCAGCGTCGACTTTGGAAGCGGTGCACTGTGGGAAGCTATCCCACAGTTCCCGCAGTCCCCGCTGCCCATTGGAATGCTGGGTAGAGCCCCCAATGCCTGCTGGGGGAAAAAATGTGTCGAGGGTGGTTTTGGGTAACTGTCGTCATTGAACCGTCAATCACGCCCTCCCTCCCTGAAAGCGCCAGCGGGAAATCTGTTCGCGCCCTTCTCTGGTCGGTTACAGCGCAGACGCCACAGCACTGCGAGCATGGAGCCCGCTGCGATCATCGCTGCACTTATGGCCGTTGTCAACTCCTCGCACCTTATCGTCCACCTCTTCCACAGTCAGCTGCTGAGAAATCGGGCGAGGAGGCTCCGTCAGCGCGGTGAGGACAGGAAGTCACAGAGTGGCGCAGACCTCTCACAAAGAAGGGTACGCCGCGCCGTGGAGATCATGGTGGCAATGGGTCAAGATCATGGTGTGGAACGGCGATTCTGGGCCTGGGAAACAAGCACGGACTGGTGGGACCGCATAGTGCTGCAGGTCTGGGATGAATCACAGTGGCTGCGAAACTTCAGGATGTGTAAGGGCACTTTCCTTGAACTCTGTGACTTGCTGTCCCCTGCCCTGAAGCACCAGGACACCCGTATGCGAGCAGCCCTGAGTGTGGATAAGCGAGTGGCCATAGCCCTCTGGAAACTTGCAACGCCAGACAGCTACCGGTCAGTAGCGAACCACTTTGGCGTGGGCAAATCTACCGTAGGGCTTGCTGTGATTCAAGTAGCCCACGCAATCGTTGAGCAACTGCTCTCAAAGGTAGTGACTCTAGGAAACGTCCAGGTCGTCAGAGATGGCTTCGCCACGATGGGATTCCCAAACTGCGGTGGGGCTATAGATGGGACTCACATCCCTATCCTGGGACCAGCCCACCAGGCCAGCCAGTACATTAACCGAAAGGGCTACTTTTCTATGGTGCTGCAAGCACTGGTGGACCATAGGGGACGTTTTACCAACATCTACGTCGGGTGGCCGGGCAAGGTTCATGACGCGCGTGTGTTCAGGAACTCTGGTCTGTTTAAACGCCTCCAGGCAGGTAGTTTCTTCCCGGACCACAAAATAACGGTTGGGGATGTGCAGATGCCTACAGTGATCCTCGGGGACCCAGCCTACCCGCTAATGCCCTGGCTCATGAAGCCCTATTCAGGCGCCTTGGACAGTGAGAAGGAACTCTTCAACTACCGGCTGAGCAAGTGCAGAATGGTGGTGGAGTGTGCTTTCGGACATCTCAAGGGGAGATGGCAGAGCTTACTGACTCGCTCGGACCTCAGCGAAAAAAATTTCCCCGTTGTTATTGCTGCTTGCTGTGTGCTCCACAATCTCTGTGAGAGCAAGGGGGAGACCTTTATGGCGGGATGGGAGGTTGAGGCAAATCGCCTGGCTGCTGATTACGCTCAGCCAGACAGCCGTGCCGATAGAAGATCCCAGCGGGAAGCGCTGTGCATCCGGGAGGCTTTGAAAGCTAGGTTCCTCGGAGAGCAGGGTAACCTATGACTGTCCACTTGATTTACAGAGAAGCTGAACCTGAGCCTGTTTCAGTGACTGTTGACTTCGATCTGCGGTTACATACCCCGTTCTCCAGGTTTCCCCCCTTCCAACACACGTTTTAAAATAAATTTAATGGAACACTGATTATTAACAAAGTTTTCTTTAATTATGAATTCCTGTTCAAGGGTTGAAACATGGACGCAGACTGTGGTGGGTATGGTGTGCACTGATGTACAGACCGCTTCTACACTAGAGGAATGACAGGCTCCTGCTCCTACAGCGGTCTCTGGGGGGAGGACGGTTGCAGGTGGGTGTGCAGGAAGGGGTGGGTTTGCAGGAAGGGGTGAGGGGTGCCATCTTTGGGACGGAGTTTGGATGCAGGCTCTGGGCTGGGGGTTGGGGCATAGGAAGGGGTGAGGGGTGTGTGGGAAGGGTGAGTATGTGTCCGTGGATGAGGGCTCTTGCATCGGAGAGGCTCGTGGCTAGGGTGGAAAGGCATGGTAAGGGCATCCTGCCTTGCCATTTGTGGATGGCAGGCGCTAGGACCCTGGGGCAGCATACACCTCACAGACTGACCCGGGGCAGCATACACCTCCCAGACTGACCCTGGTGCCTAGTGACTGCAGTCTGTGTGTGTCCTGCTGTTGATCCTGCCCCCAAGTCTGTACCCTGGTAATGGAGGCTGTCCTATGCAATTAAAAAACCCCTCCCCCCCCTTCACACAAAGTCTTCTGACAAGAAAAACGTGACGGAAACAGTGAATAACAACAAACTACTTTTAATACTCAACTACACAGTGGGGGGATGAAACTTGGATTTGGGACTGGGTGATCCAGGAAGGGAAGCACTTCTCAAAATTTATGGCATGAGAGCTGTGTGGTACTTGAGCGCTCTGCTGGGGTGCAGTGACAGTTTTCACGGCCCCTAGCGCCCCTAATTCTTGTTACTTTGGGTGAGGGGGGGGACAGAACTTTGTGGTGGGGGATGGCGGTTGCAGATACAGTGCAGGAGGGCTCTCTCCTCCTGCCTGCGGTCCTGCAGAACATCTACAAGGCGCCGGAGCGTGTCCATTTGCTCCCTCATTAGCCCAAGCAGCGTTTGAGTCGCCTGCTGGTCTTCCTGCCGCCATCTGTCCTCCCGTTCGCTGTGTGAGCGCTGGTGCTGACATAGGGTCTCCCTCCACTGTCTCTGCTCGGCCGCCTCGGCTCTGGAGCAGGCCATCAGTTCCGAGAACATGTCGTCCCTAGTCTTTTTCTTTCGCCGCCTAATCTGTGCCAGCCTCTGTGAGGGGGATGCCGGGGCAGTTCGTGAAAGAGCCGCAGCTGTGTGATGGGAAAAAGGAAGTGATTTCCTTGAAATGATACATGTTTGCGAACACTGAACACAGTCTACTCAGTTTCTGTGAACAAGACCATACAGAGTCTCACGAGCTCTCAGGACAAGTTCGAGATTTCGGAATACGCTTTCATTGGCTGCGGTCTTGCACAGGAGATCGGACAAGCGGGGCGGTACAGCTGAATCCGTGTAGCAGCCAGGCCTGGTAAGCCCTACACTATAGGCTGCTTAACAGTTAATGGATAGCTGTGCCCTCCCGCTGAAGGCAATCTGGAAAGCATAAAGTCTGACCCTGTTCCAGCCCCTCGCGGCTGTGCCTGGGAAAGATCACTGTATGCTTTTCCTCTGCAGCCTCCAACACGTGGCTGTTAAACGAAGGTCATTGCTATGCAAAGTAAAAGTCAAGCATTCACAATAGTAACAGTACACTAATTGCCCTAATTAGATGCAGCAGTCGCCGAACGAGATTACCCTGAGGCGGGTCACTCGGAGAGAGAGAGAGAGGATGCTGCGAGAATCCCTGCACAGACCAGGACCGTATGCTGCCATGCTGGTCAAGGCAATGATTCCGCTGTACGTTAGGATGGCCTGGCGCGGAAGAGTGTGCTTCCACAGAGCACCAAATAAGGCACCTCTCCCCAGGAACCTCCTGCGGAGGCTTTTCGAGCACCTCTACGAGAGCTTCGTGGAAGTGTCCCAAGAGGATTTCTGTTCCATCCCTATATGTGTGGACCTTCTTTTTATATAGTTTTATATGGAAAACTTTTAATATAGTTTTTATATAGTTTTTATTCCTGTTTTTTAAAAAATAAATGTTTCCATGTTTATAGCACTTACCGACTGATCCTTCCCCTGATTCTGAGTCCGGGTTAACAGCCGGGGAGGGTTGGTAGGGGATCTCTGTGAGGGTGATGAAGAGATCCTGGCTGTCGGGGAAAGCGGTATTGTAAGCACTGTCGCCTGCGTTGTCCTCCACAAACCCTTCCTCATCTTCCCCATTGGCGAACATCGCCGAGGAACTGCCCGTCGACACTATGCCATCCTCAGAGTCCACGGTCACTGGTGGGGCAGTGGTGGCAGACCCACCTAGAATGGCATGCAGTGCCTCATAGAAGCGGCATGTCTGGGGCTGGGCTCCGGAGCGTCCGTTTGCCGCTCTGACTTTTTGGTAGCCTTGTCTCAGGTCCTTGATTTTCACGCGGCACTGCGTTGTATCCCGGCTGTATCCTCTGAGTGCCATGGCTTTGGAGACCTTCTCGTAGGTCTTTGCATTCCGTTTGTTGGAGCGCAGCTCCGAAAGCACAGACTCATCGCCCCACACAGCGATCAGATCCAGGACTTCCCGGTCTGTCCATGCTAGGGACCTCTTTCTATTCTGGGATTGCATGGGCTCCTCTGCTGGAGAGCTCTGCATCGTTGCAGGTGCTGCTGAGCTTGCCCCGATGTCCAACTAGGACATCAGATTCAAAGTGCCCAGACAGGAAAAGGAATTCAAATTTTCCCAGGTCGTTTCCTGTGTGGCTGGTCAGAGAATCCAAGCTTGGACTGCTGTCCAGAGCGTCAACAGAGTGGTGCACTGTGGGATAGCTCCCGGAGCTACTAAGTTCGATTTGCATCCACACCTAGCCTAATTCGAGATAGCCATGTCGAATTTAGCGCTACTCCCCTCGTCGGGGTGGAGTACCGAATTCGAACTAAAGAGCCCTCTAGGTCGAATTAAACGACTTCCTGGTGTGGACGGTTGAGCGGTTAATTTGAATTAACGCTGCTAAATTCGATTTAAAGTCCTAGTGTAGACCAGGCCCTAGTGAAAAAGTTTTTCCTGGGATTGGCTCTATACGGTCTTGTGGTATGCTTCTGGGTGACATCCCAAACAAGTTGATGTTAGCTCTGCCTAGCCTGCTTGATGGCCCATCACACTTGTGGGGAGCCCAGGACTGGAACAGCGGGGGGCTGCGGGCACCATTGCAGGGTATCAGCAGAGCTGGGAGGGGAGCCCCAGGCTGGAATAGCGGGGGGCTGAGGGCAGGATTGCGGGGTATCAGCAGAGCTGGGAGGGGGCGCCTGGAATAGCGGGAGGCTGCGGGTCCGGTTTGTGGGGTATCACTGAACACATTTTGCAGCGCTCCTGCCACCTGAACTAGAGCAGCCCCTGCCCTGGCAAGGCACCTGCTGCTGTTCCCGCTCACCAGCTGGGCGCTCCGGAGTGCAGGGGAGCCGGCCACCAGCGTGCCCTGGCCAGGCTGCTCCCCCTTTCCCCGGGGGAGGTGGCACCCTGGCCCGCGCCCCTGCGCGGGCGCCTTTCCCAGCCTGTGCCGGGCTCCTGCGCGGACGGGTCTCCGGGGGGCGCTCCCCTGTCCCTCGCCGGGAGCTTGGGTGGGCAGCGCTGCCTCCTTCCTCCGGAGCCGTGACATCAGCCCCTCGGGGCGGAGTGCAAAGAGCCCGGCCCCCGGGCCTGCAGTGGGGGTGGGGGGTGTGCCTCGGGACACGCCTTCTCCCGGGGAGAACAAAACCCAGCCCCCAGCGGAGCCCAGCCCGGGAGCGCAGCGCCGAGCGCAGAGCTAAGGAGAGCCCAGCCCAGCAGCAGGTACGTGCCTTCGGGGCAGCTGCTCCCACGGCCGGGCGGCGAGGGGACCCGGACTCTACCCCAGGCCGGCCGGACCCTCCATGGGCTCCTGCTGCAGCGCCCCCAGCCCCACGCGGCGCATCGTGACTGCAGCTCCCTGTCCGGCCAGACCCAGACCTGCTGTGCCCCGGGGCTTTCCCCCGCCAGGCCCCGGAGCGCGCGTCAAAGGAGCCGCACTCCGGACCATATTAGCATGAAAGCCAAGTGCCTGAGTCAGAAAGGATCTGGCCGGTTTCCTCTTGCTCTGGGCAGCTGGGGGAGGGGGGCAGAGCCCTGGCTCTGTTATTACGCGGGGGCTGTGCTGCCCGGGGATGTGCTAAGGGGCAGCGGGTCCGGTATAGCTCGGAGTCCCTGTGCTGTCTTGGTCCCCGGTCATCAAACGGGGCTGTTCTCCAGAGCAGGGCAGCTTTGAACTGCTCCCAGCTACGGAGCCAGCCGCACCCCTGGCACTGAGTTCGGAGCGACTGCAAATAAAGCTGGCTCGGAGGTGCCGAATTCAGAGCAGGGTTTCAGGGCTGCTCCCTTCTGCCTCCCCACTCCCCAAAACCTTTAGGGGAGTCATCCCAGTGCAGGGCTCTGCTGCTGCCGGACCAGCCCTGGGATGAGCTGCCCAATGCTGGGGTTGTAGACACCTCCCACTCTCCAAAGCTGGGGTGTTTGGAATAGAGGTTCAGAGCTGGGGACCAGCTAAGAGAGTTTCCTCTGGGTTCAGGTTGCAAATCTCCAGGCTGACTTTTCAGGTCCAGGTTTTTGAAGGTTCCTTTGGATTGTAACCTGTGCTATCAAGTATCATCTCTGTCAGGGCTACAGCTACACAGAGCTGCCTCAGAAGCTCTGCTAATCAATTGTATTTTAAGGCTGTGACGTTGTACATCCTCAATCTCCTCCCCAGATCTCCCTGTTCCTGGCTCTGGCAGGCAGGTAGGATCTTGCCACTGTTGAGAGGAGTTGTTCAGTCATGTAATGTAAAGCTGCATGCTTCTCAGCCGTAACATCAGCTTGTTACAATGGAATCCCATCACCCCTCCCACCAGCTGTGTATGCAAAGACTCCCCCACACGTGCTGAGGCAGCATGTCAGTCCTGTGCCCTGATTTCCATAGCAGGAGAGGGGCTGGCCCATGCCACCGCAAGTGCCAGGCAATGTCCTGGGCTGCGTTTAGGCTTGGCGATTGCAATCTACCTGTCTGAGCTTCCAGGCTGCCTCCATTGCACCCATGGCATGGCAGGAACCCTCTGAACAGAGTGGTAGTGCTGTGACACTGAGAGACGCTTGGATGAGGATGGAGTAGCCATCATGCTATACTTCTTGGTGAGTGTAGTACCCTTGGAAATGAAGGGTTCATGATGCTGGCTGGAGCTGCATGTGGTGGGGTCTTGTCCGGTGCAGGCTTCATCTGCACGCATATAGCTCTATGAATGCTCCTCAGTCCTGAGTTCTAGCACCTCCTGCTATTTCAGTCTTGCATCCCTGTTAGCTCTGCCAGTGGCCCTCAAGCCTGACCTGCAATGGCAGTAGTCCCACATCTTCTTGCAGCCCTGTCAGTGCCCCACAATGCTGACCCCTCGCTCCCTTCCCCCAGATCACCTGTTCTTCCAGACCTGGGCTGTATCATGTGATGGGGTTTTGATGCAGAGTCCACAGTGAATGTTTACTGAGACCTCCCCAACTCGTTTCACCTGTGACCAAAGTCTGGAAATGAGCTTGGTCTTCACACCACCTCTTGCCAGTGCTTAGACCCTTTGCTTCTTTGAGCATAAGTGGCACCCACTCTGGTGGATAAAGGCGTGGGCCCAAGTTCTGATCTCTGTGACTGTGGGGAATCCTACAGCCATGTTTTCTGAAATATTTTAGGGAAAATGTGTGAGGCCTGGGGGGGAAATAAGACCGGACACAAGGTGTACGTTTTTAACGGTGAGAGTCCTTAACTCTTGGAACACATTACCCAGGGTTGTGATGGATTCTTCATCACTGACAATTTTTAAATCAAGGCTGGAGGTTTTTCTAAAAGATCAGCTCTAGGAATTACTGTGGGGCTGTTCTCCGGCCTGTGTTACCCAGGAGGTCAGATGAGATGATCACAATGGTCCCTTCTGGCCTAGAAACCTAGGAATCTCTGAACATTTAAACAAGAAAAGCAGGCTGACATCATCCTGCTCAGTGAATTTCCTGCCACAAGGGAAGCGGAAATGTATGTGTGCTCTGTACCCCGGAAGGGAGGTTGTGTATGTGATTATATCTAATGGGGAAACCCAGCCTATAGCTCCTGGAGTTTAAAATTGTGTTTCCCTAAAGCAGCAAAGAGAACTTTCCTAGTGCCCTTCATTTGGGGCTCTCAAAGCATTTTGCTATCACTAGTTAGAATCCACTCGGAGGTAGGTAAGAATTTGTGTTTCCATTTTGCAGATGGTTGTCGGGGAGGGGAACTGAAGCTCTGAGCAGCGGGGACTTGCCTAAGATCAGTGGCAGGGCTTGGCATGGATCTCAGGAGTCCTGTCTCCTAACTGCCCTGCTCTAACTTCCCATTTTGGTCTGGGTAAAGGTTGCACTCCTGTAAACTTCAAGGGCTACATCCTCAGTTGGTGTAAATCAGTGTACCGGTCGCTTCCCCGAAATAACTAGAGTTGCACTAATTTATACAGCTGAGGATGTGGCCCAAATAAATGAGCTTCGGCCTGGTGTTAAAGCAAGAAATCCAGATAGGCGTTGTTTGCACAAATTAAGAGCAGAGATTGTAGGAGGGGGTGTTAACCAGAGCTGGGCAACAGAGCCATCCCTTGGGTAGGGCGAATCGGAGCAACCGCTCCAGGCCCCGCACTTTGGGGGGCCCCGCGGGCTGGTGCGATTGGCTAGTGTGGTCGGTCCCGGAAGAGACGAATCCGTCACTTCCACCCCGGGTCCCTCACCCCCCTAGGGATGGCCCTCCTGGGCAAGGTACACCAGACACTTACTATCTGGTGTAAACCTATTTGCTGGAGGTCAGCTCAAAACATGAGGGTCAAGGGCCAGTGAGCCAACACCTTGATGAGAAAAGTCAGCACTGGGATACCAGGGAGAGGGAAGGTGTTGAGTTGCTACTAGGTGCTGTCCCTGGCACCATCCTGTGTGTCTTTGGCTACTAGATATCTGATGCATGGACACCTCTTCCCCCCGCGCAGAGCTTTGGGGAGGGTGTGTCTTGGCTTCTCTCTCCCATTCCTGGTGGCTGCAAGGTCTGGCTTGTGGGATCCACCTTCCCATGAATAGCCTGGGGCCTGCAGCTGCTCAGAGCTTGGCAAAGGTAGTGCCAAGATACTCCTCCCTCTGCCCTCTGGGCATGCTGTTACAGAGGCTTGGTATGAACTGGATGTGTGGCTTGTCTTCCTACTTGGGAGGGTGGGGGTTCTTCTATGGGGTTTTGTGCCTCTCCCAGCCAGAACCCCAGTGCAACTCAGAGCATCTGTACCGAATACTGCCTTAGAACTGGGGAGGGCTGCTTCAGGATTCCGTCTCCTGGGGAGGGCAAAGCAGCCCATAGAGCCTAGGATCTGACTCTGTTCTCAAAAGGTACCTGGTATGGGCTAAATTACTTGCATTAAATAGGGCTGGTCAGAAAATGAGGGATCAGGGGAAATTCCCTGCAGGAAAACCTGACTTTTTGCTGAAAAACAAATAGCTTCTTTCTTGATTCTGCCCCCCCCCCCAACCCCCAGCCTGGATTTTCCATGGAGAGCACACACTTCCCATCAAACTGTTCACTTAGTAGATACTCCAGTTTTTCCACCCAAACTGGATTTGGATGGAAAACTTGCAGCCAGCAGTCCTCTTGTGGAATGCCTGGGGATCCTTGCGATCTCTGTGGCTGCAATACCTCATTCCTCAGGAATTTCACTGCCCTTTCGCACTAATGAATGGCCATGTATGGTAACCTGTCTAGAGCACAGTGGTCTGGTGTTTAGGTGGCCGGCTCTTTGCCTTCTGTAGCGGAGCAGGCTCAGGGACATGGGCTTGTCTCCCCTGGTAGCAGCAGAGGGCTTGGCCCGGTCTCTAGTGGAAATTCTCTGCCTGTCTCAAAGCCACTCAAGAAT
This sequence comes from Mauremys mutica, assembly GCF_020497125.1. Taxonomy (NCBI): domain Eukaryota; kingdom Metazoa; phylum Chordata; order Testudines; family Geoemydidae; genus Mauremys; species Mauremys mutica. The sequence goes on from NC_059075.1 coordinate 129,881,724, forward strand.
ATGGCATGACTGGGTCTGCCTGGGTTCGGGGAAGCTCTCCACTCGGAAGGTCAGGTCGGGGTGCACTGGCAAGCTCTGTGTGCGGATCCTGCGCTAGCCACGGGCTGCTGTTAGTCTCTCACTTCCATGGACCCTAACTCATCCCATTTATAACTCATCCTGTACTGACTCCCTTGCTCCGAGCCAAAACCCACAGAAAGGCCTCACACAGTAAGTGCTGCTCTCTTCGGCTACACTGATTTGGTCCCAGATTGCATTGGTCATCATGCCACGAGGCTTGAGACCTGATTCTCTTTTCTCTCACACGGGTCTGATGTGCATGTATCTCTGCTAACTTAATGAGGTTACTCCTGATTTGCACCAGGTGAGTGAGGGTTGGCCTCAGGTCTCTTTTGGAACCTCCACTTTAGCAAATGTCTTCCTTCCATGGGGGCTAATTCCCAGCTGACCTGTTCCTTGTGCAGTCACTTACACTGGTACACAACTGATGTAAATTGCTACCAAATCAGAGTGACAGTGTGCTACACCCACTTCACACTCGATCTGTACAGATGGAAGTGACATATGGTAGGAGAGAGTTGGGCTCTCCTGGCTAAACTGCCAAAAGAACTCAGAACACTGGGTGCAAAGAACCCTGAAAAGCTGGTCCCAGTGGTAGGTGGTAAGGCCTCAGAAATCTGTCCATGTGGCTTTCCTCAGTGGATTGGATATATCTTTGCAAAGAGATTCTCCTTTTCTTTCCTGCCCAGATGTCTAACCTCTCCAGGCCCCTTGGAGTTGCATCTCCTGCCAATTACTTATCCTCTGCAAATCTCGTTAGCGTGCTGTTTACTTCCAGTAATCAGGAAGACTTTAAATCAGACCCCAGTCCCTGTGGTCCCTCTCTAGATCCCTCTCCCGCAGTTCCAGACTCTGTCACTAGTTTCAAGGCCACGTGAGAGTTCTCCTGGACAGGGCCGCCCAGAGGCTTCAGGGGCACAGCAATTTTTGAGGCCCCTTCCATAAAAAAAAGTTGCAATAATATAGAATACTATATTCTCATGGGGGCCCCTGTTGGGCCTGGGGCAAATTGCCCCACTTGCCCCCCTGCCCCCCTGGGCAGCCCTGCTCCTGGACAAATAAGTGTGAATTAACTTTACAGGTGGAATTTTATGCCACACTGTTCAATGCTCTACAGCAATCCAAGTGCATTAAACCTGCCCTTCTCCTCTGCTAAATAACCTTTTAGTATGGCCAAAATTAATTGGTGTCTAACCTTTTTTCCCCAGTAGCTGTCCCCTCATCTCTAAATCCAAGGCAATTGCTGTCTAAATCATGCTCACCCATTATGTAGTGTAGAGGATGGACAGAACATCTGTGAATATTCTGACACTGGAGGTGGAGAGGCTCCCGGGGAGCTGCTTTCTGCAGTGACACCTTGGTGATCTTCAGAGGTGCTAATGAGGCCGGATTCTTATCTGCAGCTGTGTGTAGCCTGAGGGAGGGGAAATGGGATGGAGCTACACAGACCTCATGCATGTTCTAAAGATCTGGCCCAAGCCATGTGGGGCCAGACTTGTTAAAGAGCATGGGGCCAGATTTCCAAGTGCTCAGAGCCACTGATTGGGGCCAGGTGCTCAGCACCCAGCACACCGAACTCTGTTGAAAATCTGGCCCTGTGTCACCTACCCTGATCCTGGCCACTGTAGACTTGTTTCAAAATCACCCAGAGCAGGCACCGAGCAAGGTCAAGCAACTGTTGGTCTCCTGAGGGAGAAGAGCAGTGAGTGTGGTGGGGTAACAGGTCAGGATGACCTGTTTCTCTTCAGAGAAGTAATGCTCAGATTTTCACACCCCTCAGCCTAGTGGTGGGATTCCCCCACAGACTGATTAGACCTGCCGTGGTTTGTGTCTGAAAGGTGGAAAAACCCATGAAACTTTTACAAGTGAAACTCCAGGGAGAGCTTGTAAAACTGGTGTTTTCAGATTGGTTCAACTGTACTGGGATAAGTAAAGCAGTACAACCCCGTAGGGTAACTGCAGTTATACCAGTGTAAAAGTGCCTTATACGGGTATGGCTTACTCCCATGTGAGAAGGGAAACAAGCTATACTCGTAGAAGCACATTTATACCAGTATAACTGTAGCCACACTAGAAAAGTGTTGAACCACTTTAGAGGTTTTTAAGGTCAGGCTTGACAAAGCCCTGGCTGGGATGATTTAGGTGGGGATTGGTCCTGCTTTGAGCAGGGGATTGGACTAGATGACCTCCTGAGGCCCCTTCCAACCTTGAGATTCTATGATTCCCACAAGGGGGAAATGCATTCCTTCTGAACACTATTTATATTGCATCTGAAAAGAAAACTGGGGGGGTCACATAAGGTGTCTAAGACAAGGTTATGGTTTGCTGGTTATAATTATGGTGTCTATATGGCAGGTTTCAGAGTAGCAGCCGTGTTAGTCTGTATTTGCAAAAAGATATTCAGTTGCATCTGAAGAAGTGAGCTGTAGCCCATGACAGCTTATGCTGAAATAAATGTGTTAGTCTCTAAAGTGCCACAAGTACTTCTGTTCTTTTTGGTGTCTATATGGGTGTATCATTTTTGTAGTTGAAGTTATGAATATTGGCTCTATACGGTCTTGTGCTATGCTTCTGGGTGACATCCCAGACAAGTTGGTGTTAGCTCTGCCTAGCCTGCTTGATGGCCCATTAAGGACCATCAGCTATACAGTTTACCCATTGAGAGAAGGCAGATATGCCTTGTAACTTAGCAAAGTATGCAGGAACTTGCCCATGTGACTCCAGACTCCATTTTGCTGTAATTTTCCATAGTAAGAACAAAGAGGTTCTTACACATGGAAAAGACTATAAAAGGCTGATGCCTCATCTCCATTTTGTCTTCAATCCTGCTTCATACATCTGGAGGGACTTTGCTACAAATGGAAGCTCTACACAAAGGATTGAATGACCCATCCCAGCTGGGGATGTACTCGAAATTTGATTTGAACCTGCAGTTTATTCTGTCACTGCTACAAGCCTGAACCAAGAACTTTGCCATTACTGTATGTAATTGATTCCACTTAACCAATTCTAACTCTCATCTATATCTTTTTCCTTTTATGAATAAACCTTTAGATTTTAGATTCTAAAGGATTGGCAACAGGGTGATTTGTGGGTAAGATCTGATTTGTATATTGACCTGGGTCTGGTTCTGGGGCTTGATTCTTTGGGATCGAAAGAACCCTTTTTTTTCTTTATTGGGGTATTGGTTTTCATAACCATTTGTCCCCATAATGAGTGGCACTGATGGTGATACTGGGAAACTGGAGTGTCTAAGGGAATTGCTTGTGTGACTTGGGGTTAGCCAGTGGGGTGAGACCAAAGTCTTCTTTGGCTGGCTGGTTTGGTTTGCCTTAGAGCTGGAAAAACCCCAGCCTTAGGCTGTAACTGCCCTGTTTTAAGTAATTTGTCCTGAACTGGCACTCTCAGTTGGGTCCCACCAGAACCGCATCGTTACATTTGCCCACCTACAACTGGGGTCTGTTGGCCTTATGCTAGTCTAGTCGCTTAAACCCAACTTTTCACAGGTGATCACTAACATGTGCATCCCTCATTTTCTGGGTGCCTGGCTTGATATCCTGGGGTCTGATTTGCAGAAGTGCTGAGCACTTACAGCTGTGATTGAATCACTGGGAGCTGGGATTTGAACATATCAGTGCTGTATAATGCTAAGCACTCTGAAAAATCAGGTCCTAGGCATCTCTGATTGGGCATCCAGATTTAGTGGATACTTTTGACCATAATCTGTCTGTGCCTCTGTTTTCCATCTGTAAAGTGAGGATAATGCTCCCTCATCTCACAGGGATGCTATGAAAATAAATAAGTTTGTGAGTCACTCAGATACTATCGTAGGAAAGGCCATGAGGAAATTAATAATTGTGCCTTCAGAGCAGCGTTTGGCTAGTGTGCAGGGCATAAAGCATGGGCCACACACGAACAATAAGGAGAAAATAAAACATTGAATAGCTGCTCATTAAGTAAGCGCTCTTCATATTTCAGCCTCTTTCTATCCTAGGCCCAGTCTTTGACCTTTGCCTTTGTTTAAATATTGGAAAGCTTCCATCGTGTCTCTGGATTGTTTTCCAGTGTTGGCCTTGTGTGGTTACAAACTTTTGTTAACTTGGAAGCCAGACTTCATCCACTGAGCCTGTGACAGTGTCAGCCTGAAATCTGCCAGTTCCAACGAAAACCACTGAAAGTTTAGTTCCTCTCTGTAGAGTCCCTTCTTATGTAAAATTCATGCTGCACTTTGATCAGACCCCTGGTGTCCTGCGCAGATTTCATCATACTTGCAGGAGTAGCTGGATGCAAATGTGGACGCAGACAGATCCTCAGCTAGTGTCAATTGAAACTAATGAGGCTACGCTAACTGCCATCAGTGGAGGACCAGAGCTACAGTCTTCCTAAGAATGCAACCAAGTGGGAAACAGGTGCATCAATTTTCCTCTTTCAGTTAAACTAAACATGAGGCTGCTGGCTGGCAGCTTTTAACAGCTACCATGTGTTGTAGATTTGCTAGGTGTCAATTGCTCACCGAGGTTCTGATGATGCACTGCACACCCACGTGTCAAAGTCTGGGATGCATGCACCTGAAGTTCTCATCTATAGTTATATTTTCACTGGACAAATGCAAAGACCTGGGCAGAATATTCCCCAGTTTTCTTTTCAGATGCAATATAAACAATGTTCAGAAGGAATGCATTTCCCCCTTGTGGGAATCATAGAATCATAGAATCTCAGGGTTGGAAGGGACCTCAGGAGGTCATCTAGTCCAACCTTCTGCTCAAAGCAGGACCAAACCCAACTAAATCATCCCAGCCAGGGCTTTGTCAAGCCTGACCTTAAAAAATCTCTAAGGAAGGAGATTCCACCACTTCCCTAGGTAACCCATTCCAGTGCTTCAACACCCTCCTAGTGAAAAAGTTTTTCCTAATATCCAACCTAAACCTCCCCCACTGCAACTTGAGACCATTACTCCTTGTTCTGTCATCTGGTACCACTGAGAACAGTCTAGATCCATCCTCTTTAGAACCCCTTTTCAGATAGTTGAAAGCAGCTATCAAATCCCCCGTCATTCTTCTCTTCTGCAGACTAAACAATCCCAGTTCTCTCAGCCTCTCCTCATAAGTCAGGTGCCCCAGCCCCCTAATCATGTTTGTTGCCCTGCGCTGGACTCTTTCCAATTTTTCCACATCCTTCTTGTAGTGTGGAGCCCAAAACTGGACACAGTACTCCAGATGAGGCCTCACCAACAGGGCCAGCTCCAGACCCCAGCGTGCCAAGCGCGCGCTTGGGGCAGCATGCCGCTAGGGGCGCTCTGCCTGTCTCCGGGAGGGCGGCAGGCGGCTCCAGTTGACCTCCCGCAGGCGTGCCTGCGGAGGGTCCGCTGGTCCCATGGCTCCGGTGGACCTCCCGCAGGATGCTCCACCGGAGCCGCGGGAGCAGCGGACCCTCCACAGGCACGTCTGCAGGAGGTCCACTGGAGCCGCGGGACCGGCAACCGCCAGAGCACCCCCCGCGGCGTGCCGCCGTGCTTGGGGCGGTGAAATTACTAGAGCCGCCCCTGCTCACCAATGCCGAATAGAGAGGAATGATCACGTCCCTTGATCTGCTGGCAATGCTCCTACTTATACAGGATATTAAGGTTCAACAGATCAAGACTTCTTAAATGATACCTCACAAGGCAAACTTTGTACAAAACACATCATAATCGTATGATAGTGGTGAATATAGGGGTTCCAAGGCACTACTTTGAGGTACAGAGTGTCACACTCCTCCTGACCAATTTAATCTGTGGCTAAGTGCTTGAATCACTTGTTTAGATTGCTGTTTGGGTTGCATTCAAGGGGGTGTTGGCACAACTGGTTCCAGTTTCTTATCCGGTCCCAGTCTACCTTTCATATCAGTTGTCTTTACGGCATGATCACTGATTTGATCTCAGCTAATGCTAAAGAGCTACATTTCAGTGATGATGGCATTGAAAATGTCTCTCCTGCAGCATTGTCAGGTGAATCAATGTTCTGCTTCAATGGTAGTGTTTCATTCAGTGGCACAGTTGTTCTTGGAGAATTCAAAGAACCAGATTCTCTGCCCTCTGAGCATGAATTCTCTCAATCTTATCACTAATATGGACTGTGTTAGCTCTCCTCACGTAGAAGTGGAATTATTTTTTTTCACTCCGTCCATTCGGTTGCTTGTTTCCTTCAACTTCATCAATGTGTGAATTGTTGGGACGCGCTAAACGTTGAATGCCCATTTTCCGTGTTGATCTGCAGCTTTCATACTTACTGTAGCTAGAATAAGACATCACCTAGGGAATTCGAAATTTGAAGATTGGGATAAGATGAACTCAGCAGCTTTACACAGAACTATGTTCTAAGATGCCCGGCACAGCTTTCAGAAAATGCTAGATTCTGACAAACTTCCCTTCCTCAAATAGCTCACAACTGCATAGATTCCCTTCTCCAGAATCCTGTGACAGCTGATTGCTACCATTAACAATGCTCCTCTCCCCACTCGCCAATGGGACATGATCAAAGTATCTGCTGAGGAAGTGGAATAAAGAAAATAGATCGGAGAGCTTCTCTCCTGTCTCCTCACCATCTTGTAACACACAAAGGGGACGTGCAATGAAACTGAAAGGTGACAAACTCAAAACCCACCAAAAAAAAAAAACCCTTTTCAAACACACATTGCCACAGGATGTCACTGAGGTCAAGAATTTAGCATTGACTGTTATAACTCTGGATATAAATCTTTGATCCCTCTTTGAGTCTTGTGAATGAACTCTGAAGGGCTACAAAAACCTCATGGTTTAATCCAGTCATTTATTAGTAGGGGTTAGGATGATGCCTTAATGGGGGGGCAGATTATCTCACATCTGTCTACAGGGGGGAAGGGGGTTGCACCTTCCTCTGAAGCATCTGGTACTGGCCACTGTCAGATGGGACACTGGACTACACTGGCCAGACTCCTGATCTGGTCTGGTCTTTCCTATGTTCATTGACTACACCCTGTCCCTCTCCTTGACTCTCCTGCCGTCCTACCTTCACTGAACCCTTAGAATAAAGCTCTTGCTGCTTTCTGATCCCTGCTGCAGCCTCTGCCAGTTGGGTTTTCCCCACTCAGTGTTCAAGCTTTCGTGTGTGAGTTGTGGACTGAGTGTGCATGTGGTGAGGGGGAGGAGGACATTGTTCAATCTATCAGAAGACCTCTCTCCGCTAACGGTCCCACAAGCCCATATTTCTGTGAGGTAAACTGAGGCTGCTTTGTTTATTGGGGAATCTATTTATACCATGTTCACTGCTGAAATCTCTTGTGGTAGACTTGCTAGGAGACCCCAAACCATGCGCAACCTTTCTTAGGCCGCGTCTGCACCATTAAACCTGTCAGATAACTGGGGTCAAACAGGACGTATCCCAACCCCTCTCTGACAACTGCTCCTGAAAAAAGCTGTTCCACTGAGGGGGTGTCACAAAGTCCCCGGGCAATGCTCTGGAACTGCTCCCCACAAAGCCAGTCAGGACTTTGGGGAGCCTCCTCTCCCTTGGAGCAGACTGTCTTCAGGTCAATAAACTCACATGGCTTCACCTTCCTGGGTCTCTCGGAGCATTCAGCATCCTCTGCCCCTCCTTGCGCTTCCCACAGTGAGTCCATCTAGGCCTGGGGAAGCCAGAGGGTCATGCACGCACCCCTACTTCACTTAGCAGTCAAACATGACTCTTAGCCAGCCGGTAAAACAGAGGTTTATTAGATGACAGGAACACGGTCTAAAACAGAGCTTGTAGGTACAGAGAATGGGACCCCTCAGCCGGGTCCATTCTAGGGCCCAGTGAGGCAGACAACCCCGTCTGCCCTTACTTCCTGTCCCCAGCCAGCTCCCAACTGAAACCCCCTCCAGCCCCTCCTTTCTGGCCTTTGTCTCTTTCCCAGGCCAGGAGGTCACCTGATCTCTTTGTTCTCCCACACCTTTAGCATCCCCTTGCAAGGGGGGAAGGGCCCGGGCCATTAGTTGCCACGGATACAGAATGTCGGCCAGAAACTGAGGCACCCACACAGTATTCAGAGGAAACATTAAGAACAGCCCCACTTCGTCACAGGGGAACAATCGGTTGGATTCAGTGCCGGCTGTAGCAAATCCTGCTAGACAGCTTGGTACTGAACTTGGTTGCAGCTGCCTCTGGGGTTGAACACAGCACGCGCTGGAGCACCGAACAACAGATATGTGTATCTGTCTGAAACTACAGGGTAGCCTTTGGTTGGCTGGTTACTAGAGATGGAATTTGCCTAGGAGTAGTGGGGGAGAGGGGACGGACTGAGGGGTAAGGGGTAATGGGTCTCTCTGTCCCTTCTGAAACAGGGGAGGCTGGTATCTGACATAGGGGGGTGGGAAAATGCTTAGGATTGTACTGTAAGGGTCAGATAAGCTCTGTTCTAATCACAGAAGTGGCCTTCCCCAGAGCTCTGTCCTAGGAATTGTAGTGTGTCTGTACCTGGGCTGCCTCTGGCCTGGTGCTGTACGGCTGGTATCAGCTTTGTTGTTCTCCAGGGAGCCGCCCTTTCTGAGCAGGACTGAGCTCCCTCCCACCCCAGCCAAGTGAAATTAGATTCTGAGAAACAGTCCTTTTAAGGCCATCCAGGGCGCTGGACCAGAATGATCTGGCTGAAAGGGAGGGATTTGGCAGCAGCCAGACACAGCAGAAAGGAAAATGCACAAACCCCAGCCTGCAGGGCACTGGGGAGGAGCAAGGAGCTACAGACTGCTGGAGTTAATCTTTTAACTAAGTGGGTCACCCTGCCCATAAGATACCCTTAGATGGTCCCTTGACACAATCCCCCATCTTAGGTAGCATTTTATCCCTGCAACCCATGCAGGCCACTTAAATATATTTGGTATTGGAATGTGTGGCTGTGACTCAGGAACTGCTAGCACAGCACTGCTAGAGCAAGGCTTAGCCGCTGGGTCAGCCCTCTTCACAGCTCCGCCAATGCAGCCTCCCCTGCTAGCCTGGTGCTGGGCTCAGGTCTGTCCCTCAGGCTACGTCTACAGTTGAAACGCTTCAGCATCGATGCTACCTATGCGGATGGGAGGGGTTCTCCCATTGCTGGTGTTTAACCACCTTCCCGAGATCGCCAGGTTGACAGAAGAATTCTTCCACTGACCTAGCGCTGTCTATGCCGGGGGTGAGGTCGGCTTAACTCCGTCTCTCTGGGGGGTGGATTTTTCACACCCCTGAGAGATGAAGCTATGCTGCTGTAACTTTTTTTCAGTGGAGACCAGCCCTTAGTCCTAACCTGGAGCTCTCTGCTGTCCCCATCCTGAGTCCATGCCTACTTGCAGGGCCAGCTTTAGGCCTATTCCACCAATTCCCCCAAATTGGGCCCCACGCCTAAAAGGGCCCTGCGCCCAGTGAGAATCCCTTCCCTGGTTAGAGGCACCTTTTTAATTTTTACTTACCTAGCAGTGCTTCGGGTTTTCAGCGGCACTTCGGCGGCGGGTCCTTCAGTGCCTCCGAAGACCTGGAGCGAGTGAAGGACCCACCGCCGAAGACTGAGAGCAAGTACACGTGTTTTTTTACGTGGTTTTTTTTTTTTTTTAGTCATCCGTGCCGGGGCCCCATCAAAACTGTTCGAATTGGGCCCCACACTTCCTAAAGCCATCCCTGCCTACTTGAACCTAGGCTAAGATCACCAAACTCATTTTATTAGTGACTGACCGGAAGGCCTGGCCTAAACTAAAAAGCTAGGTTGACCCAGCTGTGTTGCTAAGGGGTATGAAAAACCCATTCTCCTAAGTGACGTAGTAAAGCCAACCTAACCTCCAGTCGATGGAAGAATTCTGCTGCTGCCTAGCTACCGTTTCATGGGTCAGAGGTGGATTAACTACAGGGATGGGAGGACCCTTCCTGTCACCGTAGTGAGTATCTACACTGCCGCGTCGCAGCCATGCCACTTGTGCATTTCAAGTGTAGACAAGCCCTAATTCAGGGATTTTGTGGAATATTTTATGTAGCTCTTTCATTCCCGCAAGATCTCGACCTCTCCTGTGACAGAAGGACGACAGCCTGATGCTGCCAATGCTCGGGTGAGCAGTCTCCCTGGGACTGTGTGGGTAGGTGGAGTTTGCAGCCTCACCTCTCAGTCTAAAGTGTTTCTACTGCAGTGATGGGGCCGGATCTGAGGGTCTCACTGTCTTCAGTGCATTTATTCTCCTCAACCATCTGTGAGGCAGGGCAGGGGTATTACCCCATTGTACAGACAGGGGACCTGAGGCACAGGAAGGCTGTGACTTGCCCTTGGTTACATAGGGAGTCAGAGAGAGAATAAGGAATGGCCCCCAGACTCAGGCTATTCCCCCTGCTTTCGCCCCCTCCCCTGCAACCATTGAACCGTGCGTCCTCTTCATCAGAGCTGTAGTACTAAAGCTGGTGGAGGCAGTTAACTCTTCTGGCTGGTGTGTGGTGTCTGGGCAAACCTGTCTGTATCTCTTGGGAACTTGCCCTGCTGCTTTCATTGATGTTGTGCCAAAGAGCACAAGGGTGCGTGTTCCCACCGGGGTGCATGGTCCTTGGAATAATCTCTCTACCTGGCTGCACGGCACCAAAGCAAGCACTGTCCCAACCGCTCTACAGCCCAGTGCCGTAGAGCTGGCAGGGGCAGAGGATGAAGCTGGCTAAGGAAGGGTATTGGTGCCTGCAATGCATTGAGAAACCAGTTTACATGATGGCTATGTCTTGTTCTGTCCTTGGGGGTTAGCTGAAGGCCTGATCCTGATTGATTACTCTGCATTTTTTTAAACTTGGGGCTGCCTCAACTCGGTGGTCCCCTTCTGATACCTTTTTGGCATTGAGTTCCCAGGAAAAGAGGAGACCCCATAGGAAGCCCTGCTTTCCACCCCTTACAGCCAAGTTAGAACTTCAGGGCTGGCCTAGACAAGGCAATTAAATGTTTTGTGACATTTGTCAAGTTTGTGGGCATGTCTCTAGATATCCTGGGCTTCTTTGATTCTCTTCTCTGGTGTTGGATCCAAGATAAAAACCCAAATCTCCCGGGAACAGGGAGGCCAGGTGGAAGGCTAATACAGGGCTAATACTCCAATAGCATGTGCAGTTGGGGGGTGGGGAGGACTGCGGAGTCTGGGTATACATGGCACAGTCACAGATGTTGTCTCTTGCCTTTATCGGGGATCTCCTTCCCCACTCTCATCCTCACCAACAGCTATAGGACAGATGTTCAGAGAGCAGGCGATTCTAGTGACACTTTTCAGGCTGCTCCTCCAGGAAGCCCTCTCATCCCCCACACTCCAGCCAGCCAGACCCTGAGGAATGTTGCCCCAGGCCTGTTGCTTTGTCATTCCACTGGGAGATAACTAGGGCCCAGAATGTGGGGTGAGACTCGCCTGGTCTGTCTCAGCCTGTGCAGATTTTCTTCTCTTCCTCCCCGCTTTCCAGCTCTCATTCCTTTACCCTTTTATAACAGGGAGTTGCTGGTTCTCTCTGGCCTGGTGAACAGTGCAGGGTCAGCTGTGCCCAAAGGGTACAAAAGTTCCCATGTCCAGTGGTGATACTATGGTGAGGGGCACCTTAGACAGACCTGGGGCCCAGGAGAAGTGCTGTTAACCTACCCTGCAGTGCTGTTAATCTAGATTCCTTTTCTCCCCGAAAATTCCTTGGGCTCAGGGGTCCAAGGAAATGGGGAAATTCCTGCACCTCTGGCAAAGCAACAAAGAGGCGTCTCGTTTCTCCACGTTGTAGGGGTGCAAATCTCTGTTGCGTGCCCTGTGACACAGGAATCTGATCTCCTCCTTCCCATGCCTCATCTAGCACTCGTGGGTAGCTGAATTACCACACGGAGCAGAGAGAGCCGGATCTAGGCTGGAGAGCTGCTGAGGACAACACTGACTGCCAGCCAGTGTGTGACCCATGTACCAAATGCATCCCACCACTCTTCCCTTATACCCAGGGGCACCTGCACTAACTATTAGCACCAGAATGCAATGCTCCAGCTCCAGGCAAGAAAGTTCTGGGACACAAGTGGAAACATTGCTGGGTTTTGCAGGCAGTGCCAGCGTATGCAGCTCCAATCTGTGCATTACGTGACTTAGGTGCAGTGCGTGTGCTCTTGGTTGGAGCCTACACACCTGGGTTTTGAGATGTCCCTGTGACATTAGGATCTTTCCCCGGCACCTGCGGGGTGTCCTGGCTCTTTCCCAGGATTCTAATTGCACCGTCCAGCAGCTGCCTTGCTCAGTCCCGTTGGGGTGAATCTGTTTTTTCCTGTCTGTTTTCCACAGGATGCCGAACTGGGGTGGAGGGAAGAAATGCGGCGTGTGCCAGAAGGCCGTGTACTTCGCCGAGGAGGTGCAGTGCGAAGGCAACAGCTTCCACAAGTCCTGCTTCTTGTGCCGTGAGTACAGCGCCCCGTGGGGTCCTGGCCTTTCCGTTGACATGGCAACGCCCTGGCCTGCTTGCTCTTGCCAGCGATGTAAACATGCCCCCGGCACTGCAGAGCAGACCCAGCCAGCTGACATTTGGCTAATTACTGCTGGGCTGGGAGCAGCTCTCTGTTCTCCAGACTGGGGGAAGGGATTTTTGCAAAGCATCGTGGGTGATTTAGGGACTGAAATGGCAGGGGTGCTTTGGGGAAACATCCATGCAACTTCCGCCCCCACATTGCTAAATGAAACACTAACCCTAAACCACACTAGCGCAGGCCCCCTAGATGCCTAAATGCACTATTTTAAAGCCCTGATTGTACCATCCCACAGCAAAGCCATGCTAGCAGTGCTGAGGGCTAGGAACTCCATGAGGGCACATCTCTGCACCGTCTTTGAATGAAGAGGGAAGGGTTTGTGTGGGGTCTTGCAGGCGGCTGGAGTGTGGCCTTTGAACCCTGCAGGACCTGGGGATCTGTGGACAGAGGATGCTGCTTTGCCTTGTGCTTGCTGGCCATTCTGGTGACCAAATGCCTGCGGCATGCCCGATGCCTGGGCCCCCCTCACCCGTCTGGCAGTCGTAGCCTCAGCCCATCCATACGGCAGTCTCCACATGCCAACCAGCACTGGAAAGGATGCAGACATGGAGTGGCAACTGACATGCTAGCTCCCACCTGGGTGGACGTCACCTGTGCTCAGAGAAATGCAGGCTTGGGTCGTGCAGCTGCTTTCCACTGCTGGCACCTGCTATCCCAAGAAATGCAGTTCCCCAGAGATCATAGCTGGCAGGGGAAGGGGAGGAGTTTCCAGGGAACGGCACAGGATCTCCCCACCCGACAGGTGCACTCCGGTGTCTGCTTTCCCGCACAGGAAATGGGGCCTGCCCACAAGCCCTGGTCTTTGTTTGCTTCTCCCCAGTGTAAGGCTATATCTGAACTACAGAGCCCAGGTACCCCCCAGTGCGGGTGCAGCATACACTGACAGGAGTTTTTCTACCTGTGTAGGAACAGCACCTTCCCAAAGGACGTGGGCTGTGCCCACAGAAGCACACTTCTGTCAGCATAGCTGCTTCTACACTGGGGCTTTTGCCAGCATCGCTATATTGGCTGTGGGTGTGTGTCTCCCCCCCAACAGATGTAGCCATGCAAGTGTTAAGTGTAGATTAAATGTTTAAATGCCCGATGGCTCAGCTGGTGGGGATTTGCTGAACCACTGGGCTAGATGGGCTCCGAATACCAGCCCAGCTAGCTCTGCTACAGAGGGCTCAGGAAGCTTCTAACCCGCAGAAATTCCTGACATAACCGTCCTTACATGGCAAACATTATCCTTTTCCTTTTCCCCCTCCTACTCTCCAAGCACAGAGAGCGCCCAGGGAGCAGCTGCCCTGGAGGAAAAGCACCATATTTAGTCATGGGGATGGGAAGTGCAGATTTAAGATCCCATATTTAGGTGGAAAGCGCTGGGCCTGCAGAGCGTTCCGAGGGGAGCGCGCGGCTCTGTGTTTGCATTCTTGAAACATTGTTTAAGGGCAAGAAATTTTTCTTCTGGCAAGGAGACAAGCAGGCCACGGGGAGCGGCTTCCTGCTGACATTTCAGGCATGTGTGTGGGATGGGGGTTGCGTCTGTCAGTCACACACCAGTGTCTGGCTCTTGCTGGGCTCCTCCAGCCTCTTCGTTCCTTTACAGCCAGAGGTAGGTAAACATCAAAAGGCTGCGGCTGGGATTGTGACCCCTGCCCCCACCTCTGATCCTGCCCCTTCCAGCCTCCTCCCCGCCCCTACAAATTCCTCTTGGATTATCTGATCCAGCGCTAGGGCTTGGAGGTCAAGTGTGTCTAAGCATCCAAGAGTGCTGTCTGTGCTGCCTGTCATCGGCTAGTTCTAAGCTGCCAGTCTCCTGATTGGCAGGAGCATGCTCCAGTCGGGGTTGGCCCAGACCGAGCTGGACTGTCTCCGGGCATGCACACTTTCTGCCGTCATCCCATGGAACCGATCCCGCAAAGGCTGAGATCACTGACCATCTATGCAGCCCTCCTCTGCCTGCACCATTCCTGATTAACCCTTAGAATGGTGCAGATGAGCTTTGTAAAGGGATTTCATAACTTGTCATTTCTCAAATTGCATCCACTCTGCCCACTGGCAGCACTGGGGTTAATGTCAATTTCACCTTTTAACTCTGAACTTCCTGGCGTTTACCTGGGTGGGTGGGTTGGTTGTTTTTTAACTCATACCAATGGTCCTGTTCTCGGCACCTAATCTGACACATAATATGTCTTGGGAGGCCTGATGCTTTCAGACTTGCCAGTGTGTTCTGGCTGCCCAGAAGCCAGAGATGACCTATAAACTCCTGGCCAAGGTCTGAGCGTGACATTCCCCTTGTTCCTCTTCAGTGGTCTGTAAAAAGAACCTGGACAGCACCACCGTGGCTGTGCACGGGGAAGAGATCTATTGCAAGTCCTGCTACGGCAAGAAGTATGGCCCCAAAGGCTATGGCTATGGGCAGGGAGCAGGGACCCTGAGCACCGACAAGGGAGAGTCGCTGGGAATCAAATCAGAAGAGTGAGTTGGAGCCTTCATTTCAAAAATAGTGGCTATAAAAGGGAATTGGAGAGAGGCACCCCCATCCCAGCGCTGGGCTGTGGGGGCCCCAGTGGGGAGGGGCACTGGGGACCCGAGAGAGCTGAGCAGCTCTGCTAGCATTTCCTGTTCTAAAGAAATCCTGCTTTCTACCATGTCTTTCAATTTCCGTGTAAAGTTCTGCACTCTCCTGACCCCTAGTAGTCAGCAGTTTGGCTGGCAGGCTCTTCCCAGCCTTGTAAACGCCAGCCTCTCCCCAGGATCCTCTGACTGGGTCAGTCTAGTGCCTGGCTGCAGCTGGGCGTCTAGCCGAGCCACTCATCTGGTGAGACAATGCCCCCTGCCGTTAACAAAGGCAGCCCTGAGAACAGAATCAAGCTGGCAGCTAAAACCTAACCTAGCAGGAGTCTAATGAGATCAGTAGCCCTTGCCCTCCTGGGTAGTTCAAATGACCAGGAAGAATGGGAGGTCTCTACTCCAATACAATCAAAGCCTGGTTTAGGAATATGTCTACACAGCTGCAGTGCTTCGGTGTAGACAGTCGCTACAGCAAATGAGCGACAGGAGGGGATCTCCCCTTGCTGTGGTTAATGCACCTCCCCAAGAGGCAGTAGCTCAGTTGATGGAAGAGTTCTTCTATCGACTTAGTGCTGTCTACACTGGGGGTTACATTGGCTTAACTACATCTATCAGAGGGGTGGATTTTCACCCCCCTGAGCAACGTCGCTGGGTCGCACACATTTTCTTGTGTACACCAGCCCTTCAGCCGTGTCTTCACTGCCAAGCAAAGGTGCACGTTTACAGTGTCATTGCTATCTTGAGGTGGCCTCACTGTAAAATTCCAGAGGCGCTGGAGTTCTTACCTCAATGGAGTTCATCATCATCAAGGCAAATCCCAAAGGGACGTAGCCCCCTTGAAGATCGAGCGCCACCTAGATCAATCAAGGTCCTTCAGATGATCTGGCCAGATATTCAGGCTACAAGTAGGTCTGCGTTGCAGCCAGGGGTGTGACGTGCTGCTTGTGTAGCCAGACCTGCGCTAGCCGTACTCTAGCTAGCTTGCTAACAATAGAAGTGAAGCCGTCGTGGTGTGGGCGTTCGTGCAGGCTGTGCAAGGCTGCCTGACCCCCAGGGTACGTACTCATTTGTGCATCCCATAGTGATGCCTGCAGCACTGCACCCTCACTGCTCTTTTCAGAGAGCTACTTAGAATACAGCTAGTGTGGGTATGTCTACATGAGCTGCCACTGCACTCGCGCACACATACTGCAGTGTAGACGTTCCCTTAGAATCATAGAAAATCAGGGTTGGAAGGGACCTCAGGAGGTCATCTAGTCCAACCCCCTGCTCAAAGCAGGACCAATTCCCAGTCCCCAATCCCTTGGTCCATCATTGGCTACCGAAGCCTTTGGTGCGCACGTGATCCCCGGCCGTGCAGCAGCATCCCTTGGTAAGTGCACTTTGTAATTCATTGGTCTGCCATCCTAATAACATGTCCATACCAAGAGAGCTGCTGAAACCGAACCAGTGCTGATGGTGGGTGCTGGGTTTGGCTACAAAGAGCCAGTCAAGGTTAATCTCAGGTGCAGGGTACAGGGTTGACTCCCCTAGCTCCATTGAGTAAAGGACTCCGGCACCTCATCTCCACTTGGGTTTTAGGGCAGGAGCCAACTCAAGCTAGCAGCCATGCTGTAACACCCACCTTTGGGGGCAGTGCAGCCCTCGCCTGGTGCTCCTTGCAGAGCTGGTCAAACAGCAGCAAGGGTTTTGACAAAATGTTGTGCTGAAGTCTTGAACTTTCACCCCCAGGGGGGCAGCTCCCGTGTGCATCCCCCATTCAGAGCAGGGTGGCTTATAGCATCTGGGAAGCCAACCATGGGGTGGGAGGAGCTTCTCCAGCCAGAATTGCTGGCTCCCTGCAGCATGATGGGAGCGACAGTGACTCTAGCCTGCCTTCTCCCTCATCCGGCAGGGCCGTGCTTCGCTAATAGAGGCAGATCTCCCATAGAGCAAACCTGCAGGAGAGTCTGTAGCCTGTGTGCCCCCTGCGGGGAATGTTCTAACCCTTCTCTCCCAGATGCCCAGAGCGTCCGAAGGGCTCGGCCCACAACGGGAACCCATGTGCTGAGCCCTTCTCACAATCTGGCCCTAGAGGAGACCTCTTTTCTTCCCTGAATGTGGAGCCTCCCTGTCTCATCAGCCATCTCTGTCTGCTGCTGCTTCCCAGTCGTGCAGACCAGGTAACTAACTCTCCCTAACTGGAATCCCACAGGAGCCAGCCCCACCAGCCCACCAACAACCCCAATGCCTCCAAGTTGGCCCAGAAGGTGGGTGGTGCTGATGGCTGCCCCCGCTGCGGGCAGGCCGTGTATGCTGCTGAGAAGGTGATTGGCGCTGGGAAGGTAAGACAGCAGTGCCGTGGGGGGAGCTGACTGCAGGGTGGTGGTTCCTGAGTCAGCATGTGGCTGGGAGCCCTGAAAGGGTCCATGAACTAGGGCTCATGGTCCAGGGCCAAGCCCGGACGCTATCATGGGCCAGATGTCCATCACCCACAAATGAGGCTGGATTTTTAAGAGCTCAGCTAGCGACCATCGTGCTGTGAGCTTTCTTGAGAATCTGGCCCCTATGGATGGTGCTGGCCCCTTCTGAAAATTCTGTCTTTATGATGCATGCAGGTGGCAGAGAGCTGCACGCACGGGGTAGCCACAGGCCCTCTCCGTCTCCCTGATCCCAGGGGATTATGGTTGGTCCCTTCTCCTACCCCCCTCCCCATGCCCTGGGAGGAGAATGATGTGCATCACAGCCCTGGGCTGGAAGACAAGTCTGCTGCAAGGAAACCGCCATGTTGGCATTCTCCCCTTAGGCGCTAGAAGGCTGGATCTGGCTTCCACAGCCCAGTTCACCCAGCCGCAGGCTTCCTAAGTCTTCAGGCTCCTCTCTCTCCTCCACCGCTGGCCTCTGCATGAGGCAGGGTGATGAAGTCTCCAGACTGTCTTTGGGTTTTCCCCGGGCCTTGCCCTGTGAACACATACAGCTCTGCTAATGCATCTGTAGCATCTCCTGCTGTTCCAGTCTTAGACTCTGTCCTGCCCGCCAGGAACTCTGTGCAGTCCTGACCTGCAGCACCCTCCACTAGTCCAGCCTGACTCGTGTTACTGGGTCATCTGGGGCTGTGATCCCCATGTGCATAGCTAGGACTACTGCGACCATGTCCCATGGTTCTACGTGCTGCAGCAAGCTGAGCTGCTCTGAGTCTCTCCCAGTGAACTGTGGGAGAACTTGTCTGTCCTGGGCACATGAAATTGAGGGAAGGCATCGGAGGCCTACTGGCTTTCAAGTGGGTTTAGCTCAGTGGTTCTCAACCTGAGGCCCACGGGGTGTAACTTTCATTGGTGCGCCTGTTCTAATTCTAGTGCTTTAGGATGCGTTCATCTCTAGAATACGGAGCCAGGGGCTCTCGCCAGATCCTTAGGTGGTGCGCACTGTGAATCCAGTCGCCACAGCTTGGCTGACTTCAGAGGAGTTGTGCTGATCAACAGCAGCCTAATATTTAAGAGTTAACTCTTTACAGGAGCAAATTCTAAACTGTGGGTGGCTGGTAGTTTGGAAACAAGATTAAAGGAGCATGTTTTATCTGTAACCGGTTTCATGCATGACTGGTTGAGATCCGGGTTAGACCAGCCTCTGAAATCCCACTTGCCTGGAATCTTTTCTGATGAGCCAGTTAGTTTCGTCTCACCAGGGTAATGGGTGGTTTTCCCTGAGCTGATCCGCTGGATGCGGGGGTAGCCCATGCCCATAGCATGGCTCTGTCACCACTCTGAGGTCCTGGGGTCAGTCCCTGATGCAGACAACCCGTCAAGGGGCACTATGTTATGTGGGGAATGGAATATGTGAGCTAGGCTAGAGCAGGACGCTGTTTCCCAGGGAAATTCTGGCTGTGACTTGGGACTTGTGCTCCGAAGCTTTAAAACCTCTTTAAGGAGGGGCTGGGCACTGAGGGTCCTGCCCAGACAGAAGGAAGTGTGATAAAAGCCAACCCTTCCATGTAATGCTGGGAATACCAGCCAGGGACTGCGAAGGGGTAAAGCCAGGGCTGTGCTGCTAAAAACAGCGACACTGGGGGACCTGGGTACCACAGAGTCACACTCACCTTAAATTCACCGTCCCATGGAGTGGAGATCAAGCCACACTGGTCTGACCCGGGCCATAGCATGGCTGAACCCCTTCTGGGGAGAATGGGATTGTGACCAGAGCCTCGGGACAGGCACTTTTCACTGTACAGC
This sequence comes from Mauremys mutica, assembly GCF_020497125.1. NCBI lineage: Eukaryota > Metazoa > Chordata > Testudines > Geoemydidae > Mauremys > Mauremys mutica. Next base: position 129,901,058 of record NC_059075.1, read on the forward strand.
TTTCCCCGTGGCGGGGTGCTGCCGGGAAGAGCCAGGGAACTGACATGCCCTGGGTGTCCTACCAGTGGGTGACTGCCTGAACGGCCCCCTGCTCTGCTCCCCGCCCCCTCTGACTGCTCTCTGCTCCTCTCCCCGCAGTCGTGGCACAAGGCCTGTTTCCGGTGCGCCAAGTGCGGCAAAGGCCTGGAATCCACCACGCTGGCTGACAAAGACGGGGAGATCTACTGCAAAGGTGAGCGCCCCCCTTCCCGGCGAGCTGGGCATCCCCAGGACCTGAGGGATAGAGGAGTCCAGAGCAAGGTGGGGGAGGGGGCATTGCAGGGGTGCATCTTCGGGGAGAATGCATTGCTGATCCCAAACCAGCACACGAGATGCTGACAATTGCAGGTCCTGCTAAAATGAACAGAGGGAGGTGCTGTCCGAATGGCCCCAGAGGGGCAGGGATGTACCCGGGGAGCACCCGGTGTATGGGAACAGCGAGCACTCAGACTCTCTAGTGGCCTGGCCTCTTGTGGGTTAACGCCGCACCAGCCACGCGGGCTGCAGAGCCACTGGATCTCTCCCCATCTAGCACCTACAGATTACCTCACCCTGCTCTACCTGGGCCATAGCCAGGCTGGTCTAGGTTTGTGGGGGCGGCTGGTGGCCTCTGGAAGTGCCAAGTGAACCTAACATGTCAGTGTCTTTCAATGGGAATCTGTAAAACCCCTAATGCTTCTGCTTTTGAAAGAGGTGGGCAGTGCCTACCCTGCCTGCCCTAGTGGCCCCCTGGGGGGCAAGGCCATCAGTGCCTTCATTTCCCCTTCCTGCCTATGGGGCTGTTGCCACCACATCCTCTTCCCTCCCCCTGCCCCTCCCCCCGGGGGGGGAAAGCCAGGCTCCTCTGCAGCTGCTCCCAAAGTGCTGCAGCCGGCAGCCGGGTTGCCCATGTGTGACTGGCTGCAGAGTCTTCTCGTGTGTGGCCCCAGCTCCGTATGGGGGAACTCGCCCTGCTGCTGCACCCCAACCCCTGCCCTGAGCCCCCTCATATATCCCGCATCCCTCCTGCACCCCAACCCCCTTCCCTGAGTCACCTCATATATCCTGCATATATATCACCTCATATATCCTGGGTTTGTGTCCCTTCTGGTTGGTCTCCGGGGCAGACAATCGCACACCTTTCATTGCACCAAACTCTCTGCCCGAAACCAGAGACTCTGCCGTCCCTGATGATTATCCTGTGAGCTCTGCCCAGGGCTCACTGACAGTGACTCTGGGGGGGGTTGTCACTTGATGAGGGCCGGCGTGTGGGTGGGATCTAGGAGAAGGGAGCGAACGCCATGTGAGTCTGATCTCTGGGGTTCCGCTGGGAACTCTTGTCCACATTGAGCAGTAGAGGTGAGAAACTAACCCAGGGCAGGGGTGAAAGTAACTTAAAGGACTTACCGGTACGCTGGAGTCCTGAGCAGGGGTGTGGCCTCAAATGGAAGAGGGCGGGGCCTTTCAAGATTTAAAGGCCCTGGGGTTCCGGGCTGTGGCTGGGAGCCCCAGGGCCTTTAAATCACCCCAGATCTACCAGCTGCACAGGCGGCTGGGAGTCCCGGGGCTCAGGGGCCAATTAAAGGGCCTGGGGTCCAGCTGCCGTGGAACTCTGGGCCCTTTACATCACCACAGGAGCCCAGCTGCTGGAGCTCCGGTGGCACTTTAAAGGGCCCGGGGCTCCTCGCAGCGGCTGGAGCCCTGGGCCCTTTAAATCACCGCCGCGGAAGCTGGTCCAGTCCGGCACGATGTACTGGCTCTTGCCAGTACACCAGACCGGACCGTACCGGCTTACTTTCACCTCTGACCCAGGGTGAACTTTAAACCCCCTCCCCCGGCAGCCAGCTAACAAGGGCAACTATGTCCAGGCTGGGGGAGAGTTGCAGTGGATAGGGAACCAGTCTGGGAGCCAGGACGCTTGGTTTCTGCTCCCAACTCTGCCACTGACATTACGGTGTGATCTTGGGCAAGTCAGTTCCCCCCCTTTGTGCCTCAGTTTCACTATTGGGGGTAACGACAAGGCCCTTGTTCGTAAAGGGCTTTGAGATCCTCTGATGAAAGGTGTTAACCAGTCCCCATATGCTTGTTTCTTCACCCTGTTTCCACCTGCCTGAGAGATGGGGCCGGATCTGAACTCTGGGAACGAGCCTATTTCAACACTGACCCCACACTGTAAAACCATCTCCCCCCTGATCTCTATGTCCCCTGTGGCTGGCACCCCTCCCTTCCCTGTGTCGCCATCACTCATGGCTTCTCCCCTCCCGCAGGATGCTACGCTAAGAACTTTGGGCCCAAGGGGTTTGGCTTCGGGCAGGGAGCCGGCGCGCTCATCCACTCCGAGTGAGCCATCAGGATTGGCTCCTCCGCCTCTTCCCTGCAGCGCCGAGCGCTTCGCCAATACCAGGCTCGTCCAGACTGACCTTCAAACGTGGATCAAGGCAGCCCGGTCCTTCCCCCATTTCCTGCCAGTGCTTCTGTCAATAAACTCCTGCTTATTCTAACTAGTCCAACACCCACTTGCTTGCTGGTTTCCTGACCCAAAGCTCACCAAACTAATCGGGAATCTTCCTGTTGACAGCCGTGGGCCTTGACTCAGGAGCGAACAGCCCTAGCGTAGGCCAAATGGCCTTGACGCCCTCACACGCTTGTGCAGAGAACTTTCCACGCAGCTGGGGAGCGTCACTTTGTAGGTAATAGGCTCACCTGTGAAACCTGGGTGCTCTGAGGCTCTGAAAGCAGCCAGCCACTGGGACGTCAGAGGAGTGTAACAAGCCTTATTCGATCGTTCCTAGATGTAAAAAAATCAAAGCTGGCAAATGATTGGGGCTTGTGGGTGGGTTATTGTTTGTCTGGAGACAGAGGGAGACAGAGATCCAGTGACTGATATGAGCGAGAGATACAGACTAGGGAGAGGAGAATATTTTTTAAATTGTGTATTGTATTAAAAATACTAATTGGAGGGACAGTCCATATAAATCACCGGCCAGCTCCTCAGTGGTGTACATCGGCCCAGCTCCATTGACTTCACTGCAGCGATGTGAAGTTACACCCTGGTTCTAAATCTAGTAAACTAGTACGCTTTCAAAAGTGGCCACTGACTCAGATTGTCTCGGTTCTGGGGGGCCAACAGGGTGCTGATCTCTTTCAGAACCGCTGCAGCTCCCACTGACTTCAAAAGGGTACTTGGCACATCTGAAACCCCAGCCCAAAGCTGCCTGTTACGGTGTTCCTAAAAACCGATGCCCAGCGTCACTGGCTAACTTGGAACCTTTGGCCCAGATTTCTCTTCCTGCGTTACTAACAGCACCTTAGCCTATTAACCCGAGAGCGCAGAAACAATCCAACTTGCTTTTCACTGTTTATGCCACGGTTTTGTGTTTCTCTCAGCTTGAACATTGAGGTCAATTTCATGCTGGTTTCACAGTTGATGCTACAGCGTTTGGGTTGCAAACTCTGCTGGAAAATGTTTGTATGTTTTAAAAAATAACAGGGACAGTTTTGCCCTCAGTTTACAGTGCTGTATGAGCAAACAAACTTTCCCCAGTACAGTTCTCATTGTGGGGCTTCAGGTGCGGCTTTGCTTTCATGGGCTCAGATGCCATCTAATCCCTTGAGCAGAATAGAAAGATGCAAAAACTGGCCAAGGAATAATAGAACTTGGGATCACACAGAGCATTCTATGGGTTTATACCTAAAACTTCACTAATTCACTTGGCATCATTCCCTCCCTTCAGGGTGTTACCTGAGCAAAGATCACAGCTTTTATTTCCCCTGTTTCCTCCTGAAGCAGAGATGTCTAGGATTCCACATATCTTTTCCACAGTGCAGGAGAAACATTATGTTGCAATATTTCTACTGTATATGCCATGTACAAGGATTGCGTTCAACCAAAATTATGTATTCAATAAAGCTCTGAGAATGAGGCTTTTGTTCAGTCTCTTCTTTCCCTAGCAAAAAGAGAAATGATTAGTCACATCAGAGGGGAACTCCCTCTGTGGCTTCATGTAAAACTGACTCTGTAGGACGGGAACTGGCTTCTGCCTTTAGAGAGCTGGATCAAAGCTACTTCATTACCCCACTGCTTGGGTCATCAGCAGGATTTGAACCTGGGACTAGTCAGTGTTACAAGCAGCTAGCAGTATTAGACTCTTACTAGAAGCAGCCTATGGGTGACACAGGCCATATGCTGTACTAAAGTAGGTTATACTGTATTAACTACTCGGGTCACAAGTGGCATGAGTTTAAGCTCACCCTGGGGCCACAGTTTCTGCCCCGCATTGATGCCCGGTCTGTGGGCATCTAAGCCCAGGGCAGGAGTGACTCTGAGTCAGGCCTGGACTGCAATAGCAGAGCTACCTGGCTTAGCCCTCATTAACTTCACTCCCAAGCACTGCAGCATGTGTAAGGGCCCCAGGCTGGAGCTGCTGCTCCCCCCCTCGCAGGGTGCCCCCCACGACTTGCCGCCCCAGGCATGTGCTTGGAGTGCTGGTGCCTGGAGCCGCCGCTGCTCTGGATCAGAGCGCTCCGTGGGGAGGTGCAGGGGCTCTCACCCCAGCTGTGCAGCCAGGCCCCACCTCTTAGCCCAGCAGCAAGCGGAGGCAGCTTGTCTCCCTAATGGCGCCAGCAGAGCTCTGCAGGAAGGAAGTAATGGAGCCTGGCTAGTGACAGGGTGTGCTCTCCTCGCATGCAGCGGGGACACCACAGTAACAACCAGACGTCTCCCTCTGCCTGCCTGGTTGTGCAGCAGGAGGGCAAACGCCCCCACAGCTGTTTGTGGTGCGGAGCTCAGTGCTCTAGTGGGGGGACAACTGCCCCTGCTGTCAGAGCACAGTGAGGACACTGCTGAGAACAAGGCTGAATGGGTCTCATTTGCCCCCAAGAGATTTGTCTAGAGCCCAGCTCCCCCAGCTGCGACATGGGGGTATTGACACTGACGTAGATCTACAGATGGACAGAGCAGCATGTGTGCTAATACTCGACCTAATAGGCACCCTCTGTGCTAAAGAGAGGCCATGGGAAGCCACAGGTCGGGGCTGAGAGGCAGCAACACAGTTGTGTGTGGAGCCCAGGGCTGGAATAGCAGGGCGCTGCAGGTCAGGATTGAGATCAAGGGCTGTGTGTGGCTCAGAACTGAAATGAGCAGGAGGGCTGCAGGCCAGGAGCAAGGGGCACTTTCAGAACAGGGGGTGGGGGGAAGAGTTGCAACTCCTCTGTTGGGCTTTAGGCCAAAGGTTCGGCTCCTAGCTGGGCCCATAGGGATCCGGAGACCTTTTTGTGGTTAATGGTATTGGTTTCTTTGCCAAGTTCCCAGCCACCGCCAAGGGGCAGGGTATGCTGGCCCCTGATACTAGGACTTGGTAAAGCACAAGGCGGGGGGTGATGTCCAATCTACCGTGCCCTTCAGTTACCCTGGCACAAGTGGGGCGGATTGATGTGAGCTCTGATCCCTGGCTCCATGACAATGATGGGAAGTTGCCCCTAAACCTGCTGGCAGCAGGACCGCGGTGGTAAGTGACTGGCTCCGCTCAGCTGCTCCTTGGGAAGGGAGGGGCTGGGGAAATTCAGAATCTGAACCCAACAGAGTTGGGTGAGTGTCTGTGCCCTCTGCTGGCAGACTCCTGGGCACTGCAGGCTGAGATACCAGGAGGAGCTCCAGGGTCCCAGCCCTTAGATAGGGAGTGGAGGTGGCTGGGAGTTTTCCCACAGAATGCACCTGGCTCAGAAGGTTTCTCAGGTGCAGGTGGAATTTCGAGGGGGATGGGTATAGTAGGGTGACCAGATGTCCCGATTTTATAGGGACAGTTCCGATTTTTGGGTCTTTTTCTTATATAGGCTCCTATTACACACACACACACCCCGGTCCTGATTTTTCACATTTGCTGCCTGGTCACCCTAGGGTAGAGAGAGGCCCACTGACCCAAAATAGCCAATAGCCCAAGGGCTAGGCCAGGGCCATCACCTGGCAGCACTGGTTTGAATCAGGCAGAGCAGGACCCCCACATGCCAGATGAGGGCCCTAACCACTGGGCTACTGGCTTTTAAAAAGGTCTTGGTTTCCTCACAACCAAGTCCCCAGCTCTGATGTTTTTTGTGAAAGGGAAGTGGCATTTTCCAGCCAGCTGTAATGGGGAGGTCCCCTAAGAGTCTGGCACGTGTCTGTTGGAAGCAAGCTTCTTTCTCCCTTGGGTAGGAAGGGGGCCCCAGTTGTTAGTGCATTAGCCTGGGACTGGGGACACCTGGGTTTAAGGCCCTGCTTTGCATGAGCTGGGGCACATCCCTTAGCCTTGCTCTGCCTCAGTTCCCCAGCTGTACAATGGAGCTAATGGCCCTCACGGGTGCACAAAGGTAAATGCATTACAGGCTCTGAGGTGCTCAGACACTTCTGCACTGGGGGAAAGAGAAGCACCTGAGCCTGATTCAGCACAAATGCTGGCAGGTTTCACAAGCTGGGCCAGGGCTGGCTGGGGTTGGTTTGGCCCATGTACATTGTTAGCTCCGTGCATGGGGCCCAAGGAGATGGGGCCCAAGGCTATGCAGGTGTTAGGGCCAATGGAGACATTTGCTGCATTATCTCCACACTGGGGAGACCTCAACAGTCAGTGCCTCCTAGAGACAATGTACTTTCTCAGGGCTGTGCTCTTGGTTCCCTGGGCAGTCCTGGCTCCCTGGCATGCAAAGCCATGCTAATCTAACTGGGGATCCTCCTCCCCCCTCCTTCCTTTGCTGTTTTGCCCTGTAAATCAGAGCAGCATTGCCATGAGGCACTGTCATCGCAGTGAAGCAGAGTGATGCTGCCACCATCTCAGGCATCACTGTTTGTGCACATGTGTGGTGGCACCATGTCTACAGGATCCCATGCTCTGGGTGTCCCTAAACTGCTGATTGCCAGAAGCTGGGACTGGACAAAGGGGATGGGCTTATGGTCATTAATTGCCCTGTTCTGTTCATTCCCTTTAAAGCACCTGGCATTGGCCACTGTTGGAAGGCAGGACACTGGGCTAGATGGACCTTTGCTCTGACCCGGTGTGGCCGTTCTTATGTTCTGATCTGATCTCTCAAGAACATTCACAATAGGCCAATGGGCTAAGATCTCTCTCTAATACTCCCTTACCCAGCAGTCAGGGCTGTGGTTTTATATCTGGGTTTTCATTACTTTCTTTCTTACCCATCTCCTTCCTCCTCTTTCTCTCCCTTCTAGCATTCACCTCACTTTCCTCCTTTTTCTTTCTCCCACTCTCCTTTGCTGCATTGCATTATGGCTGTGGGAGGGCCGAGTCCTCCCGTGGGCTGACCTCACGGTGCAATGACATCACCCAACAGTGTGATGAGCTCACCGCGCTGTGACATGGCAACATGGTCACACCATGCTATGGCAGGGTGACCTCACAGCCCAGGAGTCTCGCCTCTTAATCCCTTGCAGGGCGGATGAAGTGTTACTGAGAGCATGGCATGGATCCATGGCAGCTGCAATTCTGGAAGAGTCAAAGGTGGCCACAACCCTTATTCCAGATCACAGAGCGGGCTCCCGGGATTTCCTTGCACATAAATGTTCCAGTGGACTGGGATGAGGTGATGGTGCAGAAAAGAAGGTGACAATGGAACAGTTATGTATCGGGGGTATGTGAGTCTGTATCCACACAAAACAACAAGGAGTCCGGTGGCACCTTAAAGACTAACAGATATCAGATGAAGAAGTGGGGTTTTTACCCACAAAAGCTTATGCCCAAATAAATTAGTCTTTAATGGGACAGTTACAGGTCTCTGACACCAGGTGGCACTGTGGAGTCATTGCAGAGAAGGGCCCCGCTCTGTTCGATTCCCATAAGGGGTGATTGTATTGCAGGCCAGGAGAGGGGAATTTGAGGCCCAGGGCTAGATAGATTTGGGAAGGAAGAAGCCAATTCTGAGCTCTGGCTGTAGCTCATGTTGGGGCATGTTGTCATGAGTAGGCACCAGGGTGTGATGCTCTGGCATTGTCACAGAGTACAGGAGGTGCGGCCTGTCCCCTTGCTAACCCTGACCTGGCCTGTGGTGCAGGGGATAGACTATAAAACCACAATCCAACCCTTACGAGTGCCTGGGTCTTCCCAAGTTGCAGTTGCTTCATTGCTGCTTCTCATGACATTGAGGACTAATGATCACCCTCAGCTTCATGGGCTCCCCTCCCCTGCAGCTCTGGCAATGCCCCTAAATCTCAACCCACAGTCCCCTGCTGCTCCCATCCTGCCTCCCTTTCCCCACTTCTGCCAATGCCCCTCAGCCCTGCTCTGCTACTGCAGTCCTGGGCTGCCCCCACACAGCTCTGTTATGGTGCCAGCTCCTTGCTGCAGCCCCCAAATCTAGCAGCCAGGACCTGTTGACACTGTAGAAATGTTCTGTGCAACAGCCCCCACCATGATTAAATGCTGGTCAGTCATGTGGTGCCCTGTGCCTGGTTCTTGCTACAACCTTGGCTTATAGGCTGGGTCAGGGACTTTGTTTGGTCCAGTCTATGCTGCAAGATCAAACCTGTGTGGCAGGGACACAACTGTAAAATGCAGGTCAGATTCCTCTTGGTTGACATAGAGGATAACCTACTACTCCTGCCAGCCTATGGTCCTTTAGCTCAGGTAGGAGAGGTGGGTGCTTGAGTCCTGGGTTCAACTCCTGCAGGGGGCTGTAATGTAGTACAGGGTAGGTGGGACTGAAGTTAACCCCAGGAGGTCAGCTTGTGCTTGTGGTTACTTCAGATTTACCCTATGTAAGTCAGGGAGGAACTGGCCCTTGGAAACACTAACAACTTCCTGGGTACAGCTTCCGCTGGGATTTGCGGCCCCAGCCCTTTTAACTGCCATGTCTCATTCTTACCACAGATTTGCAGCTCTGGCCATATCCAGCGGCTGCCCTGCAGCTAAGGATGGCTGAGAAATGTGGGTGATCAGTGGCTGCTTTCGGAGAGACTGTTTCCAACAGCACCTGCGCTCCGCTCCCCTGGGCAGCACTGTCACTAGGATGCAGGGAGTGGCTGGAGGCTTTGCAGGTGCCTGCTGCTCTCCCAGTGCCATTTGAATGGCAGCCGTGCCAATGTTGGTGGGGGTCTGAGCCATTCCCTTGGCAGCCAGCCCAGCTCTCCTCAGCCCTGGCCAGAGGCATCCTCTTACCTGCCTACACTGATCCCCAAGTTCCTCCAACACCAGCCCAAGCAGCGGCCCTGGACCCTGGATCACAGACAGCACGTGGACACCTCCCCCACTAACTCCTGCCAACCCAAGAGCACAGTGTGGGCATTTGTCCCTCTCTGGCAGCTAGTGTGGCTAAGAGCCTTCTTCCATTGCCTGCCCAGATCTCTGCTTCTTTAGCTCAAGCAAGAGAGGCTAGTGGATTTAGTGCTGAAGGTCCTAGATTCAGACCCTGCTGACAACACAGGAAGGGGTGGTGACATCTCTATACTGCATGGGCCTGATCTCCCATCCTGTCCCTGTCAGCGAGGGGTTTGCCCTGGTTTCTGTACCCCCCAAGCTGGCTGCTTGCCTCACAGGCCATCCCACCAAGCCTGTCATCTTGCCCTTCCATTGCTGTGAGCTCTCTCTAGTGTCTGTGCTGTTAGCGGATGACAACCTACTACTGCTGTCAGTTAAAAGAGTTACCCCTTTAGCTCAAGTGGCAAAGGCCTGAGCTGTAATGCTGAAGGGTCTGGTTTCAAACCCAGCACCTGCCCTGGTGTTTCCACTTTTATAATCCCCCCACCCTTCTCCAAAGCCAGAGGGAAGCACCAGCGCATAGTAAGCTCCAGAAGACAAGAGGGAGCCCCTTTGTGGGGCTGTGCATATGTGAAACAACTGATCAAGCCAATGTGTGGGGGTTGGCAAAGCTGCACACAAACCCCCTAGGTTGCTCGTATCTGGGGCCACTGGGCCTGCCTGCTGCTGGGGTTCATTCTCAGGGGCGTGGCAGAGGCTGGGTGCACCAGGCCTCTGAGGCATGGTCGTATGGGCAGACCCCTGCCTGGCATGGCTGCCACACACCGGTCTCAGACCCCACCCGGCCAGGCTGCCATAGGAATGACTCAGACCCTGCCTGGCTCCCCTGCTGTGCAAACAGCTTCATTCCGGATTCAGGTTGTTGCTGAGCAAAGGGATTTACACTGCCCTCCTGCCAATGATTCAGGACTCAGACTGGCACATCAGCCCTGCAACCCACTAACCCTCCCTTTGTACCCAGGGGCTGCAGCTGCCCGGCAGCCAGGAAAGCCCAGGCTGCCCAAAAGGCACTGGGGTGGAACCGGGGCTGCTCCGCCTCCCTCCCCAGCCGCCTGTGTGCCAATCTGTGAATGAATCCCAGCTGCGCGCCGAGGCCGCCCCCAGCCTGCGCTTGGCTGGGAAGGGTGCCCGCCAGGCAGGAGGGGCGTGGGGCGAGGCTCCGCCGGGGCAGGGCGCAGAGCCGGGGCATGCACCGACACAGCCCGGGCAGAGCAGCGCGGGGGATCGCGCCTGGCTGCGCTGCGCTGCAAGCGGAAGGGGCCGCGCTTCTGGTGCCCAGGCTGCAGGGGATGCCCCGGCGGGGGGAGGCGCTGAAGGAGGGGATGCTGGAGAAGCGCAGCGGGGGGCTGCTGCAGCGCTGGAAGAAGAAGCGCTGCCTGCTGACCGAGGAGGGGCTGCGGCTCTTCGAGCCCGGCGGCTCCCGCTGCAAGGAGCTGGGCTTCGCCCACATGCGGGCGGTGGAGTGCGTGGAGTGGAAGCGGCGGCACGTCTACTTCACCGTGGTGACCCACAGCGGCGGCGAGATCGACTTCCGCGGCCCGCGGGAGGAGCCCGGCTGGAGCGCGGAGATCGGCCTGGGGCTGGTGCGCTACCAGAACCGGCTGGCCATGCAGAGCGTGCGGGCCCGGCACGGCGGCGGGGCAGGTGAGGCCGGGCCGGACACGGCGGGGATGGGCGCCCTGGGCTGGCACCAGCGGAAGGGAGCGATCCGTGCCAAGGGCAGCGGGGTGAACCCGGGGCTCAGCCCGCGCTTCCTTGCGTTGGAACCGCCTTGTCCCCGAGGAAGGAAACTTCCCTGGAGGATAACAACTTACCGCTGCTACCAGCCAAAGGGGCCGCTCCTTCAGCGCACCCGAGAGGGGTCTCTGCTGAGTCTCGCCTTCACCCCCTGCTTGTGCCGGGCGCTACCCTGCCCATGCCAAGGGTGATGCGCCAGTCAGCTTGCAATTCCCAGAGCCTTCCCAGCCCTCTGTCTCCAGGCCCCGCTTTTCCCTCCCTGTTTTCATTGCGGGGCCTATCGCCTGATTTCCTGGGGTGCCCCCAAGTCGCCTGGATTTCCGGGGGAGCTGGGGTGCTGCATGTATTTACACTGTGCCAGTCGGGGTCTAGCCTCCCCCAAGGGCCCCTGACCTGCTGTTTCCTTGCCCAGGTGGGGAGGAATTTCAGTGCCTCTGTCTGGCCTGGAAGGATGGTCCCACCACAGCAGCACTGGGGAGGGGCAGGGGGCAGGTTGGGAGGGGGCCAGGCACAGATCATGTCTCCACCAAGGGCCAGGTGCTGCCTTGAGCTCACAGGGTTTCCGTAGCCTTTGCCTGGAACCTGTCCATGGGCTGATGATCCACTCCTCTCCTTGTGCCAGAGCCCTGCTACAGGAGTCCGCCTTCCTTACCCTAATGCTGCTGACCTCCTGGGATCCCAGCTGGCAAGCCCGGTTGTTTCAGGACTGTGTTGCCAGTGCCCTAACTCCCTCCCCCCTGCTTTGGAGATGATGTGCGAGGTCCCGCTGACTGCCTCCTGGGTATGCTCCAACCTGGGCAGGTGCTGGGGTGGCTGCAGATCCCCTTGGCTGGAGCAGTCCTGAGCTCCACGATGGATTGGAGCGTGGAGGGGAGGCGGGTTGGATGGGAAGCAGCCGGACCTGGCTCCTAGACCCTGCTCCAGCACGTGTGCCAATGCCCTGGCTGATTTCTGTGGTGCTGCTCAGGCACTTGGCACCGCTTCCATGAGGGATTGGGGCTGGGAGGGCTGATCCCTCTGCCCGGTGACTGGGGCAAGGGGCCCCCCAGGCTAGTGACAGCATCCCCAGGATGGGAGAGGTCCCCTCCCAGCATGCCCTGTCCCTCAGGGTGGCCATGGTGACCATAGCGCTGCTGCTGTGGAACTTGGAGCTCTCAAGCTGGAAAACACCCCTGGATCTCTTCTTTGCTCCCACAGCCCCAAAGCAGGGCTTGATCCTGCAGGGTGCCTGGGAGCCCAATTCTCCACTACTCCCTTCCTGTGTTTGGGGCAGGGAGGGGGGGCTTCAAGCCACCTTTGCTCTCCCCCTGTTCTGGGCCTGGCCTGGGCTCTCCATCTGTCCTGGCTCAGGTAGAACAAGCAATGGCTTATATCACAACCCTGTGTGCCCCCCTCTCAGCTCCTTCCTCTGGCCTAAACCCAAGCTGGGGCCAGATTCTCCCGGATGTAAATAGCTGGAATGCCCCCATACACTTCCCCAGAGTCTATCCCACTTACCCCAGGTCTGAGCTGGGCCCCTCAATGCCCAGATGAGCTCCCAGGTGCCCATGCCAGCCAGTCCCCTGGCCCTGAACTGGGCAGCCACCCTCGCTAACTGGTGCATTCCCTTTGGCAGCGTTCCAGTACGACCCGGCCCCGAGCAGCCAGGCCACAGACCCGGAGGGGCTCAAGGGAAGGACGGAGATGGCGAAGGGGCACTCGCCCACTGACGGGGAGAACGGAGTCCCTGGCTGTGAGTGAAAGCGGGGCCCTGGCTTCAAGAGGGACAGCAGGCGTTTTAGCGCCAAAGGACCAATGAGCCTGGACCACGTGTGCTGCTAGCTGCTGAGAACCGCCCCCTTCCCTGCAGGGCCATTCCTGCTTCCCAACAGACATAGGCTGCTGCACTGTTCTCCAAGCTCTCCGGATAGCTTGGCCCAGGGATCCAGGGCCCACTGGCCCAGTCGAGGGCCTGCAGGAGAGGCAGGAAGGGGAGCACCTGGGGGATAAAAGCCCAGGATGAAAGCAAGAACCAAAGCAGGATTGTTTCGCGCTTCATCAGCCTGCTGTTGGCTGGACGCCAGAAGGGACTCGACCATGCTAGTGAGCTGGGGAGCCCATCCCATCCGCCGGACCTGCCATGGCTCTGCTGCCAAGGCTCAGCCAGGCATCTGTGTGATCCACAGGCGCATCCCTTGGCGACAAGCTGCCCCGTAGCTGAGCTGGTTGGGGCTGCGCTGAACTGGAAGTCAGCTGCCCTATGTCTCTTCTCCTGCGGGACTGGAGTAGCTGGAGATCCAAGCTGAAGATGCTCAATTTCAGCATCCAGAGATTGAGCCTGGTGGGATGTCAGGTGTAGGTGGGGGCGGGTTCCTGAGCAGAGTGATTGTGTGGTGCCACTCCCCAGTTTGGCTGGGGCCTGTGTGATGACAGGCTTCAGCGAGAAGGTGCCAGCCTGTCTCAGCTGGTGACCTGTCTGGACAGAGGGGTTGTGAGCACAGCCCCGAATGAATTCCTCCCCTTGTAACAGACGGTGCAAGCGCTCACACGCCCTGCCCCACTGGGTCATGCCGGCTCTCCTGCCAGGATGGAGAGTCGCTGCTGTTGATGTGTCGGGACAATTGACAATGCGGGCACCTGGGCCGCTGACAGCAAAGGGTGGTTTGTGTCTGGAACGGTGCCCATTCCGCACGCTGCTGCTGCTTGGTTTGCGTCTTCACCTTGTGGGGGTTGGTCTGGGGTGAACGGAGGCAGGGTGAAGGTCCCCAGAGAGACAGGTCTGACACAGGCAGTGTGCTGGGGAAGTTCTCCCATGCACAGATCTGCCGATGCTCCTCAGTCCTGATTCGCAGCCCCCTGCTATTCCAGCCGGAGGCTCCCCCACATACAGCTCTGCCAATGCCCCTCAATCCTGACCTGCAGCCTTCTGTTTTTCTGGCCCTGGGCTTCCCCCCATCTGCCACAGACCCTCTATTGCACCTGCTGTGCCCATCCTGGGCCTCCATGTGAAGGCCAAGCTGAGTGGTAATTTTGTGACATGGACCAATAAATGTTACAGGGAGAGCTCTTCTGCTGTGATCATTTGTTGGGTGGGGGGTGGCCACCTTGCCCCAAAGAAGGAAGAGAACTGATTGATGGCCCAAAGCAGCCATGTCCTGAATGCTCCTTGTAAAGGGTTTTTTATGTGATTAAAAATGACCGCTGGGGATTGAAACGAAACATTTGAACGAGAGGTGTAACAATCTGAAGGGGAGCACTGGACATGTTCTGTTTCATGGCTTGCACACAGAGAAGTGAGATAAAAGCAAATACTCTTGCTGGAATGTTGCAACGTCCCACTCCTTTATTTCTGAGAATTCATAGTGATAAACCAGAGAGCGACAAAGCAGGCTGCTCCCTGAAGGCAGAGAGGCACAACTCATCCCATCATTTTCTAGGCTGCTTCTCTCCAGGCTGCTGACTGACGCAGATCACACAGCTTCCCTTTGAGGCCCCTAGCCTGCAAGCAGGACCAGGAAATCCCTCAAGCTTAAAGTGATGGCTTGTCCTTTGTAACCAGTTTCCAGTACACCACAGCAAGGAGACCCATGGCATGTCCCTTGTGCTACAGCAGAGACAAGCCTGGGCTGTGATGAATGCAAAGGGGGCTGCAGGTCACAGACAGACCCAGTGGGTCTCTCTATCTTCCCCAGTCTGCGCTGCCCTGTCATTGCACAGTGGCCTGGGCTGCTGGACTGCCAGGGAGAAGAAGGGATTCTCAGATGAAGCCTGGGAGCCTGAGATTAGAATCAATGGAGGGTCTCAAAGACCTGAGAGGTGGCAAACAGCTTAGAAATCACAGCAGCAGCACCGACAGGAAGGACTAGTGTGGGGCAGGGAGCCAGCGGGGCTGTGCCCACTCTCAGCCCACTGCCCCCTGGGGTTAGGATTCCCCCCGCGCCAGGCTGTGGCTTCACCGTCAGGATTAGGTGGCATTACAGGGGTGCCCAGGCCCCATGCTGGCCCTGTAAGCAGGGGGAGGCCACCCCCTGTGCAAAGTGCTTGTGCAGTTCCCTTTGCAGGGCTGATAAACCACCACTTCCATGGAGCATCCTCCACCCCATCCACCCTGGGACCTTTCATTGAGGGCCTGGCAGTGAGAGGCCAGTTCCCTAGTGCCAGATGGTTCTTGCCTTGTATGGCATGGCACTCCCTCAACCTTCCTTATCCTCCTAAGTAACAATGAGGTCTTGGGCCTTGTTGGTGGGAGAGTGGCCGTGGTGGCTCGGGGTGTGGTTTGGTGGCTCCCCAGATTGTTCACCAAGCGCCCACAGCCCAGGTGAAGCTCTGGGAAAACACTGCCCCTCAAACCTTGCTCTGCTCCAGCTGGTTTGAGTTTGACACAAGTATTTTGCAAAGCTCTCACAGTCAGGATGAGAACACCTGCCCCCCATGCTGCTCTGGCCTCACGCAGGAGGGTGTGTTGAACGGGGAAGGGTTATCATCACCCCTCGATGTCCCTGGACCTGGCTGGCTACAGACCCATCCCTGAGGGGAGACAGTCTGGAGCTCTGCGAGGCAGCCCTCCAGAATGCAGTGGGGAGACAGCCTAAAACGCAGAGAAGTTGCAGCCTGGAACCCTGTGGAGGGAGGGTGGAACCCTGCATGAGCCTGGAACCCCGTGGGGAGACAAGCAGGATTTCTCTGTGGCCTGTGCTGCTCTGGGCACTTGCTGTTCATCGCGGCTTTGCTGCTGTGGGTTTTGCAGGGACCAGGTTTCTAGGCTTTTAAAAAACACGTTCAAGCGTCTGGTTCTCGCTCTGTGTCTGTAAAACACAGCTCTGAGGTATGTGCTGCCTCTGGCCAGGGCTCCTTCTCTCCAGCCGCTCCTGGCAGGCATGTTGTTTATGGGCTGAGCAGGAAGGACGTGGAGCACGGCACTGGCAGGTACGAATGTGGGCCAAGGTGCCAGCTCCTTATCAGAGGCAGGTTCCTCTGGAATGGGATGCATACCTCCAGAGGGGTCACTCCCCCAAAGGGGAAGTGTGGGTGGGTGAGACTATCTGCACCAGAACCGCAGGGGACGGGCTCCATGCATGTCCGGAGCGAAGCCAAGGCTTGCGCTGACCCCTATGAGCTGCAACGGGACCAAGGTGTGAGGCAAGACTCATGCCTCTTGTGTGCTCTCATCGCTCCCCTTGCTCCTCCCGCTCGGCTGGGATGGGCGTGAATCACTCAGCCCTGGAAGGAGATGGAGGTGCACGCTCTCAGCTATTTCCAAAACAGAGTGAGTCTGTTGGTGAAACACGGGCATTTCCACATCCCGTCTGCTGGCCCCTAAGGATGTGGTCGGTGCACAGCTGGGCTCAGCTCCTCATGGTATCCACGACTGGGGGTGGTTCCTCGCCCCCCGGGGTCCCTGTAAACTCACTGGCAGCTGGGGATGGGGCACTAGAGCAGGCCTAGGGGCCTCCCATCAGGAGCTCAGGTTCACTCTCTGTGCATGTACCTGGGCATGTCCTGCACGTTCTGCAGCTGGGACTCCGCACCAGACCCCATTATGGCTTCCTCAGTGCTGCCAGCCCCACTCATGCCCTCTGCAGCGCCTCAGTGTCACAGCCGTAGGCCTGAGCGTGTGATAGGCATGCTCCTCAGCAAAGGCCAGTGACATACATACACATAAGCCAAGTCGGGCACACACTTCCCGGGAGGGGACAGGTCCCCCTCTGCACGCAGCCTGTTTTCTTGCTGTCAGTGTGGAGAGCTAGTGGAAGGGAGGAAACACATGCAGTGTGTTGCCAGCTCTCACGATTTTTTTTGTCAGTCTTGCAATATTTAGCGTTTTCCCTAAAGCCCCAGCTCCCGGAGTCATGGGAGTGAATGAGGACCTCGGCTCGCATTTAACAACAAAGCATCCAGTCCTGGTTGCAGAGGGAAAGCTGGAAAACGTGACCTAGGAGGCAAAGAAACAGAACCCAACATTTTTACAAACTCTCCTGATTTTTAAGCTAATCTGGTGTTTTGGGGCCTGATTTAGGAGTTGTGAATGCTTGGGGCTGGGCATGTTGCAGGGGTCACACTCCACAGGGGTGTGAATTCCCACATGCTCCTCAACAGCTGGAGGGCAAAAGCTTTATTTGTGTCTTCACCTTCGACCTGGGACAACACCCTGTTACAACATGACAAGCACCTCCCCATCCCTGGTCAGGAAGCAGGGCCTGCAGCAGAGCCAGCCTGGGGCAACCTAATGAGCACTGCTGGCCTGTAGCAGGCTGCCTGATTGGCTGCCCCCACCGAATTGGTTTGAAGAGTCAGCAGACTGGCTCCTAAGCCCAGCAGCAGCAGATGTTCAGTGGCTGCTCAAAGCACTTGCCTACGGTTGCAATAGCTCCTGCGCCTGTTGCCCCCAGCCCTGCCCCTGCCTTTATCTCACTCCTGACCCTCAGCTCTGATTCCTGATTCTAGCTCTGACCCTTGGCTGCTGACTCCTGCTCTAGCTACTAGCCCTGACTGCCCAAGTCCCGGTGTCTTATACCCCCCACACAGGTACCCAGCTATACAGACAGGGAAAGCACAGCTGGAAAAGCTATCCCCCCATTCACACGAATGCTCCACAATCCCCTGCACCTGTGCTCTGACTCCTAGCCATTCTGGGACTCTGTAAAGCTAATGGGGCCTTTCTTACCTCCCCGCCCAGTCGGGCTGTGAACAGACTTCAGGTCTAAGCTGCAGCATCTGACTAAACCCACTCAGGGCTGGATTACCCAATAGGCAGACTAAGCACGTGCTTAGGGCACCAACAAAGCATCTAAGTAGTCATCATGGGAAAAATCAGAACTTTGTTAGACTTCCTTACACTCCACTCCACACTCTTCCCCCGTTTTCCTGTTCTCTTTTTATTATTTATCCCCACGTAAACCAGGGGGGGCGTCCTACTAACGTAGATAGAAATAATGTGAGAAAATCAGAGACTGTAACTGATCATCCTACTCCTGGTAGTAAAACAGACATTGTTCTAGAAGGTGTGGATATGTCAGAGACTGAACCTGCTCATGCTGTAAATAATAGGAGAAAAGATCCTGGTATGTGGGTTGATTTCAGTACCGATGATGTAGCTTGCTGGATAGATCGTGGACCAAATGACTGTCAGCACCACACTGGGCCATTTGAGAAATCACGTCGGACTTCTACCAATGGCAAACAAACAAGATATTGTCCTCAAAGAATATTTTTCAGCATGAAAGCAAATGGTGAGAAATACACTCAAGAATGGCTACTGTATTCACCATCAGCAGGGTCTGTGTACTGTTTTGTTTGCAAACTTTTGCATATAAACCTTCAACATCCCGGTTTGGTGCAGATGGATTTAGTGACTGGCGGAATAGTGTTTTAATTGAACAACATGAAAATAGCACTACTCACAGAGATTCAGTGTTGACATATTTAAATCGAAGACAGGGCTTTGGATTGACACAAAAATTGGAAGAACAAATTAAAGGGGAGTGTGAATACTGACAACATGTCTTGCAGTGTGTTACAGCTGTTATTCAAACATTAGCTGAACGTAGTCTGCCTTTCTGGGGATCAAATGACACATTTGGATCATTGCAGAATGGAAATTTCTTGGAATTGTTGGAGCTTGTGGCTCAGTTTGACCCATTTTTAGCAGGCAATATCTCAAAATATGGGAATGCTGGGAAAGGTAACCCATCATACTTATCCAAGACAATATGTGATGAACTCATTGGTCTAATGAGTGACAAAGTTCGTTCAGCTATTGTGGATGAAATAAGTACTGCTGAGTACTTCTGTTTATCTGTCAACTCTACACCTGATCTTTCACATATTGAGTATTGTACTAAGATCTGTGTCTCCCACAGAGGGAAAACCAGTTGAACAATTTATAACATTCCTCAGTTTGAAAAGCCACACTGGTGAAGAAATGGCAAATCAAGTACTGCACTATCTGTGCCAAGTTTGCAAAATAGATTTCTCGAAGTGCAGAGGTCAATCTTCTGACAATGCTGCCAACATGTCAGGGCGTTATCAAGGAATGCAGAAGAAGCTTTTAGAACAGAACAAATATGCCATATTCATACCATGTGCTGCACACTCTCTCAATCTTGTTGGCTGCAGTGCTGTTGATTGTTGTCCGGTGGCAGTAAGGTTTTTCTCAACAGTTCAGTTACTTTATACATTTTTCTCTGCCTCAACACACCGATGGGCAGTTGTTAAAACATATTTGGGCAATGGTCATGTGTTGAAATCTCTTTCTAATACTCGCTGGGAGGCACATGCAGTGGCAACAAGTGCAATTCTGGAGTCCTACTCAACGATTGTGTATGCATTAGAAAGTATAGCTGAAGACCAATCACAAAAGGGAGAAACTATACGAGAGGCAGAAAACATTGCAAACAAGATGCAAGAACTAGAGTTTGTATTCATGTTGACCATGTGGAATGAAATTTTACAACACTTTTACCACTCAAGTCAAGCTCTCCAAGAAAAAGATTTGGATTTGAAATCATGTGCAGACGTCTGACAATTATTAGCAGACCACTTACACACTTTGAGGAATGATTTCGAAATATTTGAAGACATATCAAAAGATATCTTGTTTGATACTAACTACAAAGAAGTGCAGTTCTGCAAGCGAATCAGGAAAAAACAAGCGAATGATAGCAGTGCGACAGAAACAGCATTGACTCCTAGAGACAAATTTCACGTATCTACTTACTACGCTATAATCAGGGGCGGCTCCAGGCACCAGCGCACCAAGCGTGTGCCTGGGGTGGCAAGCCACGGGGGGGCACCTACTGGTTGCTGTGAGGGCAGCAGTCAGGCTGCCTTTGGCGGCATGCCTGCAGGAGGTCCACCGGTCCTGTCACTTCGGTGGCATGCCCTTGGGCTTGCCGCCGAATCCACGTTACCAGCGGACCTCCCACGGGCATGCCTTCGTAGGCTGCCTGACTGCCATGCTTGGGGCGGCAAAATACATACAGCCGCCCCTGGCTATAATTGATACACTTGAAGCTCATATGAAAAGGAGAAGTGAAGTGTACAAAGAAGTATCAAGTAGATTTTCTTTTCTAAACAATATGGACTTATCTGACAAACAATATTCACAAGCTTCCCAAAAGCTAGCTGACTCATACCCTGTTGACTTGAACATGAATCTCTGTGGAGAAGTACGGCAGTTCCACTGTTATATGTGCACAAAGTTTAATGAAACAGGAAAAATGAAATTCAGTCACATTGATCTTCATTACACAATATTGAAAGGCGGAATACAAGGTGTATTTCCAAATGTAGAGATCGCACTATGTATTTTTCTAACATTGATGATTACTAACTGCTCCGCAGAATGGTCTTTTTCTCAGCTGAAAACAATAAAAAACCCTCAGAGAACAACAATGTGTCAGGACAGACTTGATTCACTTTCCCTATTGTGTATGGAAGCGGACATGCTTCGTTGAGTCAGCTTTGATGAACTTATCCGGAATTTTGCAACCAGAAAATCTAGAAAGAAGCTATTTTAATTTCAGCATACATGTAAGTTTTGTGTCATTTCGAAAAATAAAATTTTATTTTATGGTATAGTATTGTTTTTATTTTGAATTACATATTGGGGGGCACCATCAGGGCCGGCTCCAGGGGTTTTGCTGCCCCAAGCAGCCAAAAAAAAAAAAAGCCGCCATCGCGATTGTGATCCCGATTGGCGGCAATTCAGCGGGAGCAAGGGACCCTCCGCCGAATTGCCGCCGAATACCTGGACGTGCCGCCCCTCTCCAGAGTGGCTGCCCCAAGCACCTGCTTGCTAAACTGGTGCCTGGAGCCGGCCCTGGGCACCATAATCTTTTCAGTGCTTAGGGCCTCTAAAAGTCTTAATCTGGCCCTGAACCCACTCCACAAATCCCCATTTGCTAGGAAGAGTCTCTAGCAGGAGAGGCTCAGGCAGTGCCCCCAGCCTCCCACACTAGCTGCCTCTGTCTCCGCGGTTCTCTTTTCAGAGAGCTGTGCCAGAAGCTGGAAAGAGGCTGATGCGCAGACGGGCAGCCATTGCCATGAACAAGTGAAAAAGACAAATGGGTGATAAAAGGGACAATTAAGAAAAGGAGCAAAGTGAATGGATGGGGACTGCACTGCTGGGTGGACTATAATCCTGATCTGCCCTGAGACACCCTCCCACCCTGCCGCAGGTCTGCTGCTGCTCCTCGATCTTGACCCCCCAGCCCGCTCCCCCCTTGCTATTCCTATTTTGGAGTCTCTCCTGAGCAGAGACCAGATGCTGCAAAAACAAGAGGAGGTTTGTTGGATGTAGATAGACACCAGGGACTTGGAACGAAGCCCCAGACATATTTAGTGGTGGGGCTGACCCAAGAGAGGAGTGGTTAATATCCCAGCATGCTCTGGAGCGCATTGGGCGTGGGTGAGCGGTTGAGATCATTTTACTTTCTGCCTTTGGGGGCTGAATTTTAATATACAGCTTCAGAGGGAAAGGTCACCAAGCGTCTGCAGTGAGCACGCAGTAAGGTCGCCCCAGTCAGGCTGCTGCTGACCATGCACAGGGGAGGGGCCTACTCCAGCCACACCAGTCCCTTATACTGGGCTAGACTGCGATCAGCCTCATGAATCCTGTGAGTAAACCCACACAGCACATAGGGAAACCTCACACAGAACTCTGACCCCAAACAGAGACACCACACAAGCCCCAGTTCCTGGAGTCAGGTGAATCAGTGAGAATCTCAGCTTGCATTTAAAAAAACCAAGTGAGTTTCCCACTGTGGTGGTTGTGAAGAAAAGCTGGATATGTGACCTGAGTGGGACCACACCCTAAAGGATCAGACACCAGAAGGCAAAGAAAAAAAGCCCCAAAGATGGTGTTAAAAATCTCATGATTTTTAAACCTGTTTTGTGATTTTTGATGGCTTTGGGCTGGCAATAATGAGGAAGCTCAGAGGCCGCCACAAAAGCAAAGAAAACACTTACTAGAACTTTTCTGAACCCCATCCGCCTTTCACTGGTTAATTCCAGTGGGTGGGTTGATGTAGCGACCAAGTAGCGAGGCCTTAGAGGAGGCAAAGAGCTACTGAAAGATTAATTCAGGGATCACAAAAGGAGGCAGGGGCCGGCAATACTGGCTGTATCTATTAAATGATCAGCAGGGAGATAGTTTGCAACACTGAAGTTCAAAACATCATCAGTAGGTTTCAGCGTTAAAAGCCACAGCGATGAACAAAGACAAATTACCCTTCTTTTAGCATTAGTAGAACTACAGTGATATAAAGCCAGTGTAAGAGTGTCATGGACTCACAGACCGTGCCCACTCTTGGCCCCGGGCGGTCCATGGGGGGTGCCCTTTCCAGTGTGACAGCCCTTCTCGGGGGTCCACCCTGTCTCGGGGTCAGGCCCCTCCACCTCCTGGAGCTGCACTTCTCTGAGCCTTAGCACACCTGTCTCTCGCCATGGGCCCCCTCAGGGAGTCCACTCGCTCTGGACCCCCCCAGGTCTCCACCCCCGAAGGGGTTGGTACAACCCTGTTCTCTAGACCAGAGCGACTCTCAGCCAGCGTAAAACAGGAGGGTTTATCGAGCGTTGAACACAGCACAGGAAACTCTCCGGGCCTCAGGCCTGGCCTCCCTCAGCCCAGCACATCCCAATCTCCTCTACATCCAGGTGGGCTCTGCCTGCCTCCTCTCTCCAGCCCAGAACCCCCCTGCTTCCCAGCTGGGCATCTGATATCGGGCCCCAAGCCCCGCCTCTGTCCATTGTCTTCTCTCCAGGTAAACAAGGTCATAAACAGGGTGGCCTGGGCCTCCTCTCAGCCCTCCTCTGTCCCCTTCTGGCTGGAACTGGCTGGTCAGGTCACCGGGGTCCTCTCTTCACAGCCTATTGTCCTCCCACTGGCCAGAACCGGCTGCGACTCCTGAGCTGGGTCTCTGCGTCACCGGGTCACCAGTCGCTGGGGTCTCCATCCTCCAGGCCCAAGTTCCCTCTCTGGTCCTCTGTAACAGCAAACTCCCTCTCCCCTCACCTCGTTAAACCAGTAACACCTGGGGACACTGAGTCCCACTCCCTCTGCCTGCAACCCACTGGAAAACATGGAAAAACCAAGAAAACCCCCCACTTTGTCACAAAGAGACATCAGAAACAGGCCTGGTATTCCTTGCAGACATCACTGCATCAGTGTCACAACTGATGGTTTTTTTTGCAACCTAAAGATCAAGAATCTTTGGACCTGATTCTCCTCTCACGCTGGTGTAAATCAGGAGTAACTAGTGGCTCTATTCCACTCCTGGGGTCATGGGAACAGCATCCTAATTCTGTCCAACCCCAGCAGTAGGCAGGAGGCTCCTTCCCCAGGCACTGGCCCTGGAGCCCTGAATTCTGCCCACTATGCTCCAAAACTAGCTCCCTGTGCTGGGTGTACAACCCTCACACCGGTACGGAGAGGGTTAAGGGGAACTGGGGAGCTGAGTTAGTGCATCTGGAGGCACAGAGAAGGTGTGTGGGCTCAGTGAAGAACAAGACCCAGCTGGGGAGGGTCTGGGGACTTGGCAAGGCTTGCAGAGTGAAGTGAGTTGGAGTGGTTGGCCTGGACAGGGGCAGGGAGCCAGCTCTGTGGGTCTGCATTCCAGGGTGGGAATGGGCCAGGGACTGGCTCCAGGGAGAAGCCCTGGGAGTAGCTGATCCAATGGCGTGAGGAGGCCGGGAGGAGCAGAAAAGGGTGGACGCTGATTGGGGTAGGATGTTGAGACCCCAGAAGGAGTGGGACACGCATGTGAGCTGGCTAGAGTGTCAAGGCTGGGGACTGACTGGCTAAGCAGCAGTTCTGCAGAAAAGGACTTGGGGATTACAGTGGATGAGAAGCTGGATATGAGTCAGCAGTGTGCCCTCGTTGCCAAGCAGGCTAACGGCATATTGGGTTGTAGTCGTAGGAGCATTGCCAGGCCAGCAGATCGAGGGACGTGATCATTCCCCTCTATTCGGCACCGGTGAGGCTACATCTGGGGTACTGCGTCCAGTTTTGGTCCCTCCACTACAGAAAGGATGTGGACAAATTGGAGAGAGTCCAGCGGAAGACAACAAAAATGATTAGGGGGCTGGAGCACATGACTTATGAGGAAAGGCTGAAGGAACTGGGCTTATTTAGTCTGCAGAAGAGAAGAATAAGGGGGGATTTGATAGCTGCTTTCAACTACCTGAAGGGGGGTTCTAAAGAGGATGGATCTAGACTGTTCTCAGTGGTGGCAGATGACAGAACAAGGAGTAATGGTCTCAAGTTGCAGTGGGGGAGGTTTAGGTTGGATATTAGGAAACACTATTTCACTAGGAGGGTGGTGAAGCACTGGAATGGGTTCCCTAGGGAGGTGGTGGAATCTCCTTCCTTAGAGGTTTTTAAGGTCAGGCTTGACAAAGCCCTGGCTGGGATGATTTAGTTGGGGATTGGTCCTGCTCTGAGCAGGGGGTTGGACTAGATGACCTCCTGAGTTCCCTTCCAACCCTGATATTCTATGATTCTAAGTGGCTGCAGACTGCTGGAGTCCAGAGGGGCTGCCATGCTAGGTCTCGCCACAAGGAGGGACCCTAGGACAGTGGGGTTAGTGTTCTGGACTAAGGATTGAGACAGATGTGAATGAGCCTGGCTCAGCCCAGTAAAGACCCCAGGCTGGATCATCAACTGGAGTAAACTGCTGTTGTTCCATGTGCTCCAATGGCCCCTTTACCCCGGCAGAGCATCTGGGCTCAGGCCTGGTTTGGAAGCCCTGAGAACACAGGGTGGGGAGACGCTCGCTGGGGTCTTCTGGGATTCTGTCTAAGGAAAACATGGATAAACTTTTGCTCTATCCCTCCCCCTTCCCCTTCCTCTGCCCTGCGGGAACCTTTCCCTGAGTCAGCTGCCTGGCGGTAAATCTCTCACCCACGCAGACAGCTGCGCCTCAGCAGGGAGCCGCCATGGGTTTAACCCTTTCCCAGATAGGATGGAAGGAAGGAAGGAAAAAACACATGGAAAAATTAGGGACAAGGCTTTATTTTAAGGGACATTCCAGGGACACACCATTTCCCTTGGCATAGCATGTATTTTTCTCTCAAATGTACACTTCGGCTGCCCTCAAGTATACAGGGCAATGATCCTAAACCTCAATGGAATGTTTAAAGTTGTACTGATCAGTTACATCTTAAAACCAGGGATGGTGGTCACCCTATGGCACAAATCAATGAAATAAGGGACTCCCCCTTACAACAAGGGCCGGGTGGTCACGCTATCCCTAGGCGCTGCTGGCTGCAGAGGGAGGATCTGGATGGGGGAGGTTGGTCCCTCCTCTGTTCCAGGGCTCTGCTGCACCCAGGCTGTGCTCCAGGGTCCTGTGCTGGTAGAATGCAAGGGATGGGGTGAGGGGCTCAGTGCACTGGAGCTCTGGCTGGAGTTCAGAGCTGATGCTGGTCTGAGTCGGGGATGTGGTGTGCGGAGCTCAGGCTGAGAGCAAATTGCCTGAACAAATGTCTAGGCAGCGCCTGCTGCTGGTGCTGCCCTTGCCCAGGGCGTGGGATCTCAGCAGCTGCATCCAGACAGGAAGTTTGGGGTTTTCCTTTGGTGGGGAGGGGAAATCTCTCCTGTTAGCCCCTTACAAAGCCTTTGCTCCTGCTGCAGCCTGCTCTGTGCATGTCTGCAGGCTCAGGTGGGGCCTGCTGTTCTGAAGCTGCCCAGGGTATGACTGTAACCCAGGGTGGGGGTGGGGTATATTCCCTCCCCCCGGGATGTGGCTGGATCAGGAGCCTGGTGAGGGGCTATGGGGGTCTCTGACCTGGAGGCTGCTGGCTGGGAGCACAGCCAACGGCATCCCCATGAGAGTCCTGGTAGGTGCTTGTGGGGAAGCAGCTTTGGAGCAGGACTTTTGTCTAGGTCCCAAGGACAAGTGTCCACATTGATTTGCCTCCCCCACCCCGCCCATGCTGGCAGGCACAGCAGAGAGACCAAGGATTGAATAGGTCGTGGATACCAGGCCCCCAGCTCCTGGGCCATGGGCAGGAGGGATCACGGGGACCTGAGCTGGCCCAAGTTGCCCCTGTTCTGTAGCTAAGCAGAACCCAGCCCTGTGCCCCTAGCGCCTCTTGCCAATGCTGAAGTGACCCTCAGAGATAGAAAGATGGCGGCTTAGTGACTTTCAAAGGGGAGGCCCTGTATCTGTCTCCTGCTGGGTCTTTTGAGGCATGCCCTGGGGCACAGGGGCCATAGCCCCCCACCCTTGCTGCACATGCAGCATCTTCCCAGCAAAAATCTCTGCTAACTGGAGAAGACATTTCCCACCAACAGCAGAAAATGGATACCAGCGTGGAAAGCAACACAGGCCCTCATCTGGGCAGTGCCTGGAGACAATCTCAGCTCACGCAACTTGGCAAGTTATTCCCGTTCCTGCCCTGCTGTGGGGGGGTGGGCTCCGGCTGCGAGGGGCACTCAGTGGCATGGTGTGGCCCCTTCCATACCTGTGGAACCCTGGCCAGGATTTAGGGACACCTGACACGGTGCCCGTGAGAGAACCACAGAGCCTGTCTGTGTCCAGCTGCCTCAGTCACGAATCCCCTCCATGCACTGTGAAGTCCTGCCCGTGCCGGCAGTGCCAAGCCTTGGTGGGGCAGCAAAGTCCTTCTGCCAGGATTGGGGCAATAGTCTAATGCCTCTGACATTTGGCATGCATGGACCGCTTGCTTTGCTAGGGCACTTGAGCCTTGAAATGGCTAAGGAGTTAACCTCTCCAGCAACAGGGTCTGATCTCGGGAATGAGCTGGAAGCTGCCCTCCGGTGGCTAATGGAAAACCTGCAGGCTTCACCTGCTTTATCGAAGGGCTTCATCTTTTATTTGCAAAGCAGCCAAAATAGTGGCAAAAGCACACCAGGGGGTGGTAGCCTACTGCTTAAAGTCCTCACATTGGGCGCCAGATGGGGAGAAGGGAAGAGGTTGGGGCAGGGAGGGAGGAGGAAACTCAAAACTATCTGGGGAAACCTTCCTTGCAGTGTGATCTCTGCCATAGGCCGTAGGATAGTTTCCCAAGGAAGGGCTAGAAGAAACCCCAAGGCTTGGGACTTTTAAAAGAAGAGTGGACAAAACATGCCATAAGGATCAGCCCTGCACTGGCTTTTTCTCCTGGAACTTCTGTAATTCCATCCCACTATTCTGGGAGTACAAGTTCTGGATGGTACTAAAGACTTGGTGCCTGGATCCCTTTGCACTGTTCTTGTGAATTGATGCACTGCCCTGATGTGCAGCTCCTACTGGACCAATAGTGCAGATCCTGCTGTTAGTACAGCTGTTTGCAGGTGCCCTTGTGTTTGCTGAATCCTTACTCTCAGGGATTGAGTGCATCCCCGCTATACTGTGAACATGCATCCTGACACTGCTATCCTGCTGTGTGGATCCCAATGTGCTTGGACTGTGAATTTTTGGCATGTACACGCGACTATATTGATCTCATTGTGCTGGTAGTGCTGGTTCCCTGGTGTAATGATGACATTATGTTAGGAATATGAATTCTGAAAATAGCGCCTGGGTGTGATGATCGCTGTGGGTTGTTCATATGAATCCTGCATTTTTGTAGGCAGTGTTATAACCCTGTTGGTCCCCGGATATTAGAGAGACAAGGTGGGGGAGGTGATATCCTTTATTGGACCAGCTTCTGTTGGTGAGCGAGACATGCTCTGGGGCTTTCACAGAGGTCTCCTTCCAGAGGAAGAGCTCTGTGTAAGCTCAAAAGCTCAATCAAAGATATTACCTCCCCCACCTTGCCTCTCTAACGTGAATCCTGGCATTATGGCCCTGTTGGGTGCATCCTAATCTACAGAGAGCACGAATCTTGGCCACTAGATGCTAGTAGCCTGCTGTTTAGATCTTACTCTACTCGGAGCCCAGGAATTTTAATTTTGGCACGTGTATCCTGATGCCAATCCATGAAGCTGGTGGAGTTGGCACTAGGCTGAGCACAGTGCTGGCCTTATGGGTGGGCGCTGTGGGCAAGAGGCAAGGAGCGGGGTCTGGGGTGTAAGACCATGGAAGGGAGCTCGGGGAAAGGGGTGGGGGGGCAGCAATGTTCGTGCTCTAATGATACCTTACATAGTATAATGTGGCTACCTTGTGTAGTCTGGTTATTTAGGTTACAGCTGTACTCTGGGATGTTTAAGTCGTATTTTCATTCCTCCGCCACTTCGGCCTTGCCCCCTGCCCACTTTTATAAAGGTTCCGGTGCCAGCTGTTGTCCCACCCCGAGATTGCTTTCAGAGCACCCAAGAGCCAAAATTAGCCAGTGACAAGGGAGAGCTGCAATTCCCTCCCTCCCTCCCATCTGCGTGAGTGACCCAGCCAGCAGCAGGGGAACCAGGAGCCAGACAAAAGGACTTGCTCTTCTTAGAGACATCATTTGTTCCAGTCTCAGATTTCCTCTGCTGAGTTCCAGGAAGGGAGGCGAAGTGGGGGGAGAGAGGGAGTGATGATAACAGCACCTGGTGGGAAGGCTTTTTTCATAGCGTGACAAAGGTGCGTGAGCATCGTTATGGCCCATGTTACATATGGGGACAGTGAGGCACAAGAAGGGGAAGTGATTTGCACCAGGTCACACAGGGAGCCAGTGGCAGAGCAGGGAAATGAACCCAGGAGTCCTGACTCCTAATCCCTTATTGGAATCACTAGTCTCTGAATATGCCGTGCTCCCAAAGCATCACAGCTGTCCCAGAGCCCATCCCGACAAAGAATGTAGCAACTGAGCAGTGTTCTCAGAGCCTGCAGCAAAAAACACAACAGAGAAAGCCCTAGAGTAGCTAAAACAGCGAGGAGTCCTTGTGGCACCTTAGAGACTAACACATTTATTTGGGCCTAAGCTTTTGTGGACTAAAACCCACTTCATCAGATGCATGGAGTGGAACATACAGTAGGGAGGTATAAATACACAGCACATGAAAAGATGGGAGTTGCCTTACCGAGTGGGGGGTCAGTGCTAACGAGGCCAGTTCAATCAGGGTGGATGTGGCCCATTCCCAACAGTTAATAAGAAGGGGTGAGTATCAACAGAGGGAAAATTATGTTTTTTTGTGACCCAGCCACTCCCAGTCTTTATTCAGGCCTAATTTGATGGTGTCAAGTTTGCAAATTAATTCCAGTTCTGCAGTTTCTCATTGGAGTCTGATTTTGAAGTTTTTTTGTTGAAGAATGGCCACGTTTAAGTCTGTTATTGAGTGTCCAGGGAGACTGAAGTGCTCTCCTACTGGTTTTTGAAAGCTTATGGCCAAATAAATTTGTTAGTCTCTAAGGTGCCACAAGGCCTCCTCGTTGTTTTTGCTGATATAGACTAACACGGCTACCACTCTGAAACCTAGAGTAGCTACTAGCCTAGGGGTTAGGGCCCTGGGATATAGGGAACAGGTTCTGTGTCTGATCCGCAGCAGGCTCTCTAGCTCTCTCCCATGTCAGGTGAGTATCCTACCCACCAGGTTATTGGCTATCCCCAGGTGGGGCGCTCAGAACAGAAGTTCCATCAGGGACCTAAGAAATTTTCCCAACAACAGCTTTGTCAAAATCGCCACATTTCTGTGACGTTTCAGGGTTGAGGAAGTGGGATTTTCCAGCACAAAAACGTCCCCTTGAAAAATTCCCAACCGGTGCCAGCACTCAGCATCGGAGCAGCACTGGGTGGGCCTCTCTTCTAAACACAGGCAAAGCGCTACCTGGGGGCAGGCAGGCATTGGGTTAATTGTACATTTGTCAGCGGCTAATGCTGCGGGAGAGGACAGGGTGGGGGGGGGGGCGTAAGGATTCCAGGAGGCAGCTCAGGGTAGATCCAACATACACGAACTCTGTCACACTGGCAGTAAGGAAAGGATCTCCTCAGCTAATGCCTGGTGATCCACCAACACATAGGAAACTGCTATGTGAGCTGGGGCTGCCCTGCAGCATACCTGTGTGCAAGTCCTTTGCAGGAGACCAAGGTCCCAGCTGGTCCCTGGCTGTGCCCACCCATCTGGCTTTCTTCCTTACACCTCACTGCCTTTAACCGGAATTCCCTCCTCACCCACTCTGCTGTGCTGTAAGTTAGGCTCCACTTTGGCTGCTGACTCCCCACCCCAGAGGTAGCTGCATCATGGTCCTGTATGTACATATGCTGGGAAAGGCTGTGGGCTGAACGGCATTGTGTCAATCTCAGATTACTCATTATGCACAAGGCAAAGTGCTGCTGTGCTGACACCTGAAGCCCCTGGGAGATGAGGGACGAGGATGAGGGTTTTGCTTTCTCCTAAGGGAAAATTGGTAAAGTCCTCAAGCCATACAGGAATGCTCAGAGCCCTGTGGGAAGAGGTCAGGTTTGACTACAGCCCCACTGTGGGAACACACACATAAGGCTATTTGAAACATGCAAAATGGGAGTGATTACAGCATTTCCTGGGCAATGATTAACTCCAGCCTGTGTCCACTGGCCGCTGACATGGCCATTCCCACAGGGAACGCAGTGTAATCCGCCAGCCCCTGCCTCCAAGGCACATAGTGGAAGTTGATTCTAATCACAGGAAGTCATTAACAGCCCCTTAATTCACAGGCACACACAGCCCGTGCCCCCACTGGGCCCTGTCTGACAGGGAAGCCAGATGTGATGCAACCCTAGCTGGTTCCAGCCACTGAGGGAGGAAAAGAGCATATTACAGGCCCCAAGAGTGCCCCATCCCATCTCTGAAGCCCTAATCCAGAGCCCACTGAAGTCAGTGAGAGCATTTCATAGACTTTAAGGTCAGAAGGGACCATTATGATTGTCTAGTCTGACCTCCTGCACAACGCAGGCCACAGAATTTCACCCACCCACTCCTGTAACAAACCCCTGACCTATGTCTGAGCTACTGAAGTCCTCAAATTGTGGTTTAAAGACTTCAAGGTGCAGAGAATCCACCAGCAAGTGACCCATGCCCCACGCTGCAGAGGAAGGCGAATAACCCCCAGGACCTCTGTCAATCTGCCCTGGCAGGGAGCGTGAATCCCTCTGCACCTGTACAGCACCTGGCACAATGGGGACTTGGAGCCTCTGGGTGCAGCTGTCATATTGTAATGGGTTGCCCCTCCCCCGATAGCTTCGGTGGGTGTGGTTTGAGAGAGAGGCTAGAGGCGTAATCTGCAATAGCCAATGGAAGTCCTCCTGGAGGCACGGGGCCATATGATTCGCTGTTTCCCAGGATCCAGGCAGCACCGGTACATGTGCAGTTACACCTGTTTTCATACCAGTGATGATTGGTCCAAAGAGTTGCTCTGAAAAACATGTTCTTGGGTATCCTCCGCTTTGTCCGCATCTCGTTTATCCAATCAGAGCGCAAGAATGATACCATCACCCTGAGGTGACCAGTCAGGATGGATTCGCAGCAGGCTGACTCAGTGGCCAAAGAAAGGGAAAGATCAGCAACAAACCATTCACCCAGCTCATTCACTCAGGTAGTGTAGTGAGTGCCTCCTGGCTTTGAAGGATGACCTACCCTAATTTCTGAGCTGTTAGGACAGGCACACTCATCTGGATGGGAGCTTGGTTCATACCCCTCTCTAGGGAGATAGAAATGTCAGGTCATTCCCAGACAGAGGAAACCACGGCTGCAGATCAGTGCCAGGCCCCTGGTGCCGCTCCGAATGGAAAGTCTTGCACAGCTGGACAGGCACTGATGATCGAGCTAGAGAAATTTAATAACCATCTACAGAATCCCACTGCGGGGAGAGAATTCGCTATCGGTGGGCACCTGTCCTCCATGGACTCTGGAGGTTTGCCGGGCCATTTCTTTAGATCCTGGTTGAACTTCTTTTTTCAGTCTTAGTTCCACCTTAGTTCATCTCTTGGCGTCCTTCTTCTCCATTCCACTCTGTCTTGAAGCAGTTTCTTGGCTACTCCTCAGGTAATCGAATCCTTTGGTATGACACCCCTCCAGCTAGGGTTGGGTGTTCCAACCCTTCTCTTACCCTCCACTTCCAAGTTTAGCACCTTATTTCCTGTATATTTTTTCTTCTTGGACCGCCTCCATCCAGAATGATGCAGGAGTCTGCGCAGTAGCACTCACATGAGGGTGCTATGTGTTGCTGATTGAACTTCTGTAGGACTCAGTTGGTTTCATCCCTGATTAGTTCACAGCAGGTCTCCAGGAGGCTGGAGACTGTATAAAACATGGACGGTGTGTCCCCTCCTGATCCAGGTTTCCCCACCATCTCCTCAGGTTGGAAGGTGGG
This sequence comes from Mauremys mutica, assembly GCF_020497125.1. Taxonomy (NCBI): domain Eukaryota; kingdom Metazoa; phylum Chordata; order Testudines; family Geoemydidae; genus Mauremys; species Mauremys mutica. The sequence continues at coordinate 129,933,243 of NC_059075.1, forward strand.
AGCCCACCTCCAGATTCTGGAAGTTCCCGCTCCCCCTTCCCCTTCCCCAGGGCTCATCCGGAATATCAGAGAGACAGCAGAGCCAGGTCCTACCCCTGAATGCTTGAAAGGGGAAATCTAGACTCCCCCAGCCCCCTGTGCCGCATGGGATCTCTGACCACAATGCGATCTCAGCCCTGCATTTGTTTGGCCACTGAGAGGCCAGACCTATCCCTTGGTGCCTGTCCCTACCCAGCATGCCCATCCCATCCCACCCACACCAGGTGTTAGGATCCATCAGTGCAAAGCCCCCCTTCCCCACCTAGACAGACAGATAAACCCCACCTCATCTCTGTGCCATCCCATTTGCTGTCCCCTCCCCTCTATTTCCCTCCCAGCCCTTCCCCTGATGGGTTGAGCAGGGGAGCCCGCAGATTAGCAGGAGGGTGGGTAATTTTCCAGCCTGAGACCTTTTAGGGCGCAGACCGTTGTCTCTCAGGGGGACAGACCCAAGTCCCCACAGCCAGGTGAGAGTCCAGGACTGTCAGTGCAATCACAGGGAATCAGATCCAGCCCTTCTTGGGCATCGCCACTGGGTGGGGAACCGAGCTCAGGTCTCATGCTGCCATGGCCCGGCTCTCCGGAGACTTCCTGCGCTGAGGATGTGCTGAAATCCTCCCCTCACTGCTCTAGCTGTGATGCTGCTCCACCAGTGCCACTGGGAACCCCACCAAGTTGCCAGCAATGTGAGTGCTAGCATAGACGGGCCCTGGTCTTATAATCCCCCTGCTCTGAACGGCCCCTGGTGATTCTCTGCATGAGCATGCCTTCCGCCACTAGCATTTCTGGACTTCCGGGCCCGTGAGACCAACCAGGTGCATGCTTGCCCTGGGCTGGTCTTTGGACACCTGCCCAGCACGTGGTCTGGCGTGGCCACCAAAGCTCTAGACACTGAGCACACCAATGGCACCAGCTCTGAGGTGGGGGCTTTTAAGGCTCCTGAAGGAGTCAGGCACCCAAATGTCCAGTGAAATTCGACTAGCGCCCAACTATCCCCTAGGCTGCTCAGATAGTCCCAGCCTGACACAGAGCAGACGTGAGGCAGTGACGTCGAGGTGTCGGGCTGGCTCTCGCATTTCCATACCTCTGAGCCAGCCCCCTCCAACAAAGAGCTCGTTTGACCATCCCCACTGACCTTTACAAAGGTACCTCGGCTTCCCAAAGTGCCAGGACAGACTTAGAAACAACAGCTGAGCTTTTGTTGTCTGTAAAGATAGCCTCTTGGAGAGCATGCCTCCAATTCGCCCATCCTCCCCACCCCCAGGGCCCTGCTATTTACACAGCCAGCTCTGAAATGTCAAGGGAGATTAGACAACACTCCCAGATGCCCCCTTTGTGTTATAGGAGGCTCCTAGGTGAAGGTGCCTCTCCAAAGAGGCAGAATGTGGGGTCCAGGCTCTCAGCCTGTTCACCGAGGGGTACAGAGACACAGGTGGCTGATTCATCTCCCTCAGATGAGCAGCACAAAATCTACAGGGGAGAGAGATTGGGGGGAGAAACGGGGTGGGGCAAAGGGACCCACACTTTTGGGTGATCATCCCAGCGCTATTCCTGAAGTAGAGACAGGCCCAGACCAAACCCCCACATCCAAACAGTCCAAAGCATTGGGGTTTTCTGAGTCCAGACTGAGCTCTGGCTCTAACAGCTTTCATACATTCCAAGGTCAGAAGGGACCATTGGGATCATCTAGTCTGACCTCCTGCATAGCACGGGCCAGAGAACTTCTCCCAAATAGTTCCTAGAGCAGAGCTTTTAGAAACAAAACATCTAATCTTGATTTTAAAATTGTAAGTGATGGAGAAACCCAGGATTCAGGCAGCCGATGGGCATGTGCCAGAATGCTCACAAATCCCAGTTTCCCCAGTGTTGGACCAATGATGATTTGTCCAAAGAGTTGCTCTGGAAAGCACATTACTGGGTGTGTCAACATCTCATTTGTCCAATCAGAGAGCAGAAGCGAGGTGACCAATCAGGATGGACTCTTGGTACATTTGGAACAATGGTTAATTATTTAATTTGTTAAAAATTTACACTTTATTTCCAGCCTGAATTAGTCTAGCTTCAACTTCCAGCCATTGATATGTTAGACTTTTCTCTGCTAGACTGAAGGGCTCATTATTAAATATTTGATCCCCATGTTGGTGCTTATAGATTGTCATCAAGTGACTCCTTAACCTTCTGTTTGTTAAACTAAATAGATTGAGCTCCTTGACTCTTTATCACTAGAAGGCAGCTTTTCTAATCCTTTAATCATTCTCGCGGCTCTTCTCTGAACCTTCTCCAATTGATCAACATTCTTCTTGAATTGTGGCCACCAGAACTGGACACAGGATTCCAGCAGCGGTTGCACCAGTGCCAAATACAGAGGTAAAATCACCTCTCTGCTCCTACTTGAGATTTCCCTGTTTATTCCATGATCATCCCAGCTGTGCTCATGAGCTAGAGACAGCCCCAGAGCAAACCCCACAAACAGCCCAGAGAACTGGGGTTCTCCGAGTCCAGACTGAGATCTGGATCTGAGTTTTACAGCTTCAACCTACCTGTCCTTCTTCTAGACCTTAGTATACTGACCCAATCCATCTAGAGCTCAGTACAGGGGCGGCTCTAGACAATTCAGTGCCCCAAGCAGGGCGGTATGCCGCGGGGGGCGCTCTGGCGGCTCCGGTGGACCTCCCGCAGGTGTGCCTGTGGAGAGTCCGCTGGTCCCGTGGCTTTGATGGACCACCGGAGCCGCGGGACCAGCAGACCCTCCACAGGCACACCTGCGGGAGGTCCACTGGAGCCGCCTGCCGCCCTCCCGGCGACCGGCAGTGTTCCCCCCCCCCCCCCGCGGCATGCCGCCCCAAGCACGCGCTTGGCATGCTGGGGCCTGGAGCCGCCCCTGGCTCAGTAGATGGGCCTAGCTAATCTAAATCATTTCTAAGGGGCAGATTTTCACAAGAGTTTAGCTTCCAGGTAAGCACCAAAATAAAATTTGCTGAAGTGTTGAGTACCCAACGTGCACCCAACGTGCCAAACGCTGATAATCTGGGCACTTATTTAGGACCCTAAATGTAAATTGAGTCGGTGCTTTGGAAAAGCTGGTGCTGTATTGCCTGGGCTGAAGGAGGCAGGATACTGGGCTAGATGGGCCATTCCACTCTGGCAAATCCTCCGAGTGTGATTCGGGAGTGTGGTGAAAATAGGTGACAGGGCCCATAACTGGGTTGCTCTTGGTCCTGTCAGGGGTGGGAGGCAGTTCACTGTTGCTGACACAACCCTGAGCCTCCCTCCTGCTCTTAACACCAGCGTCTGAGACCGTGCATCACAGCCACCATCTTTCCGACTGAGCAAGGCACCCCACCACGCAGTCCCGTCATTGTCCAGCCAAGTCATAGGCCAAGTGTGCTGCTGCTACCAGCCCATGCCCGCTCTGTGCCTCAGTTTCCCCAACTTTGTAAAATGGGGATCGTGATACTGCCCCGCCTTCGTCAAGTGGTCCGAGGTCCAGGAATGACAAGCCGAGCACTGTTGTTGTTATTTTGGCAAGGAGTCTGGCCTTTTTCACATCCATCTCCCTTCTGCTGCAGATCAAAGCACTTGCCCCTGCTCTGAATCAGAGAAATTAAGGGAGAGAGGGAACCTGCCCACACACCCACAGAGTCCTCTGTAAGAAGAGCCTGGTGAGGAACTTGGGATTGTGCCAGCAAACACAGCAATGACAGGACTGGGATCATATCTTAAGAGAAATCCCAGAATATTAATGATCCATAATCCATAACAGGCGTGGTTTGTGTTGCGTCCCTCCCACACCCCCTCTGATCAAAGACTGTGAATAAGACACAGTCCAGACCAGGCCTTTTTGCCTTATAAAGGTTTAACTGGGCCTGTTTTAAAGCACCCTGCTCCATAGCCACATGCAAGCGGCTGGATTGGGGATAAGCATATTTATTGCATTGGGACAAACTCTTTACGGAGGGGCATTTCATAGGGGCAACTGTGCAGCCCACGGTGCCTTGCTGTGCCCTGGCCACCCGGGCATGGTGCATAGAGACCCCCTCACAAACTGGGTGGGAAAGGGGGCTGTTCTATGGTGTTGGATCCTGCGTTTCACAGGAGAACACTGGCAAGACTTTGCAGTCTCCTCTCCTGAGTCTGGAGCCGGAGCTGCAGCACAGGGCCTCCTGCAGGGGGCAGCAGACAGTCACAGCTCTCTCCAGGGAGCATTGGGATGGTCTCCACACCCTGGGGCAAGGGTTGAGTGAGGTTGAGTGGAGAACCCTCACTCAACTCCCCAGGGATTGCCCCTGCATAAGCCCTGCAGAGCAGAGAGGCTCTTGGCATGGTGCCATGCAAAGGCAGAACACAGCACCCATAAGGGAACTCACAGCCTCCTCTAGCTGCCTTAAGCATTGAGTGTTCCCTTGTATTTGGAGGGACGGCTGCGGCCCAAGTGACTGGCTTGTGTGATATTGCAAGTAACGTCCTCCAGCGATCTCCTCAGGGCCCTTCAGCAAAAGTGGGCAGGGAAACATGGGGGGGTCTCGTGGGAAAGAACCAACTGAAACACGGCAACAACACACACAACCGGGAACCGGAACGTCTGTGTTGAGCAGCCGGCCAGGGAAGGGCAAAACAAATAAGTTCCTTTGCAGATTGTCTGCCCTGGGGCTAGGGTGACCAGATGTCCCGATTTTATAGGGACAGTGCCAATTTTGGGGACTTTTTCTTATATAGGCTCCTATTACCTCCCACCCCGTCCCGATTTTTCACACTTGCTGTCTGGTCACCCTACCTGGGGCTTTTCCTTCGCTGCCAACCCCCAGGAGAACGGGATGGCCCTTTGACAAGGTGTCATTGATTATGTTCGCCTCAGTGGAAGAGACAAACTCTGGGCCATTTCAGCTTCCAGGACAACTGACCAGAATGGTGCAGATGGTCGGCTCCAGGATGGACGCATTAGGATGGAAGGCCGACAAATTATGAAGCAAGGGAACGCTTGCTGCCCTGCCAGCGCTAACAGCTTTGGCGGCAGGATCAAGTCGCTGATGACAGACCGGACATCCAGCCAGACCACCTATGACCTAGCTAGAGATCAGCCCAGGTGGCACTCGCTCTGCAAGGAGGCTTCGTCCCTTCTGGATTTGCCATGATGATGACTCCCTGGCCTTGGTGATCAGCAAATCTCTGTTTATCTCTCCATCCTCCTATCTTAGCCCACCGATCAGCCATCTAGCTCTCTGTCTCATTTCCGGACCGCCTGTCTCCATAGTATTTATGTGCAACAGATGATTTAGATCCATCCTGTTATGTCCTTAGCAACCAGCTCCTCTCCCCCTGCGTTCTGCTCTTCATCCCGGGTAGGTTCGTGGCAGCTCTGCTCGCGAGTGCGTGTGTGGGTTGGTCGTTCTCAGTGTGAGCATTAGCGCTGACTTGGGTGGGAGGCTCTGGAAACGCCCAGGTCTGGCTCTGGGCTCGAGCGACAAACAGGCCTTGGTGCCTGGTCCGCAGTCAGGCTCACAAGCTGTGGCCTAGGCTTTGGGGCTGGGAACGTCCAAAGCAGCCCATTGCCATTCCTTCTGCCCCTTGGGAAACCCCAGCATTAATTTACCTCCCCTCGGGCTTCTGGGAGGGGTCGAGATGGGGACACTGCCTTGGATGGGGGAGGGGGAAGAAAAATGGGGGAAGGGGGAAGAATGAAAAAAAATACAAGAAAAATACCCAGAAAAGGGAAACAGAGACAGGAAAGGCGGAGAGGAAAAGGGAGCGAGAGAGGAAGGCGAGATGGTGGCATGTGAACAGAGCCGCAGTGAAGGGTGGAGGCTGCCACCTGCCATGCCAACCCCAAAGGCTGGGAGCCACCATGGCCTGGTATCAGTGACACTCTTCGCCTGCACTGCCTCCATCCAGCACATGGCTCTGCTAGTGCCCGGGGGGACGGGCTCCATCCTGACCCCAGCTATGCTGGAGTTAATCTACAGTAACCCCATTGGCTACAGGGCCCTGTTACACCCGCCTCCTTTCTGTGAGAGCTGGGGCAGGGTTGGCTCACCGGGGCTGCCCAGAGCCTCTCCCGCCCCCCTTCCCAGCCAAGTGATGGGGCTAAAGGCGACTGGGCGACGGAGCTCCTGCTCTGACGGGATCCACCTCACTGGGCAGCAGCATGGGAGAGGGGAGAGGAGCTGATGCAAAGCGAGTCCCCTGAGCCCCGGGGGGAAGGAGAACCCCCACCCCACCCCACCCCACCCCCTCCAGGCCCATTGCTGTGAATGTAGTACCAGGTCCCTAGCTGGCATTCACCACAGGCCAGTCGATTTACACCAGCTGAGGGTCTGCCCCAGGTCCTTGAGATGAGGTGCTGAGCTGGGGGCTGGTGAATTCACTCCCTACCCCAGTGATCTGTGCCCAGTGTTGGGAAGGGGGCAGGTTCCCTTCACTCCCAGCTGTTCCCCCTCTCTCCCCCCTCCGAGGATATGCACAGCCTGGCCAGTGCCCTGCCATGACCATAATAGCCGCGGGGATTAACATAGCAGGCATTGTCCTTGCTGGGCTATAATCTGTGCATTGTTCGCTCATAAGGTCTGCCCTAAAAATACACAGGCCAACAGGTGCAGCCCTGGCCTCTCAGAGCCCCCGGCCTGCTTAGAGACAGGAGCCCAGGCTTTTGGGGGGGGGGCAGCCGAGCCTTCACTAGGGGCAGCACAGGCACCAGCCACTCTTTGGTTTGTGTTCATTTTTCAGTGAGTTTGATGGTAAAAAGCAGGACCAATTCCCAACATCCATCAGAGCTGTCTGTCTATAGGTCTGCCTGTCTATATGCAAACACAAATGCCCTATCATATAGATATGTCAATGCGTAGGGTGTGTATCTATCCCTTGTGCGTGCGTGTGAATTTGCAAACAATGAGTTTGTATTGTCTGTGTGTGTCTATGTAAGTATACACTCTGAGTGTGTGTTTGTGTAAGTATAGTCTGTGCACATGTAGCACTGTGGGTTTATGAGCATGTGTCCTGGAGTATTATAATGCTCCTGTCCTGCTGGGGATTTTCTGCCCTGCAGGAGACGTTCCCATGAATCACACTGTGTTCCTGTAAGTAAAAATAATCCATTGCTGCAGGTCCAGGGGGTTTCTCAGCTGCAGGGCTCTCCAGAACTGAAGTGTGAGTTGAGGTCCATGGGCCGGATCCACCACTCTGCTGAGTCAGTTGCACATGGATGTCACTCCATCGACGGATTGGCACAGTGGGGAATCTGGTTCAGTGTGTTCGTGTGTGTGTCTATAGTGCTTATGGCATGTGTGTACCGTGTATGTTTGTGTCTAGTGGGCAAGGTCATCCGCTGGTGTAAATCAGTAGGAGTGAGCAGACCTGTGCCAATTTGCAGGAGCTGAGAACCTGGCCCAATGTGTTGTGAGCTGTATGTATAGTGTGTGTGCGTGTATGAGCAAATGAGTGTAGGTGTGTAGTGTGTATGTGTACAGTGTCAGCGATACTCACCTGTGTTTAATGTGAATGTGTAATGTGGTGCGGTGGAAGTGCTTGAGTGCTAACGTGTGTGTTTTTATACCATACGTGTGTAAAGTGTCGGTGATGTGCACGTGTGTATCATGTGTGGTGACCTAGGCATATGTGTTCAGTGTGCATCTGTGTGTGGTGTGTAGCATGCACGTGTGTGTGTGGTATGGAGTGGGTGTGCATGAGTGTGCACTGTCCATGGGTAGCATGTGTGTGTGTGTGCAGTGAGCATGTGCGTATTAAAGGGGTATATCTGCCTGTTCTATTTTTACCAACCAGTTGCAGGCTGGCTTGGATTTAATACTCTCATCCCTTCCCCATCCCCTTGCAGTCTGCAGCCCTCCAGCCTCCAGCCACCACCTCCCCTCTGCCTGGACTGCACTAGGTAAGATGCTACCTTGCCAGGTTAGCCTGCCACATTCGCCAGCCCCAGGGATCGGTTCTTTCATTTGCTGCTTTGGCAGCTGGGGCCAGGGAGGCGAGATTTTTCCTGATTCTACTAGCTGATTGTAATGGTAGCCAGGCTGATTGTAATGGTAGCCAGCGTGTTGGTGGGCAAGGAGCTGGGGCCAGAACTGTGTCACCTCCTATGAAATTTTAGGTTCCATTTAGACCCCAAGATGGTAGGTATCCTAGAAATGCCTAGAGATTAGTTCTCTCTCTAGCTCTCTCTCTCTGTCTATCAAATCAGAGACTAGGGCGTTGGGAGTTACAGACTGGGCACTTCAGGCTAGGCACTTTGTTTAACAGCATTTTATCCACTCTTGGGGAATCTGTGTTGGTGAATAGCAAACCAGCTTCTTCCCCTCCTGCCAAACCCGGATGCCAGGGAGATCAAGGTGAGGGATAATGTTCCCCAGCCCCGAATGACATCAGAGCTTGAGCCCCATGGACTTTCAGTGAGACCCCCCCTTGTGCCCAAGTCACTTTTGATAATGGGACTTAGGCTCCTATGTCGTGTAGAATCTCCGGAGAACATTGCCCCAGGAATAAGGCTAGGCTCTGACTCCAGACTGGCTCTGTTGAAAGGGCTGGTTTGCTAAGGCATCATGTGTTTTGTAACAAAATGCCACTTTAGCTGTCCCTTTGCTGTCTGGTCCCTGGGAGGCAGGTATTTCCCACTGCCCACCCACAGCTGATCCCTTGCAGTAACTGGAAAGGCTGCGGTCAAGCCCTGTGAGCAGTAGAGGGGTTGGAGACCTGGTTCTAAAACCATCTGTCTTTCTTTTTATCAGTGTGGACTTGGCCAAAGCGTGTCTGCCTGTCCAGCCAGTGCATCACAGAGCAGGTCGGTCCCCACCGGGCACTGGTGATCTGCCACGCTCTTTGTTTGAAGTGTCTGTTCCAAGTGCCCTCTGCGCGAAGCTAGAATTGCTATGAGATGCACCTTTGAATGTGCTTTCAGTCATACTGAGCTGTTGGGTGTGTGTGTGTGTTGTGAGAATGTTTGTAGTTGTGTGTTTTGTGTTGTGCTTGTTCGGTGTGTCTGTTTGTGTGTTTCCAGCTAGGTATAGATAAGGAGTTTTCAGTTTCCTAGATCTTTCCCAGGCTGAATTCTCCTGCAGAAATGGAATTTGAGGAGCTATTTCATTTCATGATTTCCATAGCAGCATCTGGGATATATAGGGAATCTATTCCAGTGGGCACAGTAATCCAGGCCAGAATTTACCAGGCACAGGTCCTGTAGGCCCATCAGATAGGTGGAGTAGCTGAACCAAACCTGGATCCCTGAGCCCACCTGAATGTGCCTCTGCAGAGAGCGCTGGCAGGTTCCTGGCTCTGGATGCATGTTATGGCCTGTACAACCGTGGGTGCAGTTTGCATGATGAAGAACCTGATTTCTGGCTGCCAAATGCGAGGCATTAGAGGTTTAGAAAAATCTGACCCTAAAAGTTGATTAACCCAAAGCCCCTGGGTCAGTGCCTTCTGCAGGCGTGGGCTTCTGCCTGAATCTAGTGGGTATGAGGAATCTATAGGGCCTGATTCCCCTCTCACTCACCCTTGTGTAAATCAGGAGTAACTGCATTAAAGTCAATGACATTATACTGATGTCAAACTGGAGTGAGAGGCCCATAGGCTTTCATGAGGTGGTAGGACTCTAATAAGCTGACACCTGTCAATCAGTGATGAGCACAGATTTAACTCTTGTACTTTGGTTCAGAGAATGGTATGGTAAGTGATGTTTAAAAACCCCCAAGAGACTCGTCTGTCTTCTCCAGATCTTGCCCGAGGGCTGGGCAGAAGGGCCTGAGGACTGGATCTTTCGCTGTATTGAGGGAAAGCTTCTCTTTGGTGTCAAAGTTCTAAAGGAAGGTGGAGCTAATGCAGCCTTGCGCTGAAGTCAGTGGATATTGCGTTCACTTAAACCAGGGTTAGATCTGACCTAAAAGAGCTCAAGTTTTGGATGAACAGGCAAATAATAATAACACTTTTACTAGAGGAGGGAAAGATTCCCACAATTACAGCTGTTATATCATTGTGTGGGTGGGGGTCTAGTGCCTGAGAGTCAGGAGATATGGACTCTATTCCTGGCTTTGCCACTGACCTGCCGTGTGACTTGGGCATGTCACTTCTTTTCTCTTTCCCCTCCTCACCCCCTTTGTCTGTCTTGCCTCTTTAGATTGCAAGATCTTTGGGGCAGGGACTGTCTAGCCACAGTGCATGGTGCAGTGGGGTCCCTAGGTGCTGTTGCAATATTAATAGTGACTCACTATAATGCAGCATTAAATTAATTCACAAACATTCTTTCCCATCTGTTCACAAATCCGCTTCCCTTGCGGTCGTCACATCACTCCTTGTGCTTGATTTCTGGGTGAAATCCCCCCTAAGCAAAGGACAAGCACCAGGTCCTGTGCAGAGCGATTGGAAAAACAAAGCTGGACACTTCAAAAGGATTTCCCAGATTAGAACAAAAAAACGGAATCATCGAAAATGTTCTCGAAACAAAAATTCCAGAACGTTTTGAATTGGAACCGAAAATGCTGACATCTTCAATCGAAATGAAGTGATTTGACACTTCTGAAGACAAAAATTGCTTTATTTTAAAATATCAATTCAAAACGGGGTTTTTTGTTTCCCTTCTCTTGATTGGAGAACTGAAAAAGTATGAAGAAGATCAATATTTTGCTGCAGAAAATATAGGGTTTTTTTTAATGAAAAAACTATGGGGAACTTTGACCTGCTCTAGTCCTGGGGCTTAAGCGGTGCACAGGATTTATGATTGTTATTTTTGGTTATTATTTGTATTACCATAGTGCCATGGACCAGAACAAAATGATGGTCCCTGCCCCAAGGAGCTTACAATCTAAGTATAAGAGAGGAGATAACAGGTGGATGGGGGCCTGGAGACAGTGAGACAGTGTGGTTCAAAACATAGGCATTGGTTTCTGCACAACACCAGCTTAACTGTTGTCAAGTCTTTTGTAGGCATCACAGCAAGGGAGAGTTTTTAGGAGGCCATTTTGCTGTTGCTCTGGATAGGGGTGGATTTTTCCCTTGGTAATAGTCTAGCAAGTGAGGTAGGAATTTAGTGGAAGCAGCACCTTTTTTCAGCAGATGTCAGAGAATATTTGTGGCAAGACAATTTCAAATTCATAATCATGACTATTCCTCCCTGGGAACCTGATTCAAAGGGTCCACGGCTTATACATCCAACCCAAACAGCTGCCATTTAGAATTGGGAATATGAAAGAGTTGCAATGAAACTACGAGCTCAAGACGAGCTGCAGAAATAGTTCTGAATAGTGGATACATTTGGGGGAAAGGCCAAACCGTTTATGGACAATCTGCAATTGGGGAGAAAAGGCAAATGAGACATTAGGAACTGTTCACCCAGCCCGCTCCTTTACAGCCCTCCCTCTTTCAGCCCTGCCTTTATCCAAGAGATACTTTGCTAATGGAGCTGGTGTGGCTGTGCCCATTAATAAAAGTGTAATTGCTCTCAAGGACATGGGGAAATGCACCACCGCCCTCTTTATCAGGTGTCTGCCTGCCGGGCTTCTCAGTTTCTGCTTAGCTTCTGTGTCTCCTTTGCACTCAGACACCTCCACTGGGTTTGGGGCTGGGGCTCTGCAGTCTGGAAAGCAGCATGAGTCTCGAAAGGAGCTAGGAAAAGCACTGGGGGGGGGGGGGGTGTCTTTTCTCCTGAGCAGCTCCTGGCAGGGGTGGGGCTGGAATCTTACACCCTCCCAGAACTGTTTGGAAAATGTGATCTTATCTGAGAGCCAGTTGTTGATCTCCACCAGCCCTTTGTTCAGTGGCCTGATGGCACAGCTGGGCCTAGAGCCATCTCCCCCTGAGCGGAGCAGGGTGTTTCACGTGGCTGCGCTAGAAGAGACCATACAAAGCCATTGCACAGTCAGGTTAAAAGGCAGGCACAGGTGCTCTCTCCACGCAGGCAGTGAGGAGGGGGGAAGGGCAGGGGGAGAGCAGTGCAACCCCCTGCGGGAAGCACAAGGGTCCTGTTTAGCTCAGGGCTAGTTCTGGTGCTGTTCCCAGTGAGGGTCTCGTCCAATGAGAAGTTTGTGGTCTGCTGAGACGCACAGGCGAGGGTCTCTCCAGTGGCGTTTGCTGAGCAGTGGAGTCCTGGTTGGGTGCCTGCATTGGGGATGGCAGCTCAGCTGGAAACACAGGTGGTGCCCATGAGAACAAGGTGGGCTGTCAGGAGGCACGTTACTTCAGCTCAGGGATCTCTGCATAACTGTCAGTACAACACAATCCCAACCCTCAGCCCCCTGCTAGCCCTGGGCTCCCCACACATATGCCTTAGTCCTAGCCTGCAGCCCCCTTCTGTCCCAGTCATGAGCCCCAGCTCTGTCAAAGCACCTCAGTCCTGGCTCTTTGGTAAACACAGACTGTGAATTATGCCCTGCTGTGTGGGAGTGGGTGGATGCGGGCTCACGTTTTGATTTCTTGCTATTGATCATTTTGCTTTGGGGTGATTCTAGGTGCAGAATCGGCCAGCACAATGCCAGAACCGTAAGTAGCAGTACTTCCCTTTGCCTTTTGCTGAACTCCCCTAAGCTTCAGGCTTCTCAGGAGAGCTGTGGGAGAGACCTGACGCTACTTGGACCAACAGCAGGGTTTGAATGCAAGCCATTGACTAGGTGGAGCAACTCAAAGCAGTCCCACAATGATAACAGCCTTCAGTGGATCAGCCACTAGAGGGAGGCAGATTTCCAGGCTGCGCTACCACAACAGGAGAATTTCATGCGTGCTTTGGCTTTTTGTGAACATGGTCCAATTTGGGCGGGGTGGGGGGGACTTGTGAAATGTTGAGATCTTTGCTCACAGAGCAGCTCGAGTTTTGGTGCAACGCCATCCTTTTACACTCAGAAATGCTCCCATTTCCAACCCCCAGCATTTTCATGTTTCCAAGGTTTGAATTTCCACGTGCCATATCCAAAACTTCATCCCAGCAAAGAGCAGTTACCCAAATTGCAAAATGTCCACACACAAGGAATTTCCATGCGCTTTGGTGCAATATTTGGATCTGTCAAATTGCTTAAAGCAGCGACTATCTTCACACTGCCACATGCTTCCCAGCCAGGAATCTGAATACAGAGCCAGAGTCAGCCTCTGAGTACTGAAACTGCACGTGTATTCACACAGGCTGGCACTGACACACACAGCCCAGATAATGGCATGTACTTGTACATGAACTGTGTGTGATCTAGTGGTTAGAGAAGTGCCTTACTAGAAGTCAGGACTCCTTGGTCTTATCCCACCACTCTGGCCACTGATATGTGGTGTAATTTTGAGCAAGTTGTTTAACTGCCTGTGGCTCAGTTTCCCTACAAGTAAAATGGCTCTAATGTCACCTACCTTATGTGGGCATTGAGGTTTGCTTAATTAATACCTATAATTGCTGTGAGTTCCTCAAATTAAAGTCTTCATACACATGCAGACCTTTAGCATGGCTTTACAATTCTACTAATAATGCATATTTACTGCCGTAATATCTAAGAGTTGGCTCTTCAGCTGATGTAAACTGGTGTAGCTCCATCAATTTACACCTACTGAGGATCTGGTCCAAAGAAACACTTCCCGTCTGTGGCACATTTTGCATGCAGTGGCAAAGAGTCCATCTGTGACCTCCAGCAGTTTTGTGCAAGGGGGGAGGGATAGCTCAGTGGTTTGAACATTGGCCTGCTAAACCCAGTATTGTGGGGTCATTTGGGGATTTAGTTGGTCCTGCTTGGAGCAGGGGGTTGGACTAGATGACCTCCTGGGGTCCCTTCCAACCCTAGTAATTTATGATTCTGTCTATTGATCATTTGTTCTGTTTTTTCCCCTCTTTATTTCATCTGTCTAAATGAACAACTGCAGGGAGGTAAGTGCTCCTGGATTCCCCTGCCCCAATAGATCTGGACATTAACATGCATTTTCTGTAATGAGTTTGCATTTAAAATGTCTTTTCTTTTGTCCTTTCCCTCCACAGAGAAAGTCCAAGATCACGGCCTCGCGGAAACTCATGTTGAAGGTGAGTCCCTTTGTGTCTATCCCGGCTGAGATAGCAAGTCAGGGTTAAAAGCATCGGTGTGGAAACATGGTATGAACATTTCCATGGCTAGCCAAAGGGGTTACGGAAAGAAAACCTCAGCTTCCCACTGGGTACAGGTAGGATCCTGGGTCTCTGAAGAAGCCAGCCCTGTTCCCACCTCCATGATCCCTAGAACCTGTAACAATCCCTCAGCTGCTCAGAACTTCATATCTGGAAATATAACAACCACCTGTCCCCCAAGTTATCAGCACGGATTAAGCCTGGGACCTTCAACACTAAAAACACCGGCATATATAACACCTGTGGTGCAGAAGTAATTCAAGGAGTACCAATAGGCTGCTAGCCGCTGCAGGGGGACGGGCATGCTTAGCCAGTGTGTCACATATATAGGCTTGGCAGAATTTGATTTTTATCTTTCTATAATTTTGATGGATAATATCAATGGTTATTTTAAAAGCATTTTTGTTTTGTTTTTATCAGTTTTATCAATTATCAATTTATCAAAATGTGGCAGGAAACTGGAGGGGTGTCAGAAAATAGGAAGGGGCTCTGACAGTAGACACTTGAGATTCAAAAGGATAAAGTTTTATAACTGTTGTTAAAGCACAAATTTGTCAATGTTGCATCAAAATATACGAAGTAAATTGCCTAAAACCACCCTCCAATGAGCTCTCAAGCAGCCTCTGTCTGACTTTGCCAAGCTGTAAAACTTCGAGGATTATCGCTGGAAATATTTTCCGCTGGTCTGTGAGTCATGCAGTGAAATTGACATTTACCGATAAAAACTGAATCTGTCCAAGCTGACACGTATACAGGGACACACACTGAATTTCCAGGGACAAGGTGCATTAAATATACAATTGGGTGGCAAGTGATTCTGCCTACATCCTTGGTTAATAATAATAATTAATACTAATAATTTGTTTAGTGACAACAGTGCACTAGGCATCTCACAGGCAGGACATGGTGCTGGGGATACATTTTTGCTTACGGGGGAAAACACATGCACGCAGAGAGCCAGGTGATGCCAATGCCAGTCAGGAGTTGTAGCTCCATGGAAAGCAAGGACGTCTCTGAATCAGACACAGATTCTGCAGCCTCTCACCCTCCTTCCTGCAGCTCTCCCCACGCCCAGTTTATCACACACCATGGGGAAATGCTTTTAGTTGTACCAGCACCAGCACCTCACCCCGCTAGGCTGAGGACAAGCCCCTGAAGACCCTTCTATATGGGTTTGAGGAACATGCAGGGTCTCTGTCCCTCACCACAAGTGCACTGAGCTCAACATCTCCGTGCTCTTCGGTAGCTTCCTGCCTTGTGCCCCTGGCCTGAGGTGATGGCTTGGGGGGGCCTCATGGCACAGTGCATCTGCTCAGGCTGTCGTTGTCCGCTGTGTGCTCTAGAGTTTGATGCTAGCCAAAGCCAAGGAAGCATGGGAACAAGATCAAGTGGACAAGCAAGGGGAGAAGGAGAGATACCTGGCTGAGCGGATCACACAGCTGCGGACCAGCGGGCTGTCCTTCAGCCAGCTGCAGGTAGGCTCGAGTGGGAGTCACGAGGGCCACCGGAGATCTGCGCGGGGGTCTGACAACAGCTCATGTCTCCACCCTGTTCGTTATGGCTGAAGCAGGGCCCCTCCTGTCACTCGTGAATGGGTCCCTCTGAGCAGGGTCCAGAGGCTCTGGAAGGTGAACCCAAGTGCCCAGCATGTACTGTGGTAGAGGGTAAAGGCAGTGGCGGATTAACAAATCTGGCGCCCCTAGGCCCTCAAAAAATTGCCGTCCCACCCCCCACCCCCAGCTCACCTCTGCTCCCCGACGGCAAGCCTGGGAGGGAGGGGGGAGATGTGGCACACTGGGGGGTGGCGGGGCTGGAGTGATGGTGAGCTGGGGCAGGGAGCGGTTCCCTGCCCCCACTCCCAAGAGTTACTCCCCGCGCCCGCCGGCCCCAGGTTACCTCCACTATCCCCCGAGTGTGCCGCTACTCGCTTCGCCCTCCCTCCTTCCCAGCGCTTTCGCGTGGCAAGCCTGGGAGGGAGGTGAAGGAGGGAAGCACGGCGCGCCTGGGGGAAGAAGCGGGCCGGGGATTTGGGGAAGGGGTGGAGTTGGAGAGGGGGCATGAGCAAATTTGCCGCCCCTGCAAATTTGCCGCTCTAGCCTAGGCCTTGTTGGCCTAGGTGATAATACACTGCTGGGTAAAGGTGGTTTCCCAGGGAACTCAGTCAGGGACATGCTGGCCACTAGGATTTCAGGGCTGGTGACTGATGGAGACTCAACACCCCCTATAGGGGGCACCACAAACAGGCTGCCCGCTAAAGGCCTAGCTCTTAACATGGTACCCGCTGTAGCAAGACAGGGCCACTGTTGGGAGGCTCAGTGGATGGAGCAGTGAAGAGAGCTCCCAGCTTGGCCTTTGTGACCCTTCCTTGCAGGATCTGTGCAGGGAGCTGCATGAGAAGGTAGAAATCGTGGATGAGGAGCGGTACGACATCGAAGCCAAATGCATCCACAACACCAGAGAGGTAGGAGGGGGCCTTGTGCACTGGCCTGCAGTTTATTTCTTAATTAACTGGTTATTTATTTTGATACCTGCTATGCACCTCACCTAGGTTATTAGCATTATTTACATTACGGTCCATAGAACCATAGAATCATAGGGTTGGGAGGGACCTCAGGAGGTCATCTAGTCCAACCCCCTGCTCAAAGCAGGACCAATCCCCAGACAGATTTTTGCCCCAGTTCCCCAAATGGCCCCCTCAAGGACTGAACTCTCAACCCTGGGTTTAGCAGGCCAATGCTCAAACCATTGAGCTATCCCTCCCCCCTTTTGTAACACACCTAGAGGTCCCCAAACCAAGTAGGGTTGCCAGGTGTCCAGTTTTCGACCAGAATGCCTGGTCAAAAAGGGACTCTGGTGGCTCTGGTCAGCACTGCTGACCGAGCCGTTAAATGTCCAGTCGGCGGCGCAGCAGGGCTAAGGCAGGCTCCCTGCCTGCTGTGGCTCTGTGCAGCTCCCAGAAGCAGCGGCATGTCCCCACTCCAGCTCCTAGGCATAGGGGAAGCCAGGGGGCTCCGCATGCTGCCCCCTCCCCTAGTGCCAACTCTGCAGCTCCTATTGGCCGGGAACCCTGCCCCAGCCTGGTGAAAATGAGCGAGTGAGTGAGGGTGGGGAGAGCGAGCGACAGAGGGAGGAATGTGTGTGGAGTGAGCAGAGGCGGGGCCCCAGAGAAGGGGCGGGGCATGGACAGGGCTTCTGCGGAGAGACAGGGCAGGGGGTGGGGCAAGGGTGTTTGGTTTTATGCAAGTAGGCAACCCTAAAACCAAGACTGGGGACCCATGGTGCCAGGCGCTGCCCAGATACAGTAAGAGAATCCCTGCCCCAAATTGCTCACAGCCTAAATGGACAAGGTGGACACAGGGTAGGATTGGATACTGAGGCACAGAGAGGGGACGCATCTGGTGTCTAGAGCTGGAAACAGATCTCAGGCCTCCATGGCCCCATCCACCAGACCATGCCACCTCCTGCTGCCGTCTGATCATTGAAAAATTCACACCTGGGTAGTTTAGTGGGAAACGTGCCGCCTGCGAGGTTCACCCAGCCCATCCAAGTGAAAGCCATTCGGCCAGATTACCAGCAGTAGACACTGACTCTGGATGGTGCCACTCTGGGGCCATCCAGCCAGAGGCACCCTGGACTTGTGTTTCAGAGGCACGTCATCCTCTCTGCTCTCCTTCACCAGCTGCTCAGCACTTCGTGGGGGTGCCATGATGGCTGGAAGCCAACATGTGCAGCAGCCCAGCTGGTGCCCATCCGTCAGGGGCTCCGATGGCCAGCCACTCACGGGTACACATAAGAACATAAGAACGGCCGTACCAGGTCAGACCAAAGGTCCATCTAGCCCAGTATCCTGTCTACCGACAGTGGCCAATGCCAGGTGCCCCAGAGGGATGAATCTAACAGGCAATGATCAAGTGATCTCTCTCCTGCCATCCATCTCCACCCTCTGACGAACAGAGGCTAGGGACACTATTCTTTACCCATCCTGGCTAATAGCCATTTATGGACTTCACCACCATGAATTTATCCAGTTCTCTTTTAAACACTGTTATAGTCCTAGCCTTCACAACCTCCTCAGGTGAGGAGTTCCACAAGTTACTGTGCGCTGCGTGAAGAAGAACTTCCTTTTATTTGTTTTAAACCTGCTGCCTATTAATTTCATTTGGTGACTCCTAGTTCTTGTATTATGGGAATAAGTAAATAACTTTTCCTTATCCACTTTCTCAACATCACTCATGATTTTATATACCTCTATCATATCCCCCCTTAGTCTCCTCTTTTCCAAGCTGAAGAGACCTAGCCTCTTTAATCTTTCCTTATATGGGACCCTCTCCAAACCCCTAATCATTTTAGTTGCCCTTTTCTGAATCTTTTCTAGTGCTAGAATATCTTTTTTGAGGTGAGGAGACCACATCTGTACACAGTATTCGAGATGTGGGCGTACCATGGATTTATATAAGGGCAATAATATACTCTCAGTCTTATTCTCTATCCCCTTTTTAATGATTCCTAACATCCTGTTTGCTTTTTTGACCGCCACTGCACACTGCGTGGACATCTTCAGAGAACTATCCACCATAACTCCAAGATCTTTTTCCTGACTCATTGTAGCTAAATTAGCCCCCATCATATTGTATATATAGTTGGGGTTATTTTTTCCAATGTTCATTACTTTACATTTATCCACATTAAATTTCATTTGCCATTTTGTTGCCCAATCACTTAGTTTTGTGAGATCTTTTTGAAGTTCTTCACAATCTGCTTTGGTCTTAACTATCTTGAGCAGTTTAGTATCATCTGCAAACTTTGCCACCTCACTGTTTACCCCTTTCTCCAGATCATTTATGAATAAATTGAATAGGATTGGTCCTAGGACTGACCCTTGGGGAACACCACTAGTTACCCCTCTCCTTTCTGAGAATTTACCATTAATTCCTACCCTTTCTTCCCTGTCTTTTAACCAGTTCTAAAAGACCTTCCCTTTTATCCCATGACAGCTTAATTTACGTAAGAGCCTTTGGTGAGGGACCTTGTCAAAGGCTTTCTGGAAATTTAAGTACACTATGTCCACCGGATCCCCCTTGTCCACATGTTTGTTGACCCCTTCAAAGAACTCTAATAGATTAGTAAGACATGATTTCCCTTTACAGAAACCATGTTGACTATTGCTCAACAGTTTATGTTTTTCTATGTGTCTGACAATTTTATTCTTAATTATTGTCACGAGCGCTGTCCCTGAACTGCTGGGGCTGCTATTGGAGCCTGAGGTGCAGACACAACAGCCCCTGCATGGGACTCTGATCCGTTATCGCTGCGAGTGGTGTCTGGAGCTGGGAGAAGGGACATGGCTTGAGCTTGGGCTTAATGTTTCATTTGGGGTTAGGGCTGGGTGCCCTGTGGGAGAATCACCCCTGGGTGTGGTCCCGGTCAGGATGGGTGGCCTGTGAGGATCCTGGCACCCCCAGTGGATGGGGGAGCTGTCTACCCTGGTGCCAGGAGCAGGCAGAGGTGCTCACTGCAGGTTGGTTTGAAGCAGGATCGGGGGCCTGCCCCTTGGTGCAATGCAGCTGTGCCATACTCCCCCCTCCCCCCCACCTGGTGACTCCTCCTTTTTTCCCTCATCCCACAGATCAAAAACCTGAAGCTGAAAGTGCTTGACCTGCGGGGGAAGTTCAAGCGCCCCCCGCTGCGCCGTGTCCGCGTCTCCGCTGACGCCATGCTGCGGGCACTGCTCGGCTCCAAGCACAAAGTCTCCATGGACCTGAGAGCCAACCTGAAATCTGTCAAGAAGGAGGATACGGAGAAGGTGGGTGGGGATATTCACCCCTGTGCAAAGGGTCCACACGAGGCTGACGTGGGACTTGACCTGGGGCATGCACCTTGTGTCGGGCCCTTTGGACAGGGGGTGCATTTAGCTCCAGGGCCCAATTCTGCTCACACGTATGCTGGTGTAACTCTGGAGTATTTCCATGGATTTCACTTCCCACAGCATTGCTTTGGACTCTTGGGATTTTACTGCCTGGAAGCACTTGCACTTGCATGCAGCTGAGGTAGCTCCCTGGAGCTCCATGCGGGTACTCGGGCGCAAATGGACAGAGAGCCAGGCCTGGGGGTTGTATATTGGATCAGACTCCTAGTTCAGCACCCACCCTATGGCAGAGGCCAATACACAATGCACCAGAGACAGGAAACCAATCCACACTGCACCTGGCCAATTGCGCAGTATTGCACAGGGAGGCTATATTCCCCTCCTGACTCCTGTGGCAATCAGCTTATGCCCTGAAGCAGGAGGTTTGGTGATCCCTGAACCTCATGTCTCATTATTATTGCTCATAAGATCATCCAGTTCTTTTAACTCCAGCCGGAGGCGAGCTCCTGCCGTGCCATCTGCTCTGCAAGGGAAGGAATATACAGGCAGGGTCTGGGCCTGCAGAGGGCAGGGCTGCTCACACAAGGCACCGCATGCCCTCACCTCCCAGTCAAGGGATTGTGCACATAGCAGGATAGGGGCCCTTTCTCACTGCTTTCCCAGCTGTCTCCATCTATACTGACTCTAGGGGGCATCCTGGGGTTTTAAAACCATAGACAGACTCCACCCCACCCATCCTGGGGCTATAATTCAGCTTCACACAGAGCAGCTCCAGGGACACAATGGTCCCTAATTGATTCACAGGGAAAAGGGATCTCTTTAAATATCACTCCCCACCCCCCCTACTGCCTTTGCCATAGCAGTCAAGGGCCCCAAACGTACAGGCTATTTAGTATAGGGTTATTGGAGACACATGTCCGTGTCTGCCTGTCTGTGTAATAACACAGCAGGTCATCCTGGAGCTCCATGGGGTGAGTGCAGTGGGATCCAGGGGAGATGCCATGGGTGAGGTTGCACCTGGGGTCACTGCTGCAACGGTTGTTCTGGGTGTGGGGGGATGTGGTGCATTGGAAGGCCCATGGGATTTAAGTACACTCAGGCACGGAGCAGCTTATGAGTCAGCCAGGATGGAAATAAAGGACAAAATAAACCTTCCATCATATGGAGTCATACATGCATGAACCCATGCTTCCCTTCCCCGAGTCCACCCAGGAAAACACCCTCTCCCGTACACTCATGCACCCCACCCCCCATTCGTACATGGCACATGTATGCACGAACCTAGCAGCCAACCTCCTGTGTGTACACACACACACACACACGTATGCGCACGGACACACCCACACATGCAGAGTCTGTTTCCCCCCCCCACACACGCCCTCCCCCGTCTCTCGCTGAGCACTGCTCATATGCGCCGTCCCAAGGCTCCCTGTGCTCTGTGCTGCCGGGACCCCTGACCCGTGCGTCTCCCTGCAGGAGCGCCCTGTGGAAGTGGGCGACTGGCGTAAGAACGTGGAGGCCATGTCGGGCATGGAGGGCAGGAAGAAGATGTTTGATGCTGCCAAATCTCCGACAGGCCAGTGAAAGGTACTGTGTCCTGCCCACTCCTCCCTTTGTCCCGAGAGCCCCTTCCCCTGATCCCTGATGTCCCTTTATTCGCAGTCAGCATCTGTGAATAACCCTCTCAGTCCAGGTGTGTGTGTCACACATTGGCCTGGGGCCCATTCCCTCTGGAGCCCTCTTGACTGGTTAATGACCCAGTGCCACCAGCTGGTAAACTACAGCGTGCTGGGTTTGCGTACACTGTAGGAGGATCTGAATTATGGCAGCTTGGGCCCTATGAGCCTCAGTGCCAGGCCCCTGCCTCCTCTCATGAAGCATTTTGAGGGCTGTGCTCCAAGATGAGCCAGCACCTCCTGCCTGTGCACGCACCGGTGCTGCCCAGCGCCTCGCTGGTTGCTGGCTGCAGAGACGCCGCGCTCTGCCTTGACTCGCTCTCTGGCGGGGCCCGGTCCCTGTAAACACTGGTTCCCTGAGATGGGATTTCAGGGGAGCTGTTCTGTTTGTTCTTTGTCTTGTGGCGACTTGCTCGGATTTCTCTTTCCATGTGTTGTTCCTCACTGAGCGCTGCTGGCTCCGGTGCACTGGTGCAGCCTCCCCACCAGCGCGCAGCTTCTAGCCCGTTCCTTCGCGCTGTATGAAGCTTCCATTCCAATTCCTAGGTGCTGCCTGGAAGGACGAAGAGTCACCCTCTCCCGCTGCCTGCAGCTTCGCCCCCGGCCGCCCCTTCACGCTGCCCCATTTGTGCCTCTTCCTGCATTCGCTCTCGAGCCAGTGCACTTGCAGAAAGCAAAAGCTCGTCCAGTCTCTGTGTTTAAATCAGCCCCCACCCCCCCCACCCCATAGCCTCACGTGATGCAGCCAATTAATCGCCCCACCGTGGCACCCCAGCAGTGGGCTGCTGTTGTCTCCTGTAGGTCCCGGCGCATGGGACCAACCTGTTGAACTGCCACAGTGGTGCATCTGCATGATGACTCATCATCATTGTGGCCCGAGGTGCTGATCCCATTAACTGGCAAGGGCGAGAGCCTTGCCAGCCACCCTGCAGGAGTCCCGTGCCCTGCGGAAAGGCAGTGCCCCTGCCGCATGCCAATGGCTTCATGTCGGTAATGCCATGGGGTCTCAGGCATGCCTGTAACTTTGGGATGCCGCATGGGATTCCTGGTCTGTCCTTCTGCAGACAGCCCAGGGATGAACCTGCTGGTCCTGCTCTCACCATCCAGCTGTGATATGTACAGTACGTGGGAAGTAACTGCTGTCTCTCTGTGTTCATTAAAAGACTGTTTAGGACAGAACCGCAGAGTCTGCTCTTCACTTTACGCTCATTAGTGTTCAATATGTGCGTGAATTTTGCAGCTGATGAACGCGGAGGGGCCTAAAGCCCTAGCTAGAGGCAGGGAGAGTGGGGGTGTCACTGCACAGGCTCCCTCCGCCTCTGAAAGGGACCTCAGCCTCCAACCACTCCCCACCCTGATTTCCAGAGCACTCCCCTCAGCTGTGCAGCACTCCCAGTCCTGACTCTCCACACTTCAATGAGCCACCGTCCTAACCTGCAGCAGCCCTGTCTGTTCCAGCTCTGGGCTCCCACCACGGCTCCCTCCTGCCCCGCAGCAGCTGTGCATTTCCAGCCCTGGGTGCCCCCATGGCTCTGCTAGTGCAATTCACTCCTGACCTGCGCCATCCATGCTGTCCCCTTGCTGGGCCCCACGTGCTCAGATCTCAGCGGCCCCCTGCAGTTCCAGCCCTGAGCTCCCCCACAGCTCTGAAAATCCCTGATCCGTAAGTCTGCATTCTGAGTGCCTGTGTGCACACAGACGTTATTCCTGCATCTCTCCTCGGCCGTAGCTGCGATATCAAATCCCTCACTCCCGGCTTGCTGGAGGTTCTAGGACAACTCACCCACCTGATCCAATCTCGGGTGCATTTCTTGGAAGGGTGGACTCTCCTCCCAATTCCCATTGGCCCATCCCTCCTCCAGTGGGATCAGATCACAGGCTGCAACCTCCCCCACCCCACCCCCCAGCATCCAGAGGCATCAGCATGGTGGCACAATGCAACATGCCTCCATGCCAGCCCCATCCACGCAGTGCTCTGGCCTCGCCCTTCCGCCGCACAGCGGTAGCCACCACAGTTCTGATCTGCGCCACTAGGTGGCCTTGCAGCCATGTCTGTGGCCACAGTTCCACCGTGGAACAGGCCACAGGGGGTTGGCCATTGATTTCCATGGGGGCAGGCTCGGGCCTTAGGACCGTTTCACCCAGCTTGATTCACAGGTCCCAGCCCTCCCTCCATGCAGGATCCTTCTATCTCCTTCGTCCCATACTGGCATCACTCTCCACCACAGCGTTATGAGGGCGACCTGTGGGGAGGGGCGCTGCCTGTGTGCCTCTGGGACACCGATCAGATCAGCCCAAGCAGCACGTCGCTCCCCACTGAGCACATTGCAGCAAGTGGGACCCCTCCCCACGGCTGGGGATGGGGGAGTCTCAGGAGGGGCTCTGTCCCACTCAGGGCAGAGGGAAGGAACAAGCAGCCGTGGGGAGAGGAGAGAAAGGTTTCATGGCCAGTCTCCAGAGGGGACTTCACTACAAATTGTTGCTTCTGCTTTACAGCCGATGCAAGCCCCTGGGTTTGTGGAGTAGCCAGTTCTACCTCTCCTGAGGGGGGATATGGCTCGGTGACTCCGAACAAGTTCTAGCTGGAGCACCTGAATTTCTTGATTTCTTGATTTCCCCTTTATTTCACCTCCGAGACCTGGTAACTGGCAAAAACGAAGCTGGAAATTCTGCCTGCACGTCCCACCGCCTCTGCTCTGCCCCGGTGTACACACACATGCAAATGGTCTAGGTACAGCCCTGCCTGTTTAGTGTGGGCTGTAAAAGATACAAGCAGCTGTAAACCCAGTTTATTACAGCAAAGTGCAGGAACACTCCACTCGGCTGGAGGTGCAGGGTGAAATGGGATCCTGCTGGGAGAAACTGCCTGCTGCTGAGCTGGATGTGTCTAAGGACGGAAGTACCCATCCTTGGACTAGGAGGAGCTTGCATACGCTGTAATAGCTCCAGCCCAGAAGCTGTTTGGTTTTCAATTACCAGCCAAGCAAACCAAGATTAGATTGTGAGTATTCTGTGTATTACGGTAGCAGCTAGAGATCCAAACCAAGATCAGGTTTGGTGCTTCACAGAGACAGAGTAAGAGACAGTCATTGTACTCAGCCCATGGATCAGCTGCAACCTGCAAGCCCCTCTCACTTGGCCAAATAATCAAAGCCACTTCTCATCTGCGGCTAATTCCCTGATTGAGCTTTCTAGCCTAACCAATTTGGGTGCTAGATGAGTGTGGAATGGATGGCCCAGCGGATAGAACACTGGCCTGGGTTTGGTTCCCAGCTCTACCACAGCCTGCTGGTGTGACCTTTGCCAAGTCACTTAGTACTTCAGTGGCCCACCTGTAAAAGGAGGATAACAGCTGTTCCTATATCCCATAGTTTAGTGCTCAGCTACTGTGGTTATAGGGGCCATAGCAGTACCTCAGGTACAAAGGTGACTTCATTTTTTCTTTTTTTCATCATGGAAATTGTTTTTTTCTCCACTTTCCTCATTCTCAAAAGTGGCTGAAGCATTTTTGCTCAGGCCTTCCCAATCTATTCCCCTTTGGGCAGAGACCAAGCCTGGGAACTTTCTGACAGGAAGGTTAACATTTCAGAAAGTTACAAGCAACTTTCAAAACAGGGTCTTAGAATGGGAACTCTTAGGTAATCTTCAGCACTGTTCCTAGCTCTCCAGGGATAACTACACCAACACACAGGAATCATTTGAACTGTCACTGAAATGCAGCAGCTGTTGAACAGCACATTGCTTGGCAGCTTGGGACAAGAAGTGAAGATTGCTCTGTATGATTTAACCTCACAGGTGATTTTAGGGAGATGGAATGTAGTTACCGGAGATGGAAATTAGCCAGGACACCAGAATTTACATTTGTCTCTTAAAAACCATGGCACAGATGGTTAGTAGTAGTACCCCCATTTCATCCAACATGTAAGCCAGCAGCACAGCCTCCGTTACAGGTTCATTACTGACCCTGAGGGAAGAGTGCCACCCATTGAACAACCAGTAATACTTCATGCAGCATTTTGAGGATTTTCACTGGAAGTCTGGGTCAGCGCTTTAACGTGGCTTGTGTATTCGCGGCTGAGCGCTGGCAGTGTTCTAAAAAAATTGCCTCCACGAGGGGCTTAGCTACCAGCTCTGGGAGCGTGGCTGCCAGCACTGGTGCATGCTCTACACTGGTGGCTGCGTTCAGGGGGCTGTTTTTTCACACCCCTGAATGAGAAAGTTGCAGAGCTGTAAAGTGCCAGTGTAGACAAGCCCTTAGAGTACAAAGCAGCTGCAAGCTGTTCACAGTTCACAGACTGAGCTGCTATTGCTGCCAGGGGCGGCTCAAGCTTTTTTGCCGCCCCAAGCACTGCAAGCAGGCTGCCTTCGGCGCTATGCCTGCAGGAGGTCCCCGGTCCCACAGATTCGGCGGCTTGCCTGCGGGAGGTCCGCCGGTCCCGTGGCTTTGGCGTACCCGCTACCAAATTGCTGCCAAATCCACAGGACTGGCGGACTTCCCGCAGGCAAGCCAGTGAAGGCTGCCTGACTGCCGCCCTCACAGGGACTGGCAGGGTGCCCCCCACAGCTTGCCACCCTAGGCACACGCTTGGAGCACTGGTGACTGGAGCCGCCGCTGATTGCTGCATGCTAATGTAACCCACACACCTCCTAGGTGTGGTGCTCTGTCCCAGCTAGTGGCACCGAGACCACTTAGAGAGAGAGATAAAATGAGTCTGCTACAGCTTTATCTAAGGGCTTTTCGCTCATGCAGTAGAGCAGGGGTAGGCAACCTATGGCACATGTGCCGAAGGCGGCACGCGAGATGATTTTCAGTGGCACTCACACTGCCTGGCCACTGGTCCGGGGAGCTCTGCATTTTAATTTAATTTTAAATGAAGCTTCTTAAACATTTTTAAAACCTTATTTACTTTACATACAACAATAGTTTAATTATATATTGTAGACTTATAGAAAGAGACCTTCTAAAAACGTTAAAATGTATTACTGGCACATGAAACCTTAAATCAGAGTGAATAACTGAAGACTCGGCACAGCACTTCTGAAAGGTTGCCAACCCCTGCAGTAGAGACTCATGCACTAAGCTCCAGAGGTCCCAGCTTCGATCCCGCCCACAACGAGACCAGGGTCTGTGGGTGTTACACTAGCACCTGTCCCTGCTCTAGACCACTTGTGACAAATCTCAGGCATGATGGGTAGCTGTCACAGGCAGGTGACAGATTATGCCTAAGAACATAATAGTCTGAACGGTCAGTTGTATATCTTGGCCCTGAGTCAAAACACCACCTTATAAATACACAGAGTGAACACAGAGAACTGAACGGTGCTTTACGTGGCAACCACTGTAAGGGACTGACGACTACAAACAGCTTCGCAGCTGAGACATTTGAAAACTACACCGGGCAGACAATATGAGCTATTTAACACCAATAACTGACCTTTCCTGACACTGAAAATCCTCTCTTTTGCGTACCAAAACATGCCATTTCTGTAGGACCTACACCAAACCAGTGTTATGCGCTCCCTTTATCAACTCCAGCCCAGTAGTTAACTCACGTGGGCCTCAGTGGTGTTGGAACATAAAAAATAACCCCGCTGACACTTGTAAATTGCAGCTTTGTTAGAAACACAGCGAGGAAAATGTGGTGCTTAAACCAGACAATCATTAGAGAAAAGAAATGTGATTTGGATGTTTCTAAGAGGCACGCCTCTAGGGTAACCAGACAACAAGTGTGAAAAATCGGGACAGGGGGTGAGGGGTAATAGGAGCCTATATAAGAAAAAGACCCAAAAATCAGGACTGTCCCTATAAAATCGGGACATCTGGTCACCTTACGCACACCTTTGGTTTGAGCAGCAAGCCTGGAGTTCAGGGGTGTATTCCTAGCTCTGCCACTGACCTGCTGGGTGGTGTTGGGCAAGTCACTTTCCCTCTGTCTCTCACTTTTTCCAGCTGTAAAATGGGGATAACTATACATGCCTACGAGAATGCGATGTGCGAAGCTCACTTAATGCCTGTGAAGGGCTTTGAGAGCCTCAGATGGAAGATGTCGGAGGACAGTAAAGCTTTTATATCAGAGCTGATTCCACCTCCCCCCCCCATATTTTCCCCCCCAAAAATGATTTTGGTTTTGTTGTCTACATTTTCCTTCAAGATGTTTTGGGCTTTCATCACCACCCACCCCGACATTGTTCACTTTTCACCAACCACAAAAACCTGTCATATTTTCAGCTGCCGAAACCCCCAACACTTTTTGACAGAAGTTGACATTGTTTCAGAAAAATATATCTGTTGAGTCAAAAAGCTGTTCTCCACTGGGAAAAAACCCCAATATTTTGCTGGCCAATTTTCAACCAGCTCTAATCTGTATGGGAGATCAAGACAATGAAACCTGAGGCTGTCTCTCCAGGAACATTCCTTTATGTCATTTACAAGCCTCTCGCTTGTTCTCCTGTGTCTACACAGCAAATAAAAACCAGGGTCCTAGAGTCCAGGCTGCAGCCCACGCCCAGAAGTCTACACTGCAATTAAACACCCGAGCCCCATGAGCCCATCAGCCAGCATAGGCCAGCTGCAGGTGTCTCATTGCAACCCTAGAATGCTGTGCCACAGCTGAACAGCCAAATCAGTGCCTGGGTGGGGCCATTTTAACAGATGTCCAAATATTTGCCCCAGCTCAGCTGCTGGCTGGGAGTTTGCCTGGCCATCAGTGGTAGTGAGGAGTTAACAGGCATGGAGGTGGGGTCACAGAGGAGGCAGGAAAGGGGTAAGGTTTACTTCACCTCTAGTGCTTGGGTCACAGCACAGCTTGCCTGGAAACACTCTGCTGCTTTGCACTGGTTAATGCCAGGCTGGAGTGCCCAGCCTCAGAACAGAGCTCAAAGTTAAACATTACCACACCCGGGGCCTCCCGCAGAGCTTGCCCATGGCCTGTTTGGAGCAGGCAGACACGGCATTGGGGGATTAAACTTTGCAGCCTGCTAACAAACAGTGCAGTCCAAAGGCATCAGGGCTGGATTCTGATCTCAGGTACACCCGTGTAAACCCAGAGCAACTGCACTGCACTCCAGTGGAGTTCCTCTGGATTTACATCAGTGTCCATGAGCCCCACTGGTCAGATCTTTGGAGAGTGGGGCTGAACGGCCCTCAGCTTGGCTTCACTCCAGAGTCCGACTGAAGCTCCCTCCCTGCTCAGGGCCAGCCTGGTGGGCTGACTTGGGTGGACAGTGCGTGTTTTTAACCGGAGACCACGACACAATCTGTTCCCGTCCTCACCCCCTCAGCGCGGGGGCATTCTCCCTTTCCACCAGTGGAGGCGAGCTCCCCGATGTGGGACGGGGCAGCAGGGGGCCCAGGATATGTAAATACATCACAGCCATGCACCAATAGGGTTCTGTTGGGGGACGCCCCACGGCCTGGGACATACAGGGGGTCAGACGAGATGAGCCCCGTCTGGCCTTGGAATGTGCTGCTGGGCTCAGTAAATGACAATGTGCCAGCACAGTCTGCTGCTAGCAGAAACCCCTCTCCAGTCCCCTTGCTGTTTGACATGACATCAACCCCATGGCCTTCCACAGACCCCCTGGGTATAAGTCTCCCCTCATCTTTCACTCAGCCCACTGCAGCAGGGAAACCGATAAGCCTTGGGCATGCCCGGATGAGCAGCCTGTCCAGGGGCTGCCAGTACAGGCTGTGGGGGTGAGTTCTGGCTAAGACACTCCATGCTTCAGCCCCTCCCCCTCTAAGCCCAGGGGAGCTGTTCATTCTTAGCACAGCTCAGGCTTGCTCCCGCCCCTCCCACCTGTGTGGGGAGGGAGATTGGCAGTTTCCCTTCCCCCCTCCCTTGTTACACAGACTGGGAGGCAGGTAGCCCCCCCGCCCCCCACCTCTCCTCCATATGGGCACAGGTCTGTATTTGAACAATGGGCCAGATTTTGATCAAGTAGCCCTGCTGAAATCAATGGGCCCACTCCTGGAGCCATAAGATGCTGCCCCGTTTGTGCAAGGGCATCTGGGTCTGGCTCGGTGGCCCTTGCTTTGCTGAAAATGGAATCGATTTGGGTCTTGATGGAAGTGGGAGGTGAACCCAGCGCTGTCACACATTCATGTCGCTGCAGCCTTGGGCTGCGCTCCCAGTTAATAAAAACAATGTATGGCCAGGCGTGTGTCTTGTCTGCTCTGATGGCACCACATACAATTAGTTTTATGGGGCTAATTTCTCCAGGTCATTTTAGTAGTTTGATTTAGCAGTTTTTAAAAGACGTCTCAGCTCCCGGTGCAGGACGCGATTCCCACAAGAGCTCTCCAGGCTGGGGAATATGGTTTCTTCGGGATGTATTGATACAGGCAGATTCACGGAGCAAGGCCTGTCATTTCTTGAATCACTGTCTTGAGAAGCATGTTCTTGTTCACCACTAGGGCCTCGTCTTCATGGAGTGGCTACACTGGAGTACTCTAGTTAGGTCACCTTCAACTGCCTTTGCATTCACCACAACTGGTTTTGAAGCCCAATTATTTGGCCTCTTAGGTTGCAATAAGTAATGCTCCTTGGAAGAGGTGCAACAGCATTTTGAAGTGTGTTTGTTCTTTTGAAGGTTTGGGTGGACACCTTTCCAACTAGTCTGCCACTGGCATTCCTCCATGACTGTCCCACACTGCATTGCTTCACACCCGGATCAGCCTGTCCATCTACCTCTCAGCACTCCACGGCTCAGGGATATCTTGACTGGCTGTCACCACTCTGTTTAAATGCTGGTGGGCAGCCAGGAGGGCCCCTTTCTGGTACCAGGTAGTGAGAAGTTCATCCACCCATTATAGCAGTGATAGGTCTCCACCCCATGCTTCCATGTGGACCCTCGCAGAGCTCCCAGCCTGGACTGCCCTCTTTGCATAGCTGCACGTCCTGTCCCAACTGGAGCAGAGTCTCCGGAATGCAGACATCTACAAGGCACTGTTGGAGCAAAGCCAAACGATGGGGCACTCCCTACACCGATACCACCACTGAGTCAAACTCATGGAGCTCCGGCAGAAGGACCTGAGAACAAGGGACCAGAACAGGACTGCCCCAGTGATGTCCATGACCTGCCCAAATTATGAGCCACTGGACCACATTTTTGCAAGCGATGTCACCACCGAATCAGAGAACGATGGTGGATAGTTATCCACGAAGCAGCCCAGACAACACAGCAAGCAGCCATGAGAATATGTCAAGCACCCCAAAACCCACCAAAAGCTCCCTTGACCCCACAATAGGCCATGGACTCTGGCCAAAGGATCCAAGGATAGTAGGACCCAGCAGATATGGACATGACACTAGAATCCCATGCAGACAGACAACCTGAAGCTGATTCAGCAGAGAGCTCTACCAGCAGCCAGCCTAAAATTGCTTCAGGAGCAGTGGGAGCTCTGCCATTTAGTGTAATGTACTTTTCATGAAAAAACAAATAGGAGTACTTGTGGCACCTTAGAGACTAACAAATTTATTTGGGCATAAGCTTTCCTGGGCTAAAATCCGCTTCAGGGGTATGGGGACCCACAGATCCTCATTTTGTCACTGATATTTTTCATAAAAGTCACGGACAGGGCACAGGCAAAAAAGAAAAATTCAGGGAAGCTGTGATGTGTCAGTCACTTTTACTAAAAATATTCAAGACAAAATGGGGATCTGTGGGTCCCCACACCTCTGAAGCAAGACAGCTGCGCAGGGGCTAGCAGCCACCTGCAGCAGCTGGGGACTGCAGGGTACCCCTGTCTGCAGCTCAGGGGTCCGCTGCAGGGTACCCCTGCTGCCGGCAGCTGTGGGAGCTGCAGAGGCTGGGAGCTCAGGGGTTCCCCCACTGCCTCCAGTGGCCTGGAGCTCAGGAGTTCCCCCACCACCCATGAGCTGGGGGGTTCACCCCCCACACACAGCAGCCAGGAGCTGTGGGACCACCAGAAGTGGCAGGGGAATCTGCAGCTCCCAACCACCGCAGGCTGAAGTCATGTAAGTTGCTGGGAGTCACGGATTCCGTGACTTCTGCAACCTCCATGACTAAATCTTAGCCTTACTCATGACTGCCCTGAGGTCCGTCGCATTCTGGGAAACACTCATTCCCTGGCTCATGCCAGACAACAGGCCTGAATTTCTAGATACCCAGACATGCGTCTGACGAAGTGGGTATTCACCCAAGAAAGCTTATGCTCCAATACATCTGTTAGTCTTAAAGGTGCCACAGGACTCTCTGTTGCTAGATACCCACGTGGGATCTTTCTGGACAACCCCCTCATTAATACTGATGTGACGTTATCTGATTGAAATATGATCATATAGATCATTGTTGCAACCACTGTTAGATATTTGCAGCAAATCTTGTACAAAGGTTGTCAAGTGAGGTGTCTATGGAAAGGTTATGATTTGCTGGTTATGGTTATGCTATCTGTATGCATGTATCATTTTTGTATTTGAAGTTATTATAAGTATTGTCTCTATACCTGGATTTCAAATGTTTGCTCTTGGGGTAATGCCCACAAGGTAGCTAGCCAGCACATCTTGGTGGGACTATTCAAATTGAGTGACCCATCAAAAGAACATTTAACTAACAATGTACCATGGGAGATTCCTCTCTACAATAAATGGAATTTCCTGCTGTGACTAGGCAAAATGCATGGACATGTGCCTTGCCCATGTGACTCCAAACTCCGTTTTGTTGCTGCATTTTCCACAGTAAGAACAAAGGTGTCCCTCCACATGGCAGAAGAGATAAAAGGCCCTGGAAACGCACTCATTTTGCTTCTATCCTGCTCCAGCCTCTATCCTGTCCAAGCCTCTGGAATATGGACTTATATTAATGGGAGCATTCTAACCAAGGGATCGAGGACCTTCCAATGATTTGGAAGCAACCAGAGACTTGACTTAAGCCAGAAGTTTATTCCATCTCTGCAACAAGCCTAAACCATAGGTGCCGACCCGTGGGTGCTCCGAGACTGGAGCACCTATGGAAAAAAATTGGTGAGTGCTCAGCACCCACCGGCAGCTCCCTGTGGCCCGGCTCTGCCTCCTTGCTCCAGCTCACCTCCGCCTCCTCCGTGAGGGCACCGCAGCGTCCTGCTTCTCCCCCTCCCTCCCAGTGCTTGTGCCATGAAACAGCTGATTCGTGGGGCAGCGAGGGAGGGGGAGGAGGGGAAAACGAGGCTTGCTAGGGGAAGAGTTGGGGCCGGGACGGGGATTTGGGGAAGGGATCCAATAGGGGCAGGGAGGGGGCGGAGTTAGGGTAGGGACTTTGGGGATGGGGTTGGAATGGGGGTGGGGCCAGTGCCGGGGATGGGGTGGAGTTGGTGTGGGGCCAGGGGCGGGGAAAGGGGAGGGGGCATGCATGGGCAACCACCGGTGCCAGAGAAAGTTGGCGCCTATGGCCTAAACCATGAACTTAGCAATTATTGTATGTATTTGATTCCTTTAACCAATTTTAACTCTTTTCTTTCTTTCTTTCTTTCTTTGAATAAACCATTAGAATTTAGATACTAAAGGATTGGCATCAGTGTGATTTTTGGGTAAGATCTAAGTAATTTATTGACCTGGGTGTGTGGCTGGTCTTCTGGGATCAGAAGAACCATTTATTTGATGAGACTGGTTGTAAAGAACCACTCACCTTTAAATCCACTGTTTTCGGTGGTAATGCAAGGACTAGGATGCCCAAGGAAAATGCTTTTATGACTTCTTGTTAGCCAGTGTGGTGAAAGAGAAGTTTACTTTTGTGGCTGGTTTCATATATCCTATGGGGAATTAGCCACCAGTGTTGGGCTGTATCTGCCCTAGTTCTCAGCAATTCATCCTGAATTTGGCATCCTCAGTGTGACCCACTGAGGCATGGTTACAACTGGTGATTCTTTCTAGATTGAGCAACTGGGCCTTGCAGCCTCAAGGAGCAATGCCCCTTCCTGTTAATAAAGTCTTTGCTCTAGTGTGAGAGGCAAAGAATAGGCACGTGTGTCCCATCAATAGACTCTCTGCAGTTCGGGGAGCCCCTCCATACAAAGCCGTCAACAAGCTCTTGTGTGTTGCCAAGCTATATGACCTGGCATGGCAGCATCCTCTTTATAGCAGTGCAAACCCTGACACAACGGTGCCGACAGCTGATCTACCAACACCAAACTGGCTAGCTACTGACTGGTAGCAGGTGTGACGAGCTTCCACATGGTGAACCCAACATGCTTCTCCATGCTGAGGGGAATTCTCATGTTAGTTTTCTCCAAAATATCTTCATTTGGATATCCCAGCACAGTGCCTCATGGGAGTTGTATTTCAGGTGCCTCTTCTTCCCAGTTCTCCTCTATGAGCTGGGATCCCCAGCTGGACAACATCTCCCATGATGCACCATGGCCAGGGACTCCTGTGATGCAACTGCTTCCTATTATTATGAGGGGAGATGGTGGTGTATCATGGGAAATGTAGCCCAGCCAGGGAACCTGAGCCATAGAAGACCATGAGGCATGTGAACTACAATTCCCATGAAGCACCATGGCAGCATTTTCGAATCAACAAATTTCAGAAATATTGTGGTGTCCAATTTTTCAATAAAAAGTTTAAATTTTCCATGGAAAAGAAGGCCATTTTTGGACCAGCTGTTAAGGTTAGGAAATAACATGGTGTTCTCAGTGCCTCAGTCATTGGGTATTTTACAAAAGTAAACAGACAAACTTGGTTTCAGTTTCCTGGGCATGGCAACTTTGTTTACAGAGATGCCACATGTATGACTGCAGTGTCATTTTCCAGCTCGATTCTAATCCTCCCTCAGGTGCCTTGAAAGCCTAGGGGATTTTAGACCAGAAATCACAGGCCTGACACTGGCACCCCAGCTGCAATAAACGGCCATCTAGAGAAAGTGAAAGGCCTCCTGGGAGAATGGAACAAAGAACCCTTTGTCAAGGGCTCACTCGGGAGCTAAGCCATAAAGGTCCCTATCTGTGTCAGGTCTCTTGTTTAACGAGGGATATGGGTAATTGCTGTGATCTGCCCTGATGGTATCACTGGTTGTGGGAAATGCACGGTCTGTTTCTTGGAAAGCAGGACAGTAAAAAAGGCTCAAAGGAGGGAGGGGAAGGAGCTGGGGGTCCTGGTGAAAGGAAAATCATAAGGAGGCTGATGTCCCCTACATGTGTGTGTGATGCCCCCAGTGATGTGGTGGCCAGACGCTATGTGGAGCATGTGTGATGGTTGTGGATGTGGCTGCAGAGGGCAAAGGTCATTGTCCCTTTCGGAAGGCGGGGCTCAGGACTGCAGGGAGCATCTGGCCTGGGGAGCTGTTATGTCCATCAATGGCTGTTAGCCATACTCTGGGTGTCCCTAGCCTCTGTTTGCCAGAAGCTGGGAATGGGCGACAGGGGATGGATCACTTGATGATTCCCTGTTCTGTTCATTCCCTCTGAAGAACCTGGCATTGGCCATTGTCAGAAGACAGGACACTGGGCTAGATGGGCCATTGGCCATTCTTATGTTCTTATATTACATTTGTGTGGGGTGTTTAAATAGTATCGTAGAAATGCTGGGCTGTAAGGGACCTCGAGAGGTCATCAAGTCCAGCCCTGTGCTGAGGCAGGGCCAAGTAAACCTAGAGACCATCCCAACCTGTTCTTCAAATCCTCCAGTAGCAAAGATCCCCCAAGCTCCTTTGGAAGGCTGTTCCAGAGCTTAACCACCCACCCTTATAGCCATAACTGCAGTGTTCAATGCAAGCTGTCCATGCCGTAATAAGGAGAATGACACTGGCATGGGATAGGCCTAGATAAAACACTGAGGGGTAGAAACTAGGATTGACCCAAGGGAGGGGATGGGAGAGCTGCTAGCACTCTGAGGCCAGCCTGGCCCGCTGTAGGGAGACCAGATGCAGGAGCAAAGCTCATCAGCCCTTGGCCGCAGCAGTGGGTGGAACTGACCCATGGGCCTCACACCTGAGCCCCTTTGCACAGCTTTCCAGGGCTTGAGGGGTGCTGGGTGGTTTCATCCCTCTGGGAAGGTTTCTAGAAGACCCTGGCTGAAGAATACAGCCCTTCCCCACATGTGCCCTGTGGCTGCCAGGCTCCCAGACAGCAGCTGCATGTGGAGAGTGGGGGCGGAATCCTGGCCCACGTGGGAGCCTGGGCCCCCCGTATTACCCTGCAGCATGGCTGCCACTGGTGATTTCATCACTGCAGTGAGGCGGGGCTGGAGTCCATCTGGCCATGACCCACCCCAGCCAGTCATGAGGGAAACCTGCTCTCACACGGATGCTCTCACACGGATGCAGGCCTCGTTGAAGCCAGTTTGGACGGACCAGTGTAAATGAGAGCAGAATTTGGCCCAGTTGGACAAATGCAAACCAGGGTTTGTTAATGCAACACATTATTGCAAAGGAACAAGTCGGCCTCTCCCAGTTGCACCGTGTAACTGAGATAAACAGAATTTGCCCCGCAGTGTTTGTGAGACCATACGAGAAAAATCAAATGCCAGGTCAGACCCTCCATTGGTGTAAATGAGTGTAGTGCTTCAATGGATGTGTGTCAATTCATACCCACTGAGCATCTGGCCCATAGGTTCTTCTCCATGAGCACGAAATCCCAGATCCCCCAGAAGAGCATAAAACAGAGTAAGATGCTGGGAAATGGGTTAGAACAACTCAGCCAATTTGGCGTCTCCTCATCTATACAGAACCATGCACCTAACTGAATTCCCCAAGCTCACAACTCTCCATTAACCTGGGTCAGGGCCAGATTTATACCTTACATCCCATAGGCACAGCATCTTCAGTGCCCCCCTCTCTCCCCTCCCGCCCCGCCTACAGCTGACCTTCGTGTTTTCCATAAAAAATAAAACTTTTAACTTTTAGTTGCCTCTAGAATGTCGGTGCCCCTAGGCACGTGCCTACTGTCCCTAATTGGAAATCTGACTGTGACCTGGTTCAGGGACCGTGTTTGGTGAACTGATGCCTCTTTCTGGGGTCCTGCAAACACTTTGGGCTGAATTCTGTTAGTCTCAGCCATTTGGTGTGACTGGCGCTGAAGTGAATAGTTGGGGAAGAAAGCAGAATTTGGCCCTGCATATATAAAAATAACATTAGAGCACTGGCATTTCCACATGGGCTGGATCATACTGTTGGCCTGTCTGGTCCCATAGCCTGTCTCTCACAGATACTTCAAAGGCTATTTGGCCCAAATCCTCAAAGCTATTTAGGTGCCTAACTCCCATTGATTTCAGAGGGAGTAAGGTGCTGAAGTACCTTTGATATCCAGGACATTTTTTCCTAACCACAGGTAGTTAATGACGGGCCAGAGCTGCTGCTGCTTGTTTTTCTTAATCCCGGAAGCAGTGAGGTTTTACATCCCTTCTAAATGTGTATCCTAGCCAGCGGTGTTCCTATTATCCATACAAATGCCTAAACCTTTCTGAAATCCTAGTAAGCTCTTGGTCTCAATAATATCCCTTGGCATCGGGTTCCATAGTTCATTATAGATAAAACCAAAGGGTGTATTGTGCTCTCTTTGCTGCTGCTGAGACTTGGGTAGACTACCTAGCATTTGCAAGTGACAAGTTTGCTGTTCTCCGGACTATTTCGGGTTTTCTTTCTTACACTGAAACCTGTTGCATTTTCTACACATATATAAAAAATGATTTAAAAGATGGCGGGTGACAGAGACAGAAAGAAAAACTGAGGGCGAGTCTTGCTTGGAGGAGATGGTCTTTTGACAGATTTATCTTTTAAAACCATAATTACAACCAGAAACCCCTCATCTGAGCAATGCTATATTAACTGTCTATACCAACCTGTCAAAAGCCAGTTAATTCACCTTCCACTCACCCTGTGGGGCAGGGGATTGCATGCAGCACATGTGGTAGGTAACAAACAAGCAAACTAACCACAGAGTCCGGTTGGTTGGAGATGGGAATGAAATGTAGGAAGGGGAAAAGTTGATAATAGCAGCCCAGATGCTACAGAAGGGAGATCTACAATTATTAATAGACACCTCAGAACAGGTTCCTGCAGCTCCCACACCAAGCTGTGCTGGATAGGAATGCCCAGCACCACATAGCATCTGAGCACTTTGCAAACATTCATGGATTGATGTCCACAGCTACCCTGAGAGATATAGAAGGGCTATTGTCCCCATTTTACAGATGGGGGAGCTGAGAGATTTTTTGATGTGTCTACAGGATTTAGGTACCTAATTACCACTGAATTCCTAGGAGCTTTAGACAGTAAGGCCCAGATTTCAATGGAAGTTGGGTGTCTAAATACCTGTCAGGATTTGGGCCTAATTTCCTGAGGTTCCCCTTGAAAATCCTAACATAAGTGACTTGCCAAAGGTCCTACAGGGAGTTTGTAGCTGAACTAGGATTTGAACCTAGGTCCCACAAGTCACAGGCCAGTATGTGGGCCACAATCCCAGTGTTGCTCTCCTCTGGCTGGGAGACAGTATTCTGCAAGTCTCAAGGACAAAACACCTGTTCTCAGGAGCCAGGCACCCTGATTGTAAACCCAAGGGACTTAGATAGTTTGGATCTGATAATCCAGAAGCTGCAGATTTGAAAGGGATTGAAATATTTATTTACTTTTATTGATTATATTTACTTTCCCCCTCAATGCACAGTTAACCTGTGGGACTCACTGCCACAAAGGCCAGGAGGATTCCAAAGAGAATAGACATGGACATGGATAACAAGTGCAAGTTATTGTAGACGGGATACAAATATGTAAGTAATGTAAACCCTGATGCCTCTGGGAATAAATCAACCACAGAGGGCCGGATTTTCAGTAGAGACCAGCATCCACTGAGGCTCTCCACACGGATACTGAGAACAATAGAGAACATGCCCCACCCCCATGGAGAGCAATGGGAGACTTGGTACTTTTCAAAATGTGGCCATTTTATTCAACTGTCAAAGTGGAAGCTGAGCTCTTTGGAAATTCCCAAAGGGAGTTAGGCCCAGATGCAGAGTTATTTAGGCACCTATCTGCCTGTGAGGGGGAAACAATTTCCCTCGGAGGTTGGTTAGTCCATAACTGTCCAAGATTGGGGTTCCTTGAGAGTCCCCCTGAAGCAGCTCCTACTGGCCACTGTCAGAGACAGGATACTGGTTTGAGTGGACCATTAATAAAGTCAAATCCTTTGTATACTGGTGTATCCACTGCTTCTCCTGCATAGCTGCTGAGTTAGTTCCGGTGGTTTTTTTATACAAGCCACCCCCCTAAATAATAGGAAGATGTTATTGTTAAACCACACACATGGGCAGCCCCTACAAGAGATCTGAGCTCAGCTTTTGAAACTGACTAGATTTCAGGTGATGGGAGTCTCTTTAACTGCATCTTCTGAAAGCCCCTGCGGTGGAGGCTGCCTGTCCTGGTTAAATGGGCGGGGAGCCAGGTGACTGATTGACTATGCCTCCTCCCACTCACCTGGAGGGAATTCCACCTTTCCTACGCACTCAATCGAGAGAGGGAATTGAGGACAGAAAGCAAGAGGCTGGTAGAACAGGCTTCTGAGCAGGGAGTCGCCCCTGAAAACCGGGGCAACTTGGAGGGCTGGTGCACCGAGCGCGGGGGGCTGAACCCAGACCAAGTGGCCGGCCAAGAGTGGTTTGCCTGGCCAGAAGCTGGGTCACGCCCGCGCAGGGTGCCTTTTGTAAGGTGCTGCTAATAGACAAATTACAGCCTGTCAAGGTAGATAAGAGACCATGTGACACACCCCGGCAGTAAATGGGCTGCAGGCAGGGTAAAGGTGCATAGGGAAGTAAAGCAGGAGGGAAGGTGTAGGAGTCGGAGTCCCCTTTCCAGTTCCTCCGGGAGCCTCAAATCTGCGTCTTGCTGGCTCTAGGGATCTCTGCAGAGTGGGGTTTGAACCTGTCTTGATGTCTGGGGAAGTTCCCCCACTTCTTTGAAAGTCAGGGGGAGCCGGGATGTCTTTCAACAGGAAGAACTGGTCTGCGCTCTCTAGGTAGGTGCTGTGGTTTAATGGTTAACGCTTTCTGGCCCCTCCAGGGGGGTGAGGCAGGGTGGGCTCGGGGGAAAGGAAGGCTGTTAGCTCGGGACAGGTGGGGATGCAAGAGGAGCCATGTGCAGTAGCAGGTAAGGTTAGCAGCCTGGGTGACTTCAGGTTGGGTAGGACAAAACCAGCCCTGCAGAGCCTGGGTGGCTGTCAAGCTTCAAAAGGACAAGTAGCCACAGGTGATGCTGGAACTAGGGGTGCTGGGGGAGGGGGTGGTACCCCCTGATATGAAGTGGTTTCCATTCTATCCAGGGTTTGCAGTTTGGTTCAATGGCTCTCAGCCACCCCCACCCCTACCCCTTAGAAATTGTTCCAGCCCCCCTGTGAGCAGCAGCTGAAGGGGGGGAGAGGGACCCCCTGAGAAGTGAGCTGTGCAGCAAAGCTGAATGGGGCAGTTTTGCTCTGGAAAGTGACTCCTGAACAAACTGTAAAGGAGTCCTGTATTCATTGCATCCCAGCCACCCTGGCTGTAATCTGCTCTGTCTACATGCCGCTGGGTTTCTAACTCCCCACAGGCTCATCCTCGCATTGGAGAGCGGAGCCACTCTCCTGAGTGCTCATGTAGGGTCTCCACTCACAAAGGTGTAAGTGGGAGCAGGCTGTATTGGCTCTGTCTGTGCAGCACCCTGGGGCTGGGATCTTGGTGTTGAGGCTTCTAGATACTAACACAACACAACTCAAAACAATGACAGAGCTCTGTGTATGCTGGAAAGCTGGTCTCTTTCACCAACAGAACTGGTCCAACAAAAGATCTTGCCTCCCCCATCTTGTGTCTTGGATTTGTAAAGGTATTTAGGCACCCAACACCCATGGAAATGTCATTGATTTCAATGGGAGTTAGGCAGGTAAATACCCCTACAAATCTGCCTCTTAGTTGCTCTGTGCCTCCATTTCCCATCTGTATAATGGGGATAATAGTGCTGCAGGAGTGGATGTTTTATTGGGAGGGGAAAACCACACTTCAAATAGAAGTTTGGGGCTTGATGGATGAAGCTTGACCTCCCGCATCACACGTGAGCATAATGAGCCCTTCTGGTCTTGAAATCAATGATTCACTTTGAATTGCTCATGTGACTGTAAAATCTTTGATTGTTTCCCATGATGGCTAGTTACACTAAACACCCAATGAGGGAACAGAAAGAGTCACACACTGAAGTGGCTCCCTGTGTCAGGGTACCTGGTCCCACTGAATAAGGGGGTCTCTGCTTCCCACTCCTTTAGCCCCAGTGATCACCAAGGGGAAAGGGCTATATACTGGTGGCTTGGGAGGATGCTTTGGGGGAAGATTCTACCCCCAAGGGCCATAGAACTGGTGTGAATCCCATGCTGAGGAATCTTTCTGTAGTTCTCATGGTAACTAATCTTTTGATTTCTGGTTATAAACATTATCCCTGCAGGAAAAGCCTGTGCTTGCTTCAGCTGTCTGGCTTCTGCTGAGTCATTCCATCAATATACATGAATAAATATTAAAATTATTTACATTGTAGTAGTGCCCAAGACACTAGTCATGATGGGGCGGGGGCCTTGTTATGGTAGGTGCTGAACATACAAAGGAAGAGAGAATTCCTGCCCTG
The DNA here is from genome assembly GCF_020497125.1 of Mauremys mutica. Taxonomy (NCBI): domain Eukaryota; kingdom Metazoa; phylum Chordata; order Testudines; family Geoemydidae; genus Mauremys; species Mauremys mutica. The sequence goes on from NC_059075.1 coordinate 129,974,446, forward strand.
AAACAGCTCACAGTCTAAAATGGACAGGGCAGACAGAACAAATTGCCACCTGTGACTAGTATCCAATATACAATTTACTCTAAGCAGCTTAGTGTCACAAAGCCGGCAGGATTGTTTCTGTTCCCTCACTGGATGACATGTAACTACCAAAAATGACCCATGTGTTGACTTAACAAATTGTATCTGTGGACTAAGAATTATTCATGGCAGAAATTTGCAAAAAAATCTTTCTGATAATGAATAATTTGGAGATTCTTAAAATGGGATGGGGGGGGAATAAAAGATACATTGACTAGTGTAGTCCATTGCGGATTATTTAATCAGCTATAGTGAATAATTCTCTTGATGATGCATGAGCTAGAACAGAATACAGCTCACTCATCAACAGCCACTTTGGCTCTGTGGGGTTAAAAGGCATACAAAATACAACCAGCTTATTTTCATCAATAAAGGGTGATGTGCAGAGGACCAGGAAAAGCTCCACACCCCACTTAAATAATCCATCAGAAACTTGTCAATAACTGGGAAACCAGCTTCACAAAAATCAACATTTCAAAATTATTTCCACTTGGCAGGGTTTGAAACTGACCCATTTGAAGTCTCTCTTGTGTGTGAAATTGTCCATTATAGTTCTACCAAAATAACTTATTAATAAAATCATCAATGTTTATATTTAAATTTCTTTTGAATCTTACCAAAAACCCCAAATGAAGGCTTTGGTACAAGAGAGACTTTTGAAAACAATTTCTAAAGTATGATTAAGTAAACTTGTGGGGTGGGGGTGAGCATCTTGGGAGGAAAAAATGGTAAGATTCAGTTTTAAAAAAAAAATCTTGGACAAACTTTTCATGCAAAAACTTTCAACCAGCTCTAATATGAGCTTAGGTAGGTCTATAAGTGCACCATAGATCTGTGTCTGGCTCTCTACAGAGGGGTGGATTTCTTTCTAAGAGCCTTCTAGTTAAGGCTCCAATCCTGGAAAAGGTTATGCACATGCTTAAGTTGATCACAGCTGCAACTACTACTAATACCTAGCTCTATCATAGATCTCCAAGTGCTTTACAAAGGAGGTCAGTAGTAGTATCCCCATTTTACAGGTGGGGAAACTGAGGCAAAGGAAGGTGACCTTGCCCAAGGTCACCCAAAAGCTAGTGGCAGAGCTGGGAATAGAATCTAGATCTTCTGAGTCCCATGCCGGCACTCTGTCTACTTGGCAACAATGTCAAGTCAATACTAGTCAAGTTTAGCAGGTGCATAAATGCTTGCAGGACCTAAATGTGCAACTGAAGGTCAGTACAATGACTATAACATCCTGTGCAGTAGAGCACAATTTTGCACATCTAAGCAACTGATTGATTATGAGTACAAAAAGGGGGGGGGGGAAGAGAGCTCAGTGGTTTGATCATTGGCCTGCTAAACCCAGGGTTGTGAGTTCAATTCTTGAAGGGGCCATTTAGGGATATAGTGCAAAAATCTGGCTGATCTAATTGGGGATTGGCCCTACTTTGAGCAGGGGTTTGGACTAGATGATCTCCTGAGGTCCCTTCCAACCCTGATATTCTATGATCTAAAGCCCAGTAATCTCCATGGGATTGGGATCAGGCCCAAAATGCAGTCTGGAAACCTAGCTGTGTGTGCAGTAATTCAAAGACATGCAAAGCACCATCAGAAGGATTACACAGTAGCCAGCTGTCTTTTTCTTTTAATTAAGGATGGTGAGGCAGGAGGATCAACTTGCTTCCAAAGTGCAAGGGCTACAGGAGTGAATGTCGGTAGATTAAATCTGGCTATGAATCACTGTAGTTTGGTGTCAATGTCTAGTGAACATTGTATCTTTCAGACTTGGGTTATTGTAAAAGAGGGTGGGGCCATCTTTTTGCAATAGGAAAAAAAAAAAGAAAGGGAAGGGTGCATGACTCATGCATGCTACAGCAACGAGCTCATTCAGTTCCTTGCCTCGAATTCTGGTGCCATTTCTCCTCCTTCTTTTTCCAAGGGAGGGCAGGTAACTTTCTACCTAGAAAGTCAGGTTTGCAAGCTCAGTGGCTGAGACTTGTAGCTTCTTAAACACTCTTCTCCCCTCCCAGCCCACTGGCTCTCTGCTTCTGCTTTTCTCCTCACCCTGTCATTCTAGCCTTCTCCTTCCCCTTCCCCTCCCCACACCTTGCAGCCTAGGAACGGGGAGTTGGGCAGAGAGGAAATGTGTAAAGGTATAGCGCTGCCACAGCAATTGTTAACCTGCACAGTGTGACAGCTACAACTCCCAGGGTTTGCAATGGCATTAATACTAGGCTAGGCCTGTTTCTGATCCCATTGACTCCAATGGGATCAGGATTGAGCCCACTTCCACTTGAATGTTTTAAATGTAAAATTTGGGGCCCCCCCAAGTTTAGAGTCTGCAAAAACCAAGCTTGTACTAAACCATTAACCACACGCCATTCCCATGGTCTTACTATCTTCCCTTTTAAAATCAGGGCCGTCCAGAGGGGGGGGCAAAGGGGGCAATTTGCCCCGGGCTCCGCAAGGGCCCCCAAGAGAACAGCGGAGGCTCATGCCTCCGCCCCTCTCCTGGAACCTCAGCACATCAAGCGGTGTGTCTCCGGCGGAGCCCCTGAGCCCCGCCCCGCTCCGAACCACGTGGTGAGGGGGTGGGGCTGGGAGCTCCGGGCTGAGCTCAGCTCCCTCCGCTCGGCGTGGAGCTCCCAGCCCCGCCCCCTCACCGTGCGGCTCGGAGCGGGACGGGGCTCAGGCCCCGCCGGGGACACGCTGCGGCTGTCGGGCGAGGCGCTGAGACTCCGGGTGAGGAGGGAGCCGGGGGTAAGAGGCTGGGGCCGGGGCGGGGGGGAAGCGGGACCCGCTGCCGCCGAAGCGCAGCCCGGTCTTCGGCGGCGGGGGGGCCCTTCCGTTCTGGGACCCGCTGCCGAAGTGCCCCGAAGACCCGCGGCGGGGACTCTCCCCCGCCGCCGAATTACCGCCGAAGACCGGGCTGCGCTTCGGCGGCGGGTCCTGCTTCGGCGGTAATTCGGCGGCGGGTCTTCGGGGCACTTTGGCGGCGGGTCCCGGAACGGAAGGGCCCCCCGCCGCCGAAGACCCTGGGCCCCCGGAATCCTCTGGGCAGCCCTGTTTAAAATACACTCTAGTGGAAACACTTCCTCACTTTTTTTTTTTAAACAAAAGCGTATTCCCAGGAAGAGGTTGCAACCCAAAACACTGCAGTGCTGTGAAATGCGAAAGAATTGAAGAGGGCAGGCCAGGGTACTCCAGCTGTGGTCTGTAGATTGCTGTTGGTCAGAGAAATACGTGCTGGTGGTCTGTAGAGAGCTGTCTGGTCACCTGATGTTGGCCTCTCCTGCTTGTTTCTTGCAACTGCATTGCATTTAAAGGCAGACAAAAATACACCCATACCACCTTGCCACTTAAATGCCTAGTTTCCATTAGGCCATTACACAATGGTGAATGGCAGGGGAGCTGGGGAGCGTATCAGCTGATGAATCAAGATGTGGCCTACACTATTAAAATGTCTGAGATCTTCTGTAAAGAAGGAAATTGATTATAAGCAAAAATGAAACTGACTTGTGATTTCATCATTTGAGGGCTTATCTGTGTGGGGGAAGTTCTACCTGTTATAAACTGGTATAATTATATTGGTATTACTTAAACTGATTGCATTATACTGCTATAACTCCCTCCGTGGCCGCTCCTATTCTGGAATAGGAGTGGCTTTGTCAGTTTAAATCACTTTCAAAGTAACATAAACCAAACGGAGGCTTTGTCTACACTACGCAGCTTTTAGCAACACAACCATGTTGCTAAAAGTCGGGTAGTGTAAACACTGTTTGTTGGCACTTTTGCTGATAAAGTACTTCCACCCCCTACAAGCAGGGTTTGCGTTCTCAACAGGAGAGTGATCCTGCCAACAACAAGATGTTTATACTGCCCCGTGCTGCAGCAAACTTTTGTCTTGGGGGGGCCTTCTTTAAGCACCTGTGAACAACAAAACTTGGCAGTGTAGACACAGCCTGAATAATGACCCTCTTATACAAGAATAAGAGTGTCCACGTGAGAAGTTCTCTTGGTTTAAATTCAAACCTCAGGTTATACTGGTATAACTTTTCTGTGTAGATGAGCCCTGCGCTGAGTCGTGCAAAAAGTCAACAAACAGTATCTGTGGTGGAAAACCAATTTGATTTTTAAAATTCTTTGTTTTAATGATCTCCGGCATTATTTGCAGCACAGTGTGGGACGGAGTGAGTGTGTGTGAGAGAAGGCTGAAAAAATATGCCAATTATTTTTGGTGGAAAATTTCAAAACTTATGTGGGATGGGGGGGAATAAAAACTGTTTTTCTTGGTGTCAAAAGCTTTAATTTTTTCTTAAACTTTTTTATTGAGAAAACTACAGTTTGTGCTTAAAAACGGAATCTTTTACCAAAAGGATTTTTTTAGTGCTAAAAAAAAAATCACTTTGATTGGAAAGCCATTTTTCAGTTGTGTTTGGGGGCGGGGGTGAGATGATGGAATACTAATAACCTCTAATTCCAGGCAGACCTGGTAATGATGGTTGCCTGACACCTTCCATTAGAAGAGCTTGTTTTTCAGTTGCTTGTAACTTTTTTTTTTTTTTAACCATACTTCAGCCATTCAGATTAAAATTTTTCATCCCAGGAGTCTACCTTTTGTCTGAATTTTTGTTTTCGTAAGTTTAAGGAAAAAGGGTTCAGTCATTTCTGAGACAGTGCAGGGAGGGAAGAAAATACATTTTGCCCTTTTTAAAAAAAAAATAAATAAATCTTAGAACTGTTCCATTAAGAAGCTCTAGCACCAACATGATTGGAGCAGGGCCTTGAAATTTTGGCAGGGAGTTGGCCTCTATGCCAGGGTTATAGGTGTTGCTCTTCCTGTGAAAATCCACCCAAACTTGGCCAAGTTTTGAGTCTAAAAACATCCCAGTTTAACAAACCTCTAGTGAGCGGTGTTGGTCTCCAAAAATACTGTCTGGACCGAGTATGCTCCATCTGCTACTGAGCATGCATCAACCCAGGGATTGAGCAGGACTGGTCCTGCAATTGACTGTCAAGGACTACAAAAAGTACCAGGTGCAGGATTTGAGATCAGGGAATCTGTCTCCTGTGCTCACAATGTCCCTCCCTGCTGGTTCCTAGGAGAAGCAAGAAGTTTCCTTCCTGAAATGTGGAGGAGTGAGGAGCAGAGACTTGCAAGACAGATGGGGATGTGGGGTTGGCAGGGAGGGAGAGAGATAGGGAGGGATTTTTGCTAGAAGCAGGTGTGATGCCAGGGAAAGAGTCTGTGCCCACTAGAGCAGGTTCCCCTGCAGACCTTGGACTGGAAGCCCAGATACCAGAGTTCTAACCTTGCTGATGACGCAAATTGGGGGATCGTATGGCATCATGTGATGGAACTTCTGGTTTGCTTATATCAGACTTAAAGATCTTAATGTAGAGAAGTTACATTAAAGGAACACTATCGTTCAAAGTCAAGCACTTAATTTTGGTATTTCCCAATGTTTACAGTAGCCTGTTCCTGTGTAGGTGTCAGGATTACACAGCACGCATGATTAGATCTATGTAATCCAGTTTGTATTTCTGCTCCTGTTTTCCATCCTCCCCCAGCCGATACCCACTGGGGCGGGACACCGCCATGTATCTGACTGGGATGCTGTGCCACTGGCCAATTGCACCCTGCTGTACAGCTCCTCCTTGACCCTTGGGGTGCTCACTTGCACTCTGCAAGCTCAGAGAGAGGTCCCCTGGTTGGTACGCTCCTACAGTGACCCAGCCCACTCATATCTGACTGGCATGTTCTTGTATGCAGTGTTGTTGTAGCCATGTCGGTCCCAGGATATTAGTGGCAAGGTGGGGAATCTTTTACTGGACCCACTTCTACTAGTGAGAGAGACAAGTTTGACCGGGAAACCCTACCCATAGGAACCCTAACCCTAGCTCCAAGTGCCCTACCCTTAGGAACCCTAACCCTAGGATGGTAAGTCCTACCCTTAGAAACCCTACCCATCAGAGCTTGCAGAGTGCTTTGTGTCTCTCACCAGCAGAAATGGGTTCAATATAAGATGACCTCACTTCCCTTGTCTCTGGTACACCCTTGTCTCCTTTCCAAGCAGCCTGGCCAGGCAGAGGACTCTGGAGGATGAGGAGGAACAAGCGAGAGAACGCCGGCGGAGAGACCGCAACCTGAGCTCCACCACCGACGTGGAGGATGAAGCCCTTTCCCCTGTGCAGGATACCAACAAGTAGGCAGTGGAGAAGTGGGAGTGAAGAAAGGTTGTTACCTGGGACTGTAGTGCCGGCATGGCCTGGAATGCTGCACACCCACCCGACTTGTCTTGCTCTGCTGGGCTGGAGCCAAAGTCCACATCTCAGTGGGAGTCCTCCCATTAAATGGGTCTTGGATCAGGGCCGTGGGGCAGTTAAATCCAGGTTCAATTCATGGCTCTGAGAACCAGAAGGGTTTAGTGGCTAGAGTAGGAGACTGGGTGACAGGGCTCCTGGTTTCTGTTCCTGACTCTGCCACCAAGTCATTATGTGACCTTGGGCAAATCACTCCCCCGTGCCTCAGTTTCCCCAAGTGTAAAATGGGGATAGCAATATGCTACTTTGCCGATCCTGTTGGGAGCTGCGGAGGACCGATGCAATAGAATGATTAATCACTGTAGCTTATGATACAAAGCTGAAGGCTAAGATCTTCAAAGCAGTCCAGGGGGAATTAGAGACACACATTCCATTGAAATTACCCATCCAAATTGCTCTGGACTCTTCTGAAAATCTTAACCCCTATATTTTAATTTGAATCCACTGGTATAAATACCTTCCTCCACCTGCTCTCCAAACACCCTTCTTCCTCGCCTGTTGCCCAAGACGAAGGGCAGGATCCCGCCCTCTTCAGAGCAAGCTAAGGCCGCCCTGGATGCTGTTCCCAGGAGAGTAGAGCAAGTGGCTCTGCCTCCCCATGGTGCTAGCTCAGTGCTCCCAGGGCCGAGGGATGGAGGCTGATCTGGGACATAGCAGCAGAGCATTGTGGGGGCTCCATCAGCTGTATAGGACAACCTATGCCTATGCCTGCAGAATAGGGATTCAAAGAGGGGTAACCATATGTGCAGGGTGCACTGGGATAAAATGGGGGGGCTCTATAGGTGTTAATCTGGCCTCTCTCAGCTGGGCTGGATTCACTTGCTGTCTAACAAGCAGCCTGCCAGTGCCCCTGGATGTCCAAGGGTGTCAGTGCCCTCTGTCTGTCGCTGCAGGCTACGGCGGCTCAAGGAAGCAGAGCCACCAGCGGCAGCCACAACCGAAGAGGAGGTGTCCGAGCGGAAGCTCACAGCGGTGCTGAGACCGCAAGAGATCAGGAGGCAGAAGTGGCAGGTGGAGAGCTCAGAAAACCTCAGAAAGGAGAAGGAGCAGCCAGACAACTGCAGGGAGCCAGACATGGGAGCAGGCCGCCTGGAGGCAGCCCCGTGTCAGGGGTCAGCTCGGGGGAAAGCCCTGGCAGGGGAACAGCACCAGGGGCTGGCCCAAGAGCCGACGGGCCCAAAGGCAGAACAATGTCTGGAGTTGGCTCTGGAGCAGAAGATCCTGGTAGGAGAACAGCATCAGGGGTTGGCTCAGGATGAGAAGGACCTGATAGCTGACAAGCCCCCGCAGGAGCCAGAGGTGACGGGAGGCCAGCCCCAGGGATCGGCTCGGGAGCAGAAAGACCGTAGTCACCTGGAGGTGAAAGTCTTCTCAAGGGGAGGAAGCCGCATAGAACAGAAACCAGACTCCCCAGTTACTCGCCCCTCCAGCCAGCAGGTGAGAGGCATGTTCGTGGCGCTTTACCAGCCGTCTCACGACACTTGGGATTTTTCCCCTAAAAGCCGCAGAATCTCAATGGCAGCAAGGTACCTCTGAGGACCTGCCTTGTGAGTATCCTGGCTCCTGTTTAAAAAAGGAGCTGGCGTCAAACCTTCTGGAGAAAAGTTTGAGAACGTGAACTGGGTGCGACCCAAAGGCTCCAACGCTAAACAGCAAAGAGCCAGGAACACGTTCATTTAAAAATCCTGACTTGGATCCTGCACTTGTGCCTGGAAAGAGCAGTGCTGCCAAAAGGGATGGGGAAGGGGGGTTGCTTCCCCAACTCTAGAACTCTGCCTCTAGAGGGGAAGCGGGTACTGGCACTATTTCATCATTGAGCCAAACCTTGAGCCCTCACATTGGCCTCAGTGGTGATTGGGCGTAGGGAGGAGCTTGGGGTTTGGCCCATCCAGTCGGGGTTCCTGCGGGCTGGGCTGTTCAGGTGCTTGGTGGATGTGCTGAACCCCCAAGTGTTGCTCCCGGCTCTCATAGCCACGGCCGGAAACCTTCCTGCTGGCTCTTGACTGATGTGTGTGGGGTGTGTTCCTCCCTCAGGATACAGCAAGGAACCCCCCCCGGGCTCAGGAAACAGCAGGGTCACCCTCCACCCAGGACAGACCCGGAGGCTCCTCAGTTGCTTCCCCCACTCAGGTCACCTACTGCAGCTCGTTCAAACGCATCAGCCCCAGGACGGTCTCTTTCCGGGTGAGTGCTGAAATGGGCAGGGAAAAGTGGCCCTTCAGGCAGCAGAAGCCAGGTTTATTCTAGCTGTATGGGAGAGGCTTCCTCCAGCTGTCCTCAGCAGGAATAGTTTGCTCAGTTCTCTGAAGGCTTGGGGGCTTGCAGAGTCCATTCCAGCGGGCACAGAGATCCAATCCCAGGTTTTTCTCCTTTTGAGGCTGCACCTAGAGTCCAGGTGGCTAGAGCATAGGAGGCAGAGGCCCTTGCATGTGGGTGCTGCAGTCCTGCTCAGATTATTTTCCTCTCTAAAGTCCAGTCCCTATGGGTGCAAAAATCCAGTCCAGGTCTTCTCCTTCCCATTATTACTTAGAATCTGCTCCAGCTGGGCTCAGGTTATTCCAGATCTCCTCCTCCTTGTGGCATTTACTGGAGATGCAGAGGTGTGTGTGTTCTGCATCTGAGACTCGGGAAGCCCCATCACAAGGATCCAGGGGACCATGGGAGTTTGGAGAAGCTGGAATTGAAGCGCTCGGTCCCGTGGACCACAGAGGCGCTGCCAGTCTCTGCAAAGGGCAGTGCCCAGCCAGATCACTGGTCATGGCTCTGCCTCAGGTTCCCCAAAAGGGCCTTGCAGTGCAGGCCATGTTCTTCCCTGCTGCAGCTCCAATGAGTGTGGCCCCAAAGGTCTATGAGCGCAGCATGCCAGCTGCTCGACTTGTCTGTCCTGTGCCTTCAGTCTTCGCATTGTGGAATTCTGCTCAGGACTCCCAGACCCAGCAGCTGCTGTGCTGCCCCTCAGCCTGGGCAAGTGTGAGCTTTGCTGCTGCTAAGCTGTGGGTCTGCTCCCTGCCCCACCAGCCTCTCTGCCTGGCTAGCAAACACTTCAAGACTCAGCCAGTCTAAACACTGCCTTGTAGGTAACAGTGAATCCCAGCCCTCGGGTTCCCCAGATGCTGCCCTGCCATGTCCAGTGCCTCTTCCTGGATACTCACAGGAATCAAGTTCGCTGCCTCCAAAGACACCGAGCACACACCAGTCTGTGTTATCTTAGCTTCTCTTCACCTTTGTATAACAGCACTGAGATGGCTCATAGTAAAACTAAGAAAAAGCTTATCAACAAAGAGATTTAAGTGATATTAAGCAAGAATAAGAGACCACCATGGTTACAAACACCACAAAGCACGCTTTCTAGTGACTGCAATTCAACGTTAGCAAGTTACAATCTTTGGCCAAGCAATGTCCTTACGTGCCTTCAGTTTCCATTATCCTGAGCTCTCCAGATTAGAGGCTCCAACTTTTATAGGTCCAGAGGGTGCTGTACACTTATGTACCCCCTAAGTCAGGCATCCTCAACCTCTTTCTTTCTTTTAATACCCTATTAAAAAGTCCACAGCCCACCCTTGCTACAACAACTGTTTTTTCCGCACATAAAAGCCAGGGCTGGTGTGAGGGGTAGCAAGCAGGGCAGTTGCCTGGGCCCCATGCCACAGGGGCCCCAGTGAAGCAAGTTGCTCCAGGCTTCGGCTTCAGCCCCAGGTGGCAGGGCCCTGAGCTTCAGCACCCCCTCCCCCCCCACACACACAGTGGGGCTTTGGGTTTTTGTCCTGGGCCCCAACAAGACTAACACTGGCCCTGGTTGTTGAACCCCCCTGAAACCTGCTAGTGGCTGCCCTCAGGGGGCCCCAGACCCCTGGTTGAGAACCACTGCCTTAAGTGATAGCTAAGGGGAGCAGAAAGACATTTTAGTTCTGTTACCCCAAATCCATTGTCTCTCTCTCAAGCTAGGAAAGATTCCTTGGGTGCAGATTCTGTCCTCAGGCGTGACTGTTAAACAGTCCTCTTCCCTGCCTGATAGCTTTGTTTACCTTATATGTAAATACCCACAGGCAGAGGCCAATGAAAGGACATGTCTATACTACGGGATTATTCCGATTTTACAGAAACCGGGTTTTTAAAACAGATTGTATAAAGTCGAGTGCATGCGGCCACGCTAAGCACATTAATTCGGCAGTGTGCGTCCATGTACCGAGGCTAGCGTCGATATCTGGAGCATTGCACTGTGGGTAGCTATCCCGTAGCTATCTCATAGTTCCAGCAGTCTCCCCCGTCCATTGGAATTCTGGGTTGAGATCCCAATGCATGATGGGGCAAAAACAGTGTCATGGGTGATTCTGGGTAACTGTCGTCACTCAATCCTTCCTCCGTGAAAGCAACGGTAGACAATCATTTCGCGCCCTTTTTCACCTGGATTGCCCTGGCAGACGCCATAGCATGGCAACCATGCAGCCTGTTTTGCCTTTTGTCACTGTCACCGTATGTGTACTGGATGCTGCTGACAGACGCGGTACTGCAGTGCTACACAGCAGCATTCATTTGCCTTGGCAAGGTAGCAGAGACGATTACCATGTAAATTGGCGATGAGATGATGGTTATCAGTCATTTTGCACCGTTTGCATTTGGAAATTGGCGATGACGGTTATCAATCCTTTTGTACTGTCTGCTGCTGTCATGGGTGCTCCTGGCTGGCCTTGCTGAGGTTGGCCGGGGGCGCATGGACAAAAATGGGAATGACTCCCTGGATCATTCCCTTCTTTGTTTTGTCTAAAAATAGTCAGTCTTGCCTAGAATATGGGGCAAGTGTACTAGAGAACCAGAGAGCACAGCCGCTCCGTGTCAGAGCCCCAGAGATCCCACAGAAATGAAGAGCTGCATGCCATTCTAGGGGGTGCCCCTGCAACAACCCCACCCGTTGCTTCCCTCCTCCCCCAACCCTCCTGGGCTACCATGGCAATGTCCCCCCATTTGTGTGATGAAGTAATAAAGAATGCAGGAATAAGAGACACTGACTTTTTTAGTGAGATAAAATGAGGGGGAGGCAGCCTCCAGCTGCTATGATAGTCCAGGCAGGACATTAAAGGGTGAGGGGGGAGAGGAGCGCACCCTCCCACTGCTATGATAGTCCAGGCAGTACAGAATCTTTTCTTTAGACATGAAATGGGGGGGGGGGGGGCTGATGGAGCTCAGCCCCCAGTTGCTGTGATGAGGACCGTTACCAAGCCTTCTGTACCGTCTGCCGGGAATGACCAGGAGTCATTCCCATTTTTACCCAGGTGCCCCCGGCCGACCTCACCGAGGCCAGCCAGGAGCACACTCAGGCTACTGCTGATGATGATGGATAGCAGTCATATTGTACCATCTGCCACCAGGAAGGGGATGCTGGTGTTCAGCGCTGCAGCACCCCATCTACCAGCGGCATGCAGTAGACATAGGGTGACATTGAAAAAAGGCGAGAAATGATTTTTTTCCCTTTTCTTTGGGGGGGGGGGAGGGTGTGAATTGACGACATACACCCTGACACACCCAGGAAAATGTTTTTGACCCTTCAGGCATTTGGAGCTCAGCCAAGAATGCAAATGCTTTTTGGAGACTGCGGGGACTACGGGATAGCTGGAGTCCTCAGTACCCCCTCCCTCCCTCCATGAGTGTCCATTTGATTCTTTGGCTTTCCGTTACGCTTCTCATGCAGCACTGTGCTGAGTCCCTGCTGTGGCCTCTAACTATCATAGCCTGGAGATTTTTTCAAATGCTTTGTCATTTCATCTTCTGTAACGGAGCTCTGATAGAACAGATTTGTCTCCCCATACAGCGATCAGATCCAGTATCTCCCGTACAGTCCATGCTGGAGCTCTTTTTGGATTTGGGACTGCATCGCCACCTGTGCTGATCAGAGCTCCACGCTGGGCAAACAGGAAATGAAATTCAAAAGTTCGTGGGGCTTTTCCTGTCTACCTGGCCAGTGCATCCAAGTTCAGATGGCTTTCCAGAGCGGTCACAATGGTGCAATGTGGGATACTGCCCGGAGGCCAATACCGTCGATTTGCGGCCACGCTAACCCTAATCCAACATGGCAATACCGATTTCAGCGCTACTCCTCTCGTCGAGGAGGAGTACAGAAATCAGTTTAAAGAGCCCTTTATATCGATATAAAGGGCCTCATTGTGTGGACGGGTGCAGGGTTAAATCGGTTTAACGCTGCTAAATTTGGTTTAAACGCGTAGTGTAGACCAGGCCTGTGACCCAGCTGGACAGACAGGTACCGTATTTTTCCGTGCATAAGACGCCCCCATGTATAAGACGCCCCCAACTTTTCTAACCCCAAATTCAGGTTTTTTGTTTTGTTTTGTTTTCTTTGCCGCTCCAGCCGCGCTTCAGCTGTCCCCCCCGACTTTGCCGCTCAGGCACAGGAAGAGAACGCCGAGGTAGGGGTAGAGGGACCGAGGAGGGCCATGCGCCCCGGCTGGTCCCCGGCCGCCCGGCTCCTGCCCTGGCCCCGCGTCCCCGGCCGCCCGGCTCCTGCCCTGGCCCCAGCCGCCCAGCTCCCCGCGTCCCCAGCCGCCGGCCCCGGCTCCCCGCGTCCCCGACCCACCGGCTCCCGCGTCCCCCCGGCCGCCCGGCTCCGGTAGTGCGGTCCGGGCACTGAAGCGGCCGCGACCCCACCTACCCGCATGCCCGGCTCCGGACACTGCCCGGCCCCGTGGCCCCAGCCGCCCGGCCCCGGCCCGCGCTCCCAGCTCCCAGCCGTGGCTGGACTTGAGCGCCGCCAGCCACGTGCAGGCAGCGCGATAAGGGGGCAAGGAGGGGGTGTTGGAGAGAGGGCAGGGGAGTTCGGGGGTGGGGGGGTGGATAGGGGTTGGGGGGGTCAGAGGGCAGGGAACAGGGGGCTTACTTCTGTGTATAAGACTACCCTCAATTTTTAGTCTAAGGATTTTAGGAAAAAGTATAGTCTTATCACACGGAAAAATACGGTAAATACGCATTCTTTTGTCTAGAGCAGGCTGGGTCTAGGCTCTGTCTTGCAAACACCTTTAAGAACCTGTTTCCAGAACACATCTGTAACTGTTTGTTCAAAACCTGTACACGCATCACTCACCGGGTTTTTTTTGGGGGGGGACAAGCCTGTCCTCAATTAACACAAGTTTTAGAAACATGTTGAGGCAATGAGCGAGCCAGGCCTGACGTAAGTTATGGCATGGTGGGCCCTCTGCCAGTTGGCACTGAGGGACTTGCAGGGTCACACCCCTCCGAAGCAGTGATCTTTGCAGACTTTGGGAGATGAAGGATTGTAATCCTTTCTTCTCCTGGCTCATGCTGTCCCAGATATGGGCATTTCCTGCAGCACATGCTGTACTGACCCCAGGACTTCCCAAGCTGAGTAGCTAGTGATGCTGTAGGGCAGTTTGGCTCTGCGGAATTGAGCAGGGGGCAGTTCTGTGCTGAAAAATGTCCAGTGTATGTGCTGGTATCAGTCCTGCCGGGGAAGGGTTTTCATATGGATGGATTGCCTGGATCCAGAAGGAGAGTAGCTAGAACTGTATCTGTTGGAACGGAGTCTGGGTGCTGTTGCCAAGCAGGTTTTAGAGCAGTTTCTGCAGGGATGGCCTTTGGCACAGGATGGAGAGGTGCCACCTCTCCATCAGGATGTCTGGCCATTAAGTCCTTGTTCTTTGGAATTGCGGGGGCAGGAGGATGAGGTATGCTGGTCGGGAAGGGGGGTGTGCAGTGAAGGAAGAAAAAGAGGACATTTGAGGGCAGGGGGAGGAAGGAAAGAGAAATGGTGAGGCCAGAGGGATGGAGATATGCATGGGCTGTGGAGGAGGGAATAGACTGAGAGCATCTTTGGCGCAGAGTGGAAACCGAACATGTTCTTGGTCCAGGGTTCCACCGTACCTTAGCCAGCCCCAAGGGGAGGGGACCAGGTTCCAAAGTGATTGGAACTGACCCACGTTCTCACTCAGACCAAACCTTTCCTGAAGTCTGATGATGATGGGAACTTTTCTGTCATGTTTGAAACACTCTCTTCTCTCCCCTCTCCAGCCCCCCCCCAGGTGTGCCATGGTCCCGGTTAGGATCTGAAGCAGAAGGGGTTCTGGGGTCCAGATTGCTCACATGGCTCAGAGAAGCTACCAAACATTGCTCTGTGCCAGGGTGAATGTCTGAACTCTGGGAGACATGGGGATGAGCAGGGCTGTGTGAACTTTCCCAGCCCTGGGAAGGGGGCCTTCTCCCAGCCCGTCTCATGCCCTCCCATTGTTCCACATCTCATCTCCTTTGCTTGCATTTCCAGGTGATCTCAAGAAAAGACAAGGAAGAAAATGCATTAACCAGAAGGTCAGTGGGTTTTACTTGTATTTCTGGTAATGTCACGAAGCTGCTAATCACTCTGACGTTCCTCCACCAGCGGCCATCCAAAGATCTCAAAGCATGCCCTAAACTTTAATGAATTAATCCTAGTACATCACCTCTGAAAATGGGTATCCTCACTCCCCCGGACTTGCACAGCAAATCTAGTGACTGTTCTTACTCCTGAAATAGAAGTCAGCTCTCCTCCCTGCACCTCTTTGTTCATTAGGCCTCACTGTTGTACACGAGGAGGGGTGTTTGGATGGCCCTGGTGAGAAGATCCAGATAGCATATTTTGTCTGTCCGAGTCCTCCTATTTTATTGTCTGGCTATTGGCTTATACTGTAGCCCTACTGATCAGACCCCTATTAGTGCTTCCTACTAACCAGGCCCAGACTGCACCTTGGCATTTCAACCCTATGCCAAGTTTACCCCAGCACCTCTGTGTGGCAGGGCCTGGCCAGAGTCAAAGACCTCTTGTGGAATTTGGGAGTGTCTCCTTCCCCTTGCAGGAGACCTGCCCTCAGTGCATCATTGTGTGATGTGTTGTCATTTGGCTTCACTGGAGTGGTTATCTATGGTGACCTGGTCCTGCTCCCATGGAAGTGGCTGGCAAAGCTCCCATTGGCTTCCATGGCACCAAAATCCGGGCTCATAGTCTGTGCAGTGCCAGAGAATGGGAAATAGTATTAGGCAAATAGCAAATGTGCTGAGCACTTGGCTCTAGTGGTGACACCTCCACTGTGCTCCTTCCAGAAGTGGATTCATATATGAACTTCTTGGGTTGAAACTGACCAAAGCAGGAGACTCCTTTTAGTAAAGTCTCTCCTCTCTGGGCTCAGTTCTCCTATCTCACCCTACTGTAAATCAGGAGAAGCTCCATCCTCAGTGGGTCTCTACTGGAATAAAACTGATGTGAGATCAGAATTGGGGTCCCTTGACTTTATCAAATACTGAATGTCAGTGAGGGGGAGTCCTGCACTGAGGACAATGCAAAAAAAGGGGTGGGGGAGGAGAGCGGAAGAGCTTCCTCTGAAAACAGTGACTGAAAATCTGCTCCCTGATGAACAGAAGGGAACCAGACAAATGTGAAGTCTATTTCTCTTCCAGTGAAACAAACCCAAGATCAAACCTTCTCTATCAAGGAAACACCCAAAGAATTCCAGATTTTTGCCTCATTTCAGCCCCATAAATGACTCCTGGGGTGGAAACAGCTGGCTGGGCAGAGAGGCTGGTGTGTCAGGGAGCTGACATGCAGCTTAGCTGAGCAGAGAGAGGATACTGGGGCAGTAAGAGGCTGGGGAGCCAGGGAAGTGGTCTCCAAACAACTGGGAGAGAGATGGAGATATTTGAATTAGATGGTATGAGCCAAAGTTGTCATGTGCGTATGTTGCTGTTTGACAATGTGCATTCACCACCGTTTTGTGACTATACTAATTACACCTGTGCAATGAGTATAAATGTAATGGAGAAGTTCTCTCACTGATCACCGGGGGGGTGGGGTGGGGGTCACGATTCCCTCCCCAGCTGGAGGGAATGGGGGAGACAACACAATGTGAAGAGTAACTGGTACAGGGCCTTCATTATCCCTGGGGGACCCAGAGAATCCTGGAAGAAGCAATTGTTGTGATGGTGTCTCTTGACCCTGGTCATCCGTGTTCTGGATCTGATGAAGGTTGAAGCCGGCTCTCTGGGTTTGAGGACAGAGCAGGGGTAGGGTTCTGAGTTTGGGTCATGAACAGCCAGAGACTGGAGTCTGGCAAATCTGGGTCTCATGATGTTCCCTGATAGGTAAAGTACTATTACAGCCTACATCTGCTTCCCATCTCTTTGGGCATAGGATGGCACCATGTGTAGGGCGCTTGCCTGGGACTTTGTTGACCCAAGTTCAGTTCCATGCTCTGCCCCTAGATTTTTCTGCATAACCTTGGGCAAGATCCTCAAAGGTATTTAGGTGTCTAATTCCCATTGTTCCACTGTGGCCTCAGTTCTGGAGCTGTACAGTGTGAGGATGATAGAGGTGCCATGCCTCCCCAGGGCAGCTTGTGAGGATGGATCCATCAAAGATGTGCTCAGATTTGGTAACGGGCTATGTCGGACATCTTAAACTACTTAACTGGCTTTAGTGTAGTAATATGATAAGTGAAGCTAAAATATTTTATCCCCATTTTATGAGGGAGAAACTGAGGCAGAGAGGGAAATGGCATTGCATCATGTCTCCCAGTGAAGAGCTGGGAATAGGCACTTGGTACCATGGTATAAGAGCCTGAATGGAGTAGAACCCAGCTCTCCTGGTGCCAGATAGACCTCCCCCAACCCTGCCTGTCACTAGGCAGATGTTGCCATGGCATGAAGGATGTTGGGGGATTTCACTCTGCTCTTTTCTATCCCTTCCCCCTCCCCAGTGCCAGTGTGAGACTTCCAGCCAATAGCATCAGGCTCGAGGAGAAACTGGAGAAATACACCTCAGCTGTGCAGGTAAATGGATCCCCGAGGTAATGGGGGAGGGGACCCTTAGCCGGGGAGGGCCGGGCCTGCAGGCCTTGTGAATGCCCAGCTAGTTCTGTGGTCTCTAGGTGGATATGGGTGGCTTCTGAGCTCTGCATGGTTGTGCAGTGTATGACCTGGGGAGAAGGGGAAGCAACAGGGAGTCAGGGAGAGTCTGTCACAAGATCTGAGGGCAGGGGCTGGGGAAGAACCTGCCTAGCCAAAGGGGAGTAGGGACCCGCCTCAGCCGTTCACACAGAAGGAGTGGGGCCACTCCCATTCCTCCCCCAGGCAGGTGATGTGGTAAGAGGGGAGGGGAAAATGACAGGGGGCTGGGATGAGAAACTGGGCTGCCCTTCATTCATGCACTGAGAGACCCATGAGGAGTGGTGGGGGGAGGGGGGAGGGTGTCAGCCTTGGCACGACCAGGCCAGGCCCCCTACATGAATCTAGGGTTCTCTAACACAAATGGGTCCTGTCTCTCTGCTCCTAGCGATCCGAGGTGAAGTCACCTGTGACCATGCCAAGAGGCTTCCTCCCGTCCTTGGAGGGTGTGGCCAGCAAGCGCAGCATCTTCGAGGCCAATGCCCCCAGCAAAGCTGATCCAGCCCCTGTCAGAAAGGTGAGGGCTGAGGTGGGACTGAGCATGGGCTGGGGGAGGGACCCCCGTGAGTCCCACCGTTTGCAAACCCCACCCCCATCTTCAGGTAGGGGGCACTGGGCAGATGGTGGGGGAGACTCGAGGTGGAGGAATCCTCAGGGTGCAGAACTGACACAGCTGGTCCCTCAGCTCAGTAGCACCTGCCAGGCAGAGGCTGGGTGCTGCATGTCCTGGTGGATCCTCCTCCAAGCGGCTGCTGGCTGGGACCCCATGTGGCAGGTGCACATTTCCTTTGCAGCTCCCCAGGCTGGCTGCATGGCCAAGGGCTCCCCTGCAGCAAGGCGGGTAAAAAGCTGGCCGAGGCGCCTTCCAAATGGTGCACTGTAGGAATGCTCCACACAGGTCAGCAGGTGGCGCCCTGCCCTCTGAGTTGCTCTTGTTTAGCACAGGAAGTGAGGGGTATGGTCACCATTGCTGCTCGTGCTAAGCTGGAAGTGTGTTGCACCCCAGGAGTGGCTGCATTCCAGTGGTAGGTAACGTGCAGTCTTAACTCTGGTCCTGTTTTGTGGCAGGAGAATTTGAGGCTCCCTGGCGTGGTGACGTCTCGCATCAACCTGTGGATAAGCAGGGCCCAGGAGCCCAGCAAGGATGAAAGAGTCAAGGTATCGGCTGTGCTGGGGTATTGCACTAAAGTGCTAGTGCTTTGGGACCCCGCATCGGGGAGCAGCCAGGTCATGATGGCAATTGCAGAGTGGGCCAGATCCTGCTGACTGGAACTGTTTGTAGACTAGCGTGGGCTATGTTCCAGCAGGATTTAAGTCCTCTGCACCCCTTCAGCAGCTCCAATTTGAGCCACTTCATCTGCCTTAGAGTTTCCCACCTGGTGGGATTTTGAGGCTCCTCCGGGAACTCATGGTTACACTAAAATCCCAAGCAGAGCCCTGGCTTCTCCACAGACTCCAGCAAAGAATTATTCCCTCTGCCCCCTCCCCCGCCCCAAGGGGGTGCTGGCAGTCTGCAGTGAACAGGCCCCACACCAGGGCTGCCCAGAGGGGGGGGCAAAGGGGGCAATTTGCCCCGGGCCCCGGGCTCTGCAGGGGCCCCCAAGAGAAGAGCGGAGGCTCCTGCCTCCGCCCCCCTCCGGGAGCCTTAGCATATCAAGCGCCGAGTCTCCGGCCGAGCCCCTGAGCCCCGCCCTGCTCAGAGCGGCGTGGGGAGGGGGCGGGGCAGCTGCCTCCGCTCGGCGTGGAGCTCACAGCCCCGCCCCCTCACCACACGGCTCTGAGCGGGACGGAGCTCAGGCCCCGCCGGAGACGCGCTCGGGTAAGAGGCTGGGGGGGGGGGGGAAGCGGGACGGGACCTGCCGCCGCCGCCGAAGCGCAGCCCGGTCTTTGGCGGCGGGGGGCCCCTTCTGTTCCGGGACCCGCCGCCGAAGTGCCCTGAAGGCCCGCGGCGGGGACCCCCCCCCCGCCACCGAATTACCGGCGAAGACCGGGCTGCGCTTCGGCGGCGGGTCCCGCTTCGGCGGTAATTCGGCGGTGGGGGGCTCCCGCCACGGGTCTTCGGGGCACTTCGGCAGCGGGTCCCGGAACGGAAGGGCCCCCCGCCGCTGAAGACCCCGGGCCCCCGGAATCCTCTGGGCGGCCCTGCCCCACACTGAATGCCCTAATCACAAAGGCTCACATGCAGTGAAGCCCTTGCTGGGAGGCTGCTTGTGGACACCAGACTAGCCACAATTCCTCAGGGACCTTGCGAAAATCCCTCTGCAGGGCTGGCGGGTCTGCAGGGTTGGTGGGTCTGCACATGACGAGACAGGCCATGGGCGGGGACAAGGGCGGCTCCAGGCCCCAGCACGCCAAGCTCATGCTTGGGGCGGCATGCAGCGGGGGGCACTCTGCTGGTCGCCGGGAGGGCGGCAGGCGGCTCCGGTGGACCTTCCGCAGGCGTGCCTGCGGGCGGTCCACCAAAGCCGCGGGACCTGCGGACCGCGGGACCAGTGGACAGGTCCACCGGAGCCGCCTGCTGCCCTCCCAGCGACCAGCAGAGCGCCCCCCGTGGCATGCCGCCGTGCTTGGGGCGGCGAAATGTCTAGAGCCACCCTTGGGCGGGGAGGGGGACTGGGGATTCGCTGCTCCATGCATTATCCCCACAAACCCTACAGGGACTTCTGCAGACACTAGCTCTTCCATGCACCACCCTTGTGCTGCAGTGGTTACCTGGGCATCCCTTGGCAGTGGGACTCTGCCGGAGACCTGTGGCCATAGCAGTGGGGAGCTTGGCGGGAGGTCCCTCTGGCAGAGCAGCACACAGGGCTTTTGAATGGATGACAGCTGGTCTCTGCAGATCAGGGTGGCTACTAATATATATAGGAATGGTGCAGCGGCGTTTACATGGGTGTTTGCCTGCAGATGGGAATCTGGGTCCAAGATCTCTGCTTTTGCCTGTGCTGCAATGAAGCTGCGTTCTGCTCAGACTCCATCAGCTGAGCCGGGGGCACCAAGGGCTGATCTCTTATTGCAGTGCCAGGGACTAGCTGAGTTTGCCAATGTCGCAGCCACGCCTGCTCCTGCCCCAAATGCCCCTCCCTGCCGAGCTGATGGCTCTGCACCTGCTGGGGAGACATGGGGGGCATTTTGGGAGGGGTTTCACAGCTGCCTTATGTAAAGTGATTGTCCTGCAGCCATCCAATTCCTGCCCGTTAGCCTAGTTTGGAGCAGTTCCAATGTTGCTAATGTAATAGCCTGGATTTGCCAATCCCAGCACCCAAAGGTTTGGATCTGATCTGAACCGCTTGGGTCTGTTTGATCCAGGGTTCTGGGTCAGGCCCATCTTCGTTTTAGACCGATGCAATGTTCCGAGCAGTGTCGTCTGTGCTCAGAGCAAACCCTTGCACAGCCTGTTCCTCCTCTCCCTGCAGGACACTGGGAGAACCGACAGCGCGACAAAGCGCAACCTCTGGGCCAAGCGGCCTGACGACTCCTCCAGTGACACCAGGGTAAGAGCAGAGGGAGCATGGAGCTCGCTCACGTTACCTGCCTGGATTGTGCCGAGGGCCAGTGGCTGGAATCTCCCACCAGAGCAGCACAAAGTAGCCAAAGCAAGGGCCAGGACCTGTCCCTTAATGGCCACCAGCTCACCAAGCGCGTGCCTGGGGTGGCAAGCTGCCGGGGGGGGGGGGTGCCTGCCGGTTGCTGTGAGGGCCTTCAGCAGCATGCCTGCGGGTGGTCCACCGGTCCTGTGACTTCAGTGGCAATTCGGCAGCAGGTACACCGAATCCGCGTTACTGGCGGACCTCCCACAGATGTGCTACCATAGGCTGCCTGCCTGATGTGCTTGGGGCAGCAAAATACATAGTCGCCCCTGATGGCCACAATGCAGAGGTCTGAATGCACAGGCTGGCCTGCCTCGCTGGGGGTGATGGGAGGGGCAGCAAAGAGGAACTGGTAGTAGGGGAACTTGCATAGAGGGTGGGTCACAAGGAGGCAGGAGAAGAGATGATGTGGTGGGCAGGAAATTAGGTGTGTCATGGGTTGGGGAAGAGCTGGGCAGCAGCTGAACATGACTAGGGAGCGCGGTGATGGTGGTTTGGGTGTGTTAGAAGGGGCTAAAGCTCAGTGCAGACACTGATCATGGTAGTTCAAAGCACCTTTCTCTCTGCTGCAGCCTCTGGCCCAGCCTGATGATGCCCTTTGTCTCTTTCAGCTGTAACACTACAAGACTCCCTGGGGATAATCTCTTTCTTTGATGATCAAAGCCTGGCCCTATGCAATCCTCCAGCATCCCTTCATGGCTTGGCTCTGAGCATCTCCATCCCATAAGACCAACCCTGCCTGGAGACCCACATCCTGCTTTCCTCTTATGGAACTGGGGGTTTTGGGGGGTCTCTTACTTCTGACTGGTGGATGGGAAGGAAGAAGCTTTGAAGATGACTTGTGTCCTGCTGTCCCATCCCACCACCCGTTCTAGCTATGATGTATCAAAGCCATGAGTGCTGTCCACATTGGTGGTACGAGATCTTTGCTGCCCTGTCCCTGGACAATGCTTCGGCGTCTCCAGTTACTCTGCGCTATGACACATGCTGTACCTGCAACAGACTGAACCAGGGAACCCGCACCCGGCTGCTAAACCCAGCTCCAGAGCGTTGCTAGCAGCGGCCAGGCTTGGGCCATTACAGCGTTGCCCCTGTAGGTCCCTAGTTAAAAGCCAGCCTAGGCTTCCTACAGTGGTAGCTATAGGTAGCAGTGTTGGCTGGCTGAGGGAAGAGCTGTCTCAGCTCAGTTCCTAGCTCAGCAGAAGGTCCCAACACAACCATCCTTCAGCAGAGGGGCCATGAGGCCTGACCTCTCCTCCCCCACTAGAAGACCTCCCTGTACGTCAGGGCTCAGGTGTGTTGGCTGGGTGCACCGCACCCAGCCAAACTGCTGCTGGCATGCAGCTTATGGAGGATGTCTGCTGCAAGGTGTGGCGTTTGTTGGGCCAGATCCATGGGGTTGCCTTGGTTGGCACTGCTAAGCATCTGGCCAAGAACCTGTCACTGCTTCATACCCCATCCATTCACACGTGCACCACACTGTCTCTCCCCCTGGACACTCTCACTGGGGCTGTCCCGGGGGAGCGGTGTCTGCATCATCCCTGGTTTGGTGTCAGAGGCCAATGGCCCCTTTAGCTCCCTTACACCCAGCGTGTCACATGGGAGGGTGGCAGTTCTCAACCATTCCCATGCTAGCCCCCCCGGCCAGGACCCCTCTCCCATTTAGCAAGGGAGGCCCCTTGGCAATTCTGGCCCTTAGTGCTGGGGCTCTCTGCCTAGAGGCCTGTCTGCACCTGGGATGGCTGCCGGGAATTCCCAGACCCTGTTCACCCACCCTCACAAGAGCCTGCCCATTCTTATCCTTCCCTTCGTTGTATGGAACCGTAAAGCTGCTCTTAATGTGACGGGCCCGAACCAAAGCCCTGACTTGCGTGCCCCTGCACTCCCCAGCTGCGGCCTGGAACCCTCTCCCAGGAGCACTGCCCTCTCTTAGGCTGGGGAGGGGCAGGGGCAGCTTTAGGACACTGGGGAGGGAGCACAGGAGAGAGTCCCTACAGTGGCAGTGTCCAAACGCCTCAGCCCGAAGAGCAAGCACCTTAGTGCAGAAAGGCTGAGAGTTGCTTTAGCAAACCCTAGGCTGGCAGGTTTTTTAGCTTGAGCCTCTGTGCTTTTCAGGGCTTCCCCAGGCTCCCCCTGGATCCACTCTCACCCCGCTGGCTTCGAAAGGAACCTGCTGCTTTTGATATAACTTTTTCCTAATAAATGGCGCTTTCTTTAAGATGCTCCTGGTCTCAGACTGTTCTGGAGTTGGTGGGGAGGAGGAGGGGCTTGCTGTGAATTGCTCTGGACAATGAGGCAGATGAGCTGCTGGCCTCTGGAGAGCGGGGTGGGGGTCGGTGGGACTTGATGTGGGACCCTCAGCCATAGGGCACTTATAGGCCTGGGTGTGGCCCCTCCATGCTTTAAGGGCTGTGGGAGCAATGAAGTCCTGTGGGTATTTTCCAGCTTGAGAGCTTCAAGTTTGACAGCAGCAGTGTTATGTTTGCCATAATGGGCCAGGAATTCAGTGGCTCCGAGAGAGCTAGTGGTGGTGGTGTTTTGGGTCCAGCTGGGAGTGAGGACTTGTCTCCTGAGAAAGCTGGCTCTGATCTCCAGGCAGCCCTATGGAATTTGGCTGAACATCCTGGCTTGCTGGTGCTTATATGACCCAAACCTTTGACTGGCCCTGGGGCTTTCTGGGCCTAGCACAGGGTATGGGGTGTCATGGGGCAAGGAAGCAGCATGGGATTAGCCACAAGCTGGGGTTTGGAGGCGAGCATCCAAGGTCTAAAACCCACGCCCCCTCCAGGCAAAAGCATTTTGCTTATCGGAGTTCTGGCCACTTGAAAGTGACAGCTGGCTGGCTTGTGTCAGCCCCTTGGGGACTTGTCTATCTCAGCCCTGCGGGTTTAAAATAGCAATTCTCTGAGGCCATACAACAGCTTGGGCTTATATGGGCTCATGGGGGCGGGAAGAGTTGAACAAGGGGCTGTGACCCACGCTGCTGAAATAGCAAGCAAGTGTTCGCATTCCAAACCGTGCCACGCTCGCATTCCTCCAATCAGGCGTCTGGCCTGGGGGTGGGCTTTGGAGTCCTGTTAAAGCCTCATTCTTCCCAACTGCCTTTCTCAGACACTGTGCCAGCTTCCATTTGGCTGCGAGGGCCCTCACCTTTTCCCTGGGCGAGAGGTAAGGAAACTGCCTCAGGGCACAGCTTGCCAGGCTTAGGGACTTCCATGGAGTTGACTCCCTTTTCAGATGGGACCCGAGTGACCGACCACCTTCCTGT
This sequence comes from Mauremys mutica, assembly GCF_020497125.1. Taxonomy (NCBI): domain Eukaryota; kingdom Metazoa; phylum Chordata; order Testudines; family Geoemydidae; genus Mauremys; species Mauremys mutica. The sequence goes on from NC_059075.1 coordinate 129,998,614, forward strand.
TTGCTAGACCTAGGTATTAATGCTCCAGAGACAGAACAGGTCTGCCCCAACTTCCTTGGCCAAAATTGGCCCCCTCCCAGTTGTTATCCACTCCAGAGATGACCGCATTTCTCTGGTGAAGGGATTCCTCTGGATATAGCATGAGTCTCCTCGCACCAGTTTTTCACTGGCACAACTCCATTAACTTTAATAGAGTTCTCCTGGTTTACACTGGGATGGGCAAAGAGGGGGAATCAGGCCCAGCAGGGTTACTCCTGATTTACGCTGGTGTGAGTAATAAGCAACTTACACCCATTGTGTATGTAAATTGCTTTGGGAGGTGAGAAGTGCTATAGAAACCTAAGAGACTGTTATGTTCCCAAGTCCCTCATTGGCAGACAGAAAGCACAGTGAGGGTGCAGGATGTTTGTGCTACTGAGTTCAGAATGCATCACTACAAGTAGCAAATGAAACTACATAATGGCTATTGATTTTTGCATTGTTCTTTGTATAAACACTGCAGAGCTAAACATTTGGAAATACACCTAGCCATTCATTTCTAGGACTTGAAGTAAAACAGTGATTTGGTACTTAGATAACATAGTTCTAACCCAGTGTTAACAGGCATGTTAAAAGAAAAAATCAAGAAGGATTCATAGATTCCAAAGCCAGAAGGGACCATTGTGATCATCTAGTCTGACTTCCTGTATAACACAGGCCGGAGAACTTCCCCTCCAAAGAATTCCTAGAGTGGCTATTTTAGAAAAAGGTTGTTTGGACCATTTAATCCGCAATTAAAACTAGGGGATTATTTGCAGCAAATAATAAATTTAGCTCTGTGAATTGTCCACAGATTTCCTGGATTTATTTATTTTGGTAGCTCAAAATCAGTTAATTTAAAAATTCTATGCAAACACACTTACCAGTGTGTTGCTCATTCACGGTTTGATACTGGCAATTTGAGCTACCTTTGCTGGAGGCGCAGAGTGCGTGGTGTTTCTGGGCACTGCCTGGATGTAGATAACTCTTGAAATCAAGTTTCTGGCACAAATATTCCAAAATTTGCTTTTCTCAAATTTGTCAATAGCTACTTTAAATATTGTGGTCTCAGCTAATGTGGTTTGTTGGGCTCTTGTGGGAAGTGACTGAAGCTGGAGAGAGGTCACTTAAATTTATTCACACACATTCATATTTTTGCCGAACTCTGTCTGTGACAGAGGATCATGTGGAATGGCTTGATGAATGTTTAGGTAGATTTTTGGCTACATGATGAGGGCATGAGAACTGTCTAGAAGTATGCGAAGGCACAGGCACCAGGAAGGGTCAGGAATTATGGTGGCTCAAGAGGGAACTAGGAGTAATGGAAGGAGTTTAAAAAATGAACTTTTAGCATGGAAAAACTTCCTAGTGGTCAGATCTATTAGCATCTGGAATAAGATTATGGAACAGTCTAAATAGTAATAGTGGCACAGAGACTGAGGTGACAGCAAGGCTGTCAGCACTGGCAATCAAACTAACTTCCAAAGGAAATGCTGGAAGACTTATCACTTAAAAGGCTTAAAGCTAGGATGAACCAAGCCCTGGAAGATGTACTGTTATCCTGAGACCAAGCCTGTGCTGGACTATAGGATGTAGTAGGTCTTCCTCTATCAGTAATGTTTCTGTTTCTGGATTCAGGCAGCAAAGTTCCTTAAGTTAGCCTCTTATACCTGGCCTGCGTAATAAATACTGAAAAGATGGATCTGGGACCAGCTGTTACACAACATTGGAAAAGGCGGCCATTGTACAGCAGAGCTGATTTGCTGAACAGGTGGTTTGACACATGAGAGTTATTCGTAGAAGTGCCTGAAACCTGGGTTTTGGTAGGAGAGTTTCATCTATTGTGGGGATCTGGGACAAAACTGAGCTGCTGGCCAGAGTTGGCAAGTTTCTCTGGGGTTCAGGAATGTGTCAGTGAGCTGAAAGCCTGCCAGTCAGACAAGTCTCAGGGCATGGTGTTTAGACAAGGCTTGCTCAACGGCGCCAGGTGGGAACCAAACAAAAGGGATGGCTTGAGCAGAGATTCACTTTGATGTTTATTTGAACAGGAAACTCAGAGTGAAAAGCGTTCAAATGGACATGTAGAAACCCACTAACTTTCCAGCCTCCTAGGTCCGTGTTCAGAAGGCTGCAGACAGAGCCTAGTGTCCAATGCAATCAACGAGCAATGCAATAACTGCTGAGAACGTATTTCAAGCTGCCTTCCTAACAGGCTTTGTTACCATCGCTGCTGAGTTAGCCTTGCTGGTGAATCTTATGTTAGCAGTTTGAACATCACCACTTCAGATTTAAGGCCACTTCCCCAGCTCTTTTTCCTAGGTGTTTCCTTATGTTGTTTGTTTGAGGACTTTGGACACTGTCCAGTGGTACCTAGACCATATACAGAGAGAGTAGATAGAATTGAGGAGACACGTCTAAGATGCATAGGACTCCAATGGAAATAATTTGTATCTGCCCTTTCGTCTGAAGAACTGAAAGCACCTCACAAGGATGGGTATTGTTGTCTCCATTTTACAGAGGGGAAAATGGGGCAGAGAAGGTCCATGGATTTCAATGGGAATTATGAGCCTAAAAACCTTGGAGGATCATGGCCTAGGGGTACGTCTACACTGCAAAGTAAAACTCACAGCAGTGAGGCTCAGAACCAGGGTCAACTGACTGGGGCTCGGGCTGCAGGGCTAAAAAGAGCAGTGTAAACATCCCTGTTCTGGCTGGAGCTCAGGCTGTGAAACCCAGCAAGGGGAAGAGGGTCTCGGAGCTGGGGTCCAAGCCCAAAAGTCAACATGACTATTTTTAGCCCTGCAGCTTGAGCCAATGGACCTGAGCTCTGAGAGTCTCTGCTGTCTGTCTGTTTTCCTTTGCGCTGTAGACATACCCTAAGTGACTTCCCCAGGGTCACGCAGCAGGTCAGCAGCAGAGCCAGGAATAGAACCCAGGAGGCTTGACTCCAGTTCCTAGTGCTACCCGCTTGCTGGGATGGCCGAGCGCAGACAGTACTGAGTGCAGAGACCTTCCTCTCCTTGACAGGGCTGCTGGAGGCTGGCAGCATTTGGAAAGCCAGCAAGCGAGTTAGTAATGAGGTTTCACGTCATTTTCTTTCCATGGTGGCGGGTTTAAGATTACAGGACACTTGAGTTGCGGGTGACTCTTACTAGGCCCCAGAGAAGGGATTGGGACCCAGGATAAACGACATGTCAGAGGAGCTAACACGCAGCTCTGAGATTCAAGGCAAGAGTTACAGTGTTAGCCTCTCTGCCTTCCTGAGTGGCCAGGGGAAAGTGGCTGATTTCTCTGAGGAAAAGCCAGTCCCATGGCATGTGTCCAATGCGGTAGAAGGAAAAATGGTGGCTAGGTGTGAGAGACCAGCCCTTAATGCTAAGAACAACTGAGGAGCAAAATAGGCTGTTTCCTGGGTTTATTCTCCTCCCCTGCACTTCCCACCCAACATAACTCTCTCTTAGATCATCTCTGGGCGGAGAGGTTGCAATGTACCCTGGGCTGGGCTAGGAGCTCAGAGTTATCAGTGCTGACTGATGATGTTCCTAAGCTCTTGCTTCCTATTTAAGGAGAACTATGTTGCTGAGCCACGGGGGGAGTAACAGGGGGGCTCAGGAAGGGTTATCTCAGTCAAGACGCCATTATTAGATGCCGGCTCAGCACTGGGGTGGTTAATTTCCCCTTTCTTTGTGAGATAATTATAGACATTCCTACCTGTTTGTGACGAGCACAGATCCTCTCAGAAATGAGCTATTCCCTCTCAGTCAAATTACCATCCCTGCTCCACTGACACTGCAGCGACAGGGAATTTACAAATGAAGGTCTGGCCACCACAAAAGATGGGACCTGGAAAGGGTTTCCATTGGCTCAGAAGTGGCATCCCCCTGACTCCCCAGTCTCTCCCTAGGACTTCCTGCCATGACACAAGAGGCCATTTTGCTTTGGCTGCCATGGCCCTGCTGAGTCTTGATGCAGCTGAGTCATTCAAAGCTGCCCCAGACCCAGCTTCACTGGCCACAGAAGGAAGGATTCTCCCTGTGTAACTGCAGTAGGTACGTAGAGGGAATCTTCAGGTGGCTCCTTAGCCATTCTGCTGCTAGCCACCAGCTTGGAAGGCATGGCTGGGAGAAAGTGGTGCCCCAGGGATCCCTAGTGGCCAGAACCACCCCAGGGGGCCCTAGGATTGGGGAAGGAAAGATGTGGCTTAATGCAACTATTGTGCACTCCCACCGCTACGCTGCAGCTCAGCATTTAGCTTATGGTGTGAGTGGAAAAGCAAAAAATCCAAAATGACAAATGAGTGTTAATATAAAAGCCAGGGAGACAAAGGGATTTATTCACACCCACAAATGACCTGCATCGCGTGACATCTAATCCATCTCCAGCTCGATACTTCAGTGTCTCCATGCCTTTCTAGGGCACCCGTCAGCATGGTAGCTACGCACCAGGTGTGGGGAATCTGAGGAAGGTTCTGATCTGTATGCAATGAGTTTTTTGTGCAGGGCCTCATGTGCCTGCTGCTCAGAGGAAAAGGGAGGAGGTAATGGGAGTGTGACACAAGACACAAGTGAATCAAAATGAAAATTCCTAGTCTAAACAAATATGTGGATCAGACCGTTCAGGTTTCTCTGGTTGTTGGTGAGTTGCTGTAAATATCTTGCAAAGCAACTGAATTTTCAGACATGGCCCCTGATTTTGGGTGCCTGGATTTCTGGATGCCATCTCCTTGGCCTGATTTTCAGACGTGGAGAGTACAGCTATTAGAGGGTGCTCAGCATAGCTGACAATCAGTCCAAACGTGTCTCAAGTTGGGCACTCAGAATCAGTGGCCATGTGGGAAATTGTGGGCCATGGTGCTGCCCAGAGTTCATCCCAGATGGACACAGAAATCCTATTCCCATATAGAATCATAGAATATCAGGGTTGGAAGGCACCTCAGGAGGTCATCTAGTCCAACCCCCTGCTCAAAGCAGGACCAATCCCCAACTAAATCATCCCAGCCAGGGCTTTGTCAAGCCTGACCTTAAAAACCTCTAAGGATGGAGATTCCACCACCTCCCTAGGTAACCCATTCCAGTGCTTCACCACCCTCCTAGTGAAAAAGTTTTTCCTAATATCCAACCTAAACCTCCCCCACTGCAACTTGAGACCATTACTCCTTGTTCTGTCATCTGGTACCACTGAGAACAGTCTAGATCCATCCTCTTTGGAACCCCCTTTCAGGTAGTTGAAAGCAGCTATCAAATCCCCCCTCACTCTTCTCTTCTGCAGACTAAACAATCTCAGTTCCCTCAGCCTCTCCTCATAAGTCATGTGCTCCAGCCCCCTAATCATTTTTGTTGCCCTCCCCTGGACTCCCTCCAATTTTTACACATCCTTCTTGTAGTGTGGGGCCCAAAACTGGACACAGTACTCCAGATGAGGCCTCACCAATGTCGAATAGAGCGGAATGATCACATCCCTCAATCTGCTGGCAATATCCCTATGTCAAAGAATGAAGGACTGACTGTGCTACTGTGGTTGTTATTGTAGCTTTTAACACTCTCTCTAATTTTATTTTCCTGCTAGTCAACTGAAAATGTCGGACGTCGAAGAAATCATCGAAGAATATGAAGAGTAAGTACTGTGCTTTAAAATCTTCCTGCCCACGGCCAGTCCTTTTCATGCAGAGGTACAGCAAGCAGCTCGCTCTGTGGCTGCCATCGCAATTCTGGTGCAGCTGCATCAAGTCCCATAGAGAGTCATCCACTCTCATTATTACCCAGCCCTGTCTGGAGCTGTGGGAATAATTCAAGTTTTTATTAGTAGTAACAACAATGCCCTCTAGTTCTTTAGACAGCACTTTTCGCCATTAGATCTCAGAACTGCAGGCCACAAAACCATCCTTCGTTCCCATAAATGAGAACCATGATTAAGTGGTTTTTTATTTTTTTGTTTCTCTTTACCAACCCTCCGATCCCACTGGTGGGGATGACCCAAGCCCTGAGATCCAAACACCTCCAGACTTCAGGAAAGTTGGGACCCAGATCCAGACAAAAACCTTCCAGCATGGGCCCATCTCTGCTGTCATGTAATGAGAGGGACAAACGCAGCTTGTAGAAATGCATAACACAATAGTGTAAACTGGCCATGGAGGGCTCTCTGAACTCCCCCTCCTTCCCACCCCCATAAAGCTGCTTTGGAAACGGGCTGTCCCATCTTGCAAATATTTTTGAGAGTCCAAAAACTCGTCCAATTCCAAATTAGGATGAAAAATAAAAAAAATCTCAAATGTTTGAGTCAAAAACACCGAAAAATTCAGATCAATCAAATTGTCTGAATTTTGAACCATTTTGTTAGGATTTTGACCTTTTTGACTTTTATTCAGTCTAATTATCTTAAATTTTTAAATGAACATTTATTTTGAACCAGAATTTTTCCTTTAGCGAATGTCAACACAAAACACTCTTCCCGCCCCCGCCGCTTCCCCCAAGTTGGAAAATGCTGAAACAGATGCTGTTTTGAGAACAGTTTGTTTGGACAAATGAGCATTTTTCAATGAAAATACAACTTGTTGAAAAATTCTGATCAGCCCCTCCCCTACCCCCTTCCTGGGACCAGCCACTGGGAGAAATGTGCCGCTCTGCAGCCAATGCTCTAACCCAACGGTTTCTCCTTTGGCTTTGCAGGGAACAGGAAGGTAAGAGGAAGAGAAGCATCTTTCTGCACATCAGGACAGACTGAAGCGTTAAGACGATCCATGTAACCTCAATAACCTGCTCTCTCTCTCTCTCTCTCTCTCTCTTTCTTTTCCCCCTTCCTGCAGAGGAGTGTATTGAAGAAGGTAGGTTTTTCCCTGTTGTATGGAAGGGACAAGAGGGCACGGGGTGGTTGCTACTGGCTTATTTAGCTACTTTGTTTCCTTTTTTGCTTGGAACGGTTTGGCATGGCATGGCTGCAGATGGGCAGAGCCGTGCGAATATTGTACAGTATAAAAAGATCCTGGGAAGTTCCTTCCAATTTTTAAACAAATTTTTCTTCAGCTGATGTTCAATTAGGGAGAAATTCACCCCGTCCAGAGGACTGACACAACCCACAGGGCGAATGTGCGACTTCAGAAGCACGTAGGCCTCATTCCAGTCCTCTGCACAGGGGTGAATTTCACCCTAAGAGTTTATTTGGCATTCGCTTCATTAGCGAGGATAATTGGAGACGGGCCTCAACTAAATCCTTGGATCTGAGCATGGGGAGAATTCAGGATTGAAAATGTTTGCAGCTCCAGCCTGTCTGCGATAAGAATGTGATAATTGACTGGAAGCTGGCGTCTCAACTGACTTATGTGAGTGACAGTTCAGCCTGAGCTTGCTGCGTTCATAGAATCATAGAATCTCAGGGTTGGAAGGGACCTCAGGAGGTCATCTAGTCCAACCCCCTTTTCAGTATGAGGACTGGAAGCTGAAGAGTTATGCATCTAGCAGCTTTGCAGCCTTCCCTGGTGTGTCTGTGTGTGTGAGTGAGATTATTTGTAATGTCTGCTGGATATTGGTGAAGAAAAGCCTTAATTTTCTACAGCTTTATTAACGCCTGGGCAACACCTGCACAGCAGACTCTGGTAAACACCAGGAAAGCTGTAAGACATAGATGGGAAAGTAGAGATCAATAAAATACCAGTGGACGCTCTAGCTAGATGCCACACCTTTATGATACCTGACTAACCTTTTCCGCTTATTCCTTTCACTGTTGCCACTTTCCACCTTGAAGAAGAAGAAGAATGGATAGAGGAGGAAAATGGTAGTAAAATATTTCTTCTTCTTTCCCTTCCCCACTGCGTGCCAACATTCTGCATATGCAATGTCTGTGATCTGTTGTCTGTACATACATACATGCTCTATCTGATCCATCTACGGGATGGAGTATGATCTCTTTCTTATTCCCATTGCCTATTGGTGTTGCTTGTTGTATCTTCCTCCGTGCTCCCCCTTTCTGCCCTAAGATCATATCTGAATCCATGGTGCATCCTTGTATTTCTAACTTCCATCCATGCGCCAAACTCGCCCATTGTTTGGTTCCTTCTTTTTATTCCTCTTTCTCTCCCCCAGGTAGCACCAGTCCTTTAAATCCCTTCTTAGAGCCCCAGCCGCCTACCAGCGTTTCCTCTCTCTCTCCCACAAAGCACTCTGTTTGTAACAACGCTTCCTCTGTTGGAAGGAGGTGCTCGGATACGCCAGTGGTATCAACAGAGCGTGTGATAGGATAAGAGGGGGACTGACTAAAGGCTGTTCCCTCGGGCACCCACCAGGGCCACTTCTGTTGCCTGGAGGTGATTCAAGAGAACAATGAAAATCACCCCATCCCTGCCCACCCTTCTCCGGGACTAAGCATGTTGCGTCCCTTGTTGCCGTGGAGAGTGATGGACCTTGACTTGGATGTCCCCGTGTGGCACTGCCAGACCCTTGGAAATACCATGAGAGCAGCCCCTTCCCCTTCTAGTCATGCTGGGAACATGGCAGGGCAGAGTCACGTGGAAATGAGGGGGAAACTCCCCCCCCCTCGAAGCATCAATAATAATCTAGGTCAGTTGAGTTTGGGGTGAAGATTCAGGTGAATTCCCATTTTATGCAAACCAAACCATTACCTGTCTCCATTCCATGGCCACATTGCCTTTCCCCCTTGGATACCCCTATGGCTGGCTCACTGTGACATGTACTTTTATCAGCCTGAGTTGCAACCCTCACCTTGCATGTTGTTCCACAGACCAAGAAGAGCATGTAGAGGAGGTAGAAGAGGCTGTGGAAACCCCAGCAGAAGGTAGGTGGCTGAATCTCTAAGAGAGATCTCCCTCTGCCCAGCCTGCTCTGGCCTGTTCATGCATTTCAGTGGGCTGCCTAATCGCTGGGTTGGATTGCACAGCTGAGCTGCAAAAACTCAGGGATACTTAAGATTGCATGTCATTAACTCAAGCTATAGCTGGACAAAGGACCCATACCTCTTCTCAGCTCCGCAAAGGGGTCACTCTCCCTCAGGGGTGCAGTTCCTGGTATGCTGATGCCAAAGGTAGATCTGGGGCCGATCCTGCGAGGTGCTTAGTGCTCTCGGTTCCCATCATGAAGGCACCAGGAGCTTCCTTCCATGGGGTTGTTGGTACTTTGCAGAACTTTGTCTAGAATGTGCAGAATATTGGAGTTGAGAGCCAAGTGGAGAATTTTGCCTGTAAGCAGGATCATAGAATATCAGATTTGGAAGGGACCTCAGGAGGTCATCTAGTCCAACCCCCCGCTCAAAGCAGGACCAATTCTCAACTAAATCATCCCAGCCAGGGCTTTGTCAAGCCTGACCTTAGAAACCTCTAAGGAAGGAGATTCCACCACCTGGGTAACCCATTCCAGTGCTTCACCACCCTCCTAGTGAAATAGTGTTTCCTAATATCCAACCTAAACCTCCCCCATTACAACTTGAGATAATTACTCCTTGTTCTGTCATCTGCTACCACTGAGAACAGTCTAGATCCATCCTCTTTGGAACCCCCTTTCAGGTAGTTGAAAGCAGCTATCAAATCCCCCCTCACTCTTCTCTTCTGCAGACTAAACAATCCCGGTTCCCTCAGCCTCTCTTCATAAGTCATGTAATGCCCCACTGCCCCATCATCGCACTAGGGAAAATGGAGCCATACCTACACCCAAATGGAGAAGGGCTTGCTCCCCTCTGCAGGCCTCATGTCCAAGTCACACTCCCACCCGTCAATTCTCAGCTGCACTGCTCCACAAAGAGCCCCGGCAGAATCTGTGCATTAAAGACACTCCCTGAGGCTCCATGCCTCTCTGAGCTGCCCTTTTCTACAGGGGTGAGAGGTAATATGCAGAGTCAACCCTTTGCAAGCTGCAGCAAACTCCTCCTACTACTACTCTCCAGCTGACTCTGCAGACTGGCCTGTAGTGGGCAGAGTCATGTCTCCAATTATTCCTGACCCTCTCCAGGCCCATTGGTTTGTGTGATGTCCGCCATCTTGGTCGACACTGGGGGTTGAACCGGGGCCCACCAGAGCTAAAAGCTTGAATTACTACAGCCTGAGCTCAAGAGCCAGGCTCCCTAGCTGGGGACTATAAACTGCCTCCTGTTCTCTGCAGCTCAGCACAGTGGGGGCATGTAACAGACTGACCAGTGGGTTAAACTCGCACAGGAGTGGAGGAGCTGTAGCTCTGCAGGGACTGGATCCAAGAACAGCCCTCGGGGGTAACTCTTCCTTCTCCCTGTTCCCCAAGCCCTTGGAAGCATGTTGGAGTTAAGATCACAAACAACACAATTCACAAACAACACAAGATCACAAACAACACTGCTGAGCAGTGGGAACAGTCCACTGTCTTTAGACTCACTATCATCTTCTGAGTAGTGTACAGCACAGAGCACCCCATCAGCCCTGAAATATTAACAAAATCATGTAAATAAAGAGAAACAACACAGCTAGGAGCTGGCATCCTTCTGCTGTTGGAGAGGTCTGTATCTTTCCTCAGCCTGTTAATTTCCAGGTGTAACCCACACACCTCCTCAGTGGGGTGTTCTGTCCCATCAAGTGGCACCAACGGGTGGGAGAGAGCAGGGGAGGGGGAAAGAGATATTAATGAGTTTGCTCTACAGCCTTAGCTGAAGGCGAGCTGGCTTTTAGCTTATGTAGTAGAGGCTCATTTACTAAGCTCCTGAGGTCCCAGGTTTGATTCTGCCTGCCGACGACCAGGGTCCATTGGCGGTACATGGGCTTAAAGCCAAATTCTGGTCTCTGTTATGCTGCTGAAAATCCAGCTTGGCTCTGCAGGTTTCATTATGCCCATTCCCAAGCAACACTGGCGTGACTGATATCAGAATCTGCCCCTTATGGTGTAAAAATTGTCCAGAGCTGTCTCAGCTGTGATCATTCAATACCAACATGCCAGCTGTGCAGACCCAGCCTTTGTGAAGAATGCTAGGAATTCCTCAGGGCATTCATTAGGGAATGTGTCCGCCTGCATGGCCTATCTCTGATCAAATTGTCCTTTCTACTTTTAAAATAGAACACGAAGATGAATCTAAAGAAAAAGAAGGTAAGAGCAAGACTGGGGAGAGGGGTGTGTTCACACGCTGCTCAGTACAGGCCTGATCACACTTGTTCTGAGCCCCAGGTCTCTACTGTTCAGTTGAACTCATCTGCTACAAATAAAGGAGTTTCTGACTCCTGCTGTGCAAAAGGTTCCCAACCAGGAGGGACCTTCCCTGCCTGCCCTGTGCAGAGGGCCCATGAGGATTGCTGTGATCTAGCCTTGTGCTGCACAGGGGAGAATTTCACACACAATGAAGGGGACATTCTCCTGCTTTCAGAGTTTAAGCTCAGTGGGGTAAATGGAAAAGCTTGTCTGGGACTCAGGCCTTTCGAGTGAGGTAGGGCTTGGTTTGGAGGGAATCTGGGGTATCTCCCGTTGAAACTCCATAGAGCTCCTGTTTCCACCTGAAGCCAGTTTTCAGCTGTTTTTTCCCCTTGGAGCACGTATCAGCCCAGTGCTCAGCACCATGTAGGACTAAAGGCTGGGTTTTTAAAAGGTATTTAGGTGCCTAATGATGCAAAGAGGCAACTAGTGGGATTTGCAAAAGCACCTAAAACCTGGCCCTCCGAGTCCACCCCTGCACACTACTGCATATCCCCTACAACATGCCGAGAGCTCTCAGCTCCTGCTAACGTCAATGGCAATAAGGGTGCTCAGCACCTTGCAGCATCAGGTTGCTTGAGCTAGGCCTGAAGAACACGTTTGCATGCACCGCTGCAAAGCCAAGCCATTGTGATTCACGGGGCTCTGCTTCTGCCCCCTCCGTGAGGAGGAGACAATGGGGAGCTGCCCTTGCTCCACTGATGGATGTCTGTGTTGGAGCTCCCACCTTAACCTCCCATGGCCATGACTTCCTACAAGGCAGCTGGAGGCACCCAGACTGACCGTGCCATGACAGGATTTCCAGTGCTGGGGCTGGCAGGCTAGCAGACGCTAGATGTGTTAGGCAAGATGCCACCTAGTGGTCAGTTGGTCAACTACACTCTTTAAGGGTCACTTGGTCAACCTGTTTTGCTCAATTGAGGCCCACCGCGTCTCGAGTCCCCAAAATGGTGATACTAAAAATCTGTGGCCCTGTTTTAGTGGGAAGTGCTGCCTGGGCATAAAATGAAGGATAGGCTCAGTTATCGTCGTCCTTCCCCCAGTCCACCCCTGCTGCCTCCTGGAGTGCAGGGTGTGTGCAGTGGCACTAATCGGCCATGCAGGCGTAGATCGGGCACATGGCCGGGGGCTAAAGCTCTGTCTCTCCCACAGGTGGCGAGGGGGAGCGAGAGCAGGAGTCTGGGGAAGGTAACATATCTGTCTTCTCTCCGTGCCCCACAGAGAGTTGGGCTGGAGGGAAGGAACAAGCAAGCACCCATTCACATACACCCATCCCTTGCTGGGGAAAGGGGACAGCAAACCCTCCTGACCACCCAGATGCCCTCTCCCCTGCTCCATGATGAGAGTGAGCACCTGTCACTAGACAGCAGTAGGACCAGCGGGCGTGGGGAGGTGGGGCACAGGGTGTCACATCCATTCACTTTGGTAGGCTGTGGGGCTGAATAGGGGGGTGAGCTTTGGACCAGACGCCCTGTACCTGGTACCCACATGCCAGCCAGGAGAGCTGTTATGTTCCCTGCTGGTGCGGGCACGCTGCTGGCTTGCTGTGACTGAGGTGGGCATGTACAGTGGGGACACTGCCCGAGCCTGCACTGACAGTTTGGGCAGCCTCTTGGGGTAATGTGTCCTCTGTACCCAGCCTGCCTGCATGAGGTGGGGAGCCTGCAGGGAGCCACGTTATGAATGTCTGAAGCAGCTGCAGGTTGTGGGGCATATACCTCGGTGTCAGGGCAAAAACAGGGCCTACCCTATGCAATGGATTTCTCAGCTGGCTAGCGCTGTCTGGACAGGCAGTAGGAAAGGAGACTGGGCCCAATGCTGAGAGCTGAAATACTCTTTAAGTGGATGGGGGGGGTTGAAATCTGGCCAGATGTGACAGCCTGGGCCCATCTCTAGCCCTAGCTAACAGCCTGGTTCCTCCATACGTGACTCCAGGCTGTAGGTTTACCCTCAGCAGGGCATGGAGCAAAGGGGATCTGGGGGCTCCCGGCCTATCACTGATATTTACGTTGAAGTGGAAAGTGCCATTAACTCTGTGTTTCTCTTTGGTTCCCACGGACCCGCAGGGGAGTCAAAGCCAAAGCCCAAGTAAGTGGAAATGCATTTCATGTAGGGGGATGGGAAGTTTGGATTGTGTGTGTGCAGACTCGTTCTGCCGTAGTCTGTACACAGTGCAGAACATACAGTATTGGCTCGAGCAAAGGGAAGGGGTGGGGTAGGGGCTAAAGAGCCCCAGAACAGGAGAAGGGAAGCGAAATTGGGGGGGAGGGGAGAGAATAGAGAGAAAGGAGGAAAGCAAGTGGGGGGAGGGAGGAAGGAGAACAAAGGAAGAGAGAGTTGGAGAGTGTGGAGCAGGGAGAGGGTGATCAGAGCTGGTGCATCCGGAGCAGCTTGGGCATTCAGTGGCATAATCAGAGCCTCACACTCTGGCATCTGATATAGGAGCCTAGTGGCGCATTCTCCAGTGCAGCCAGAGCCCCCTATGCATTCCTTGAAGCGACCTTCTCGGGAGCGATCCGAGCATCCCCTGAGAGAGAACTACCTGCCCGGGTGGAGGAATCTCCTGCAGATGAATGGGAACGTTCCCATGAATCCCTGGGAGCCCCAATTCCCTGTTAGATGGACAGAACAAGGGAGCACCGAGTGCTCTAGGCCCCGGGAAGGAAACACCCTTCTAAACCTTCTCTTCTCTCCTCTCTCCCTACTCCTTAGTTCCACCCTTCCTAGTGTCACCAGGTAGGCTCAGCTTTCTAAGCCCATGCAGTAATGCTGCTGTGTAACAGTGGGTTGGGCACTTAATTGGTCTGGATGGACACACACATTGCTTTTACTGACAGTTTCAAGGAAGAGCTGGACTAGCCACGTCCTCATCTCAATGAGGTTCAAAGGAACAAAAGGGGTTTGGAGGGAAGCATCAGAAATACCAGTCAGCGAGCTCAATCCGTGGTTCTCTCTCGGCTGAGCAGGGCTCTTACGAAGAGTGATGAGCCTCAAGCGAAACTTTTTCAAATGTGAAGCTGGATTGAGAATCAAAATCTGCATCCAAGGCTCACTGCTACCTTCAGAAAGCCCTCAGTATTCAAACCCTGGCACCTTGATGTCTGAGGCAGCATGGGCCGGCAGACAAGAGACTGGCCTGGGAACCAGGATGCCTGGGTCCTATATTTAGTCTGGCCACTGATTTAGTGTGGACAGGTCCCTGCCCAACCCCGTGCCTCCATTTCCCCACCTGTAGGATGGGGCCTCTCCTTTGAGATCTGTGGGTGGTACCTTGTTAGCAGGGCATTTACATCTGGATACTCCAATAAGCACTTTGGCCCAGTTCCTCCAAGATATTCAGGTGCTTAATGCTCATTGATTTCAGAAATCATGGCAATGTACCGTCTATTGTGTATGATGAGGCTGTTTTACTGACATACTTAAGCACCCCGATACTGCATTCAATGGTGCTATTAAGGTTCCCATATTTGAAACTCAGACCCAGAAGCGTCTGCCCCAGTGCTCCTGGACGACTCACTTCCCCAAAACCTTCTGTTGTTCTTTTTGACGAAACTGACCTCATAAAGCTTATCAAGGGAAAAACACCTGCTAGGTACTCATCGGCAGCTTGGGGTGGGCTGCAGCATCGCTCACTTCTGGTTCCTTGCTTGAAAGTGTGTCTGTTTTCTAAACCTTTGGGGTGCTTTCCTGGTGCAGGTGGCTAGGGGACTTATCTGGTAGCTGCCACTGCAAACGCTAGACTGCAGATGGGGGTGAAATGCACCCCATGCCGAGGGCCAGCAGGAGGCCTAGGAACTGCTTGAGACCAGGACTTACATGAGATTGGAGTGGTGCTTTGTGCTTGTGAATTTCATCCATCGTGGGCTGTCACCCTATACTCTGCCTGTTTATCACAAACACTGGGGGACTGGACAGCCCTCGGGGCTGGAGCAATGGGACCCCAAGTCGGTCATGTCTAGGCTGACTGCTCCAATCTAGCTTGAACTGGCCATGAATCAAAGTTGTTCCCGCTGTTCAGTAGTGATCCATGTGAAATGGAGCTGGGGGGTGCCCAGGGACAGGTGTTTTCATTATAAAAACAACCCCCCAACTGCTATTCTACCCTGGCTGGCAGCCTCAAGTTAGTATTACATTGTCCTGTGCTGAAAACTGACCCGTCCCCCCCCTTTACATATGCTGGGTGTGTGTGCGAATGATGTCATTTGCAAGCTTATTTGCCAGGTTTTCGTTGGTAAAAAGCTTGGACAATTATTTATTGTATTTTTGCCCGTGTGAGGGACCGATCCCCTTTCCATGGCAGAACGGGGCCTACAGTCTATACATGCCAAACATGACAACATGTTTAAACCCAATTATCTAGGCAGTTATACCTCTGAGCCCCTAAAGCTCCTAGAAAGCTAATAGTAAATTGACTCGCACAGTTGAATTCACACACGCACGCTACTTTCTCCTGCCACCTTTCACAGCAGTGTGCTGTCTCACAGGCCTGTATGAACACTAGATTAACCGACGAAGGAGCTTCTCCTACCTGGAGTTAAACAAGGCCGTAATCCGTTTTCCAGCCGAACGGAAAGAACTTCCTTTCTGCTTCTGATTGCAGGCTCTTCATGCCAAACCTGGTGCCTCCCAAGATCCCGGGTGGGGAGAAAGTGGACTTTGATGTGAGTATTGGGTGCGCAACAGACTGTGGGCCTGCTTGGTGGGTAAGCCGCGGGCCTCAGTAACCAGGGCTGTCAGGCTAGCACTAAATTCACTCATGCAAGAATCTCCTAGTCCTTCCAGGCACATACCCAGCGTGCCAAGGCTGCCAGCCCCTCTGGGTATGTACCCACCGGACCCAATACCATGTCTGCCAGCCCCTGCTCTCCGCTTTAGATTGCCCCTAGCTCCCACAGTGCGCTGGTGGCTATTGATCTGGGAGGGCAGTAGCGATGGCTGGTTCAGTGCCATGTTCCATACAGGACATTCACCGCAAGCGCATGGAGAAGGATCTGAACGAGCTGCAGGGCCTGATCGATGCCCATTTCGAGAACAGGAAGAAGGAGGAAGAGGAGCTGATCTCCCTCAAGGACCGAATAGTACGTCTGGAGGCCCCAGATCGTCTCATTACTCCCCCTCCCCCCAGTCCTCAAGTTAAGGGCCATATTCTGTCCCTGCTGAAGACATGGGGGAGCAGGGTCAAGCCCTAGAAAAGCAAGATGCTGACTCAGGGGAGAGGGGACCCAGGTCCAGTCCAGACT
The DNA here is from genome assembly GCF_020497125.1 of Mauremys mutica. Classification (NCBI taxonomy): domain Eukaryota; kingdom Metazoa; phylum Chordata; order Testudines; family Geoemydidae; genus Mauremys; species Mauremys mutica. The sequence continues at coordinate 130,015,019 of NC_059075.1, forward strand.
GAGGAGCATGGACTCAGGGCTTGGAAAGTGCCATCTTTCATCATTTGATACCAGGTAGTGTGGTGTCCCGCCACCCATCGCCTCGATGCCCAGCCATGTCTGGAGGAAGCAGAGGTCATGTGGCAGGGAAACGGGCACTCCTTGCCATACCAACAGAGCAAATGCTTCCCCCGGGGCTGGGCCCCTAGTCACTTGGGATCCAGAGAGAGCTCTCCCTGGGGCCCTCATGTCAGGGCAGGGGTCATCCCCTGGCCTCGAAGCCCAAGCCTTGCTCTTCCCTGCAGGAGCATCGGCGAGCGGAGCGGGCAGAGCAGCAGCGGATCCGCAGCGACCGGGAGAAGGAGCGCCAGGCCCGCGTGGCTGTGAGTGTCCCACCTCCCGGAGCAGGGGAGGGCTGACACAACCCCCAGCGACGGAACCGGGTCTAGGCTTCTCCCCCATCAACCAGCTGGGCGCAGCTGCTGTTACCCCTTGTACTGCAGGGACCTTCCTTCTAGCTGTGAGGGACTCCCCTTTAGTGCAGCTTCTAGATCAGCCAGCGGGGACACTCCAGACCCACTTGGGGCCGAGACTCCTAGGCTCTCCTTGGCCCAGGGAGCCGGTGGCCACATATTCCACCATGGTCTCTTGACTGAGCTGCAGCCTTGGGCTGGGCTGCTCACAGCTCTCCCAGGCAATACAGGGCTGGGCTGGGCTGGGTTAGCGCTCCGCTGGGGAGAGCTTGAATGAACCTCCAGGCAATGGAGGACGTGGTGGTTGCTTTAGCACAGGGCGCTCTTCCTCCTGAGCCAGCGCCCAGCTCCAGAGGGTGCTGGGCTGATGGAGGGGCTCAGACAGGGGCCTGCGCCACTTGCCGTGTCATTAAGTGACTGTGTTTATGTGGTGACAAAGCCTGTTGTCCAGGCTGATGCCCAGCACCGGTGACCACCTCTCTGAGCCTCACTTGCCCTTCTGCTTGGGGGAGTTGTTCATGGCAAAGTACATGGGAATGTAAGCAGCTGTCATGGCATGTGACTCTGCAGCGCTTGGTCTGGTCTGTAGCTGTCTGTATGTTCCCAGTGGCTGTCATTCTGCTGAGTCTGTCTCTCCAGCAGCAGTGAGTTCCCCTGGCTTCTCTCGAGACCCCTCTTGCTCTGGCTCTACCCCTGACAGGAAGAGAGAGCCCGCAGAGAGGAAGAGGAGGCCAGGAAGAAGGCTGAAGAGGATGCCAGGAAGAAGAAGGCTTTCTCCAACATGCTGCATTTTGGGGGCTACCTGCAGAAGGTATGATTCCAGCTTGGGTCCTTGGGAACTGGCCATCGTGGTGGTAGCCAGAGTCCCCGCCCAGTGGTAGGACTCAGCGTGTGTTTTCATCCTGCTTTCTACTGGAGATGAGATGCCAACTAGGGACCCTCCTGGCAGCATCTCTCTTTGCAGCAGGACCAGTCCCCATGGTATCCCAATGACCCAGGCCATGCTAAGCTGACTTCATGCAGAGGCGGTTCTAACTGTACAACTGCCTGCTCCTCCCACTCCTGATTCTGTTCCTTTGTCTCTGTTCCTGAAAACCAGAGGTCCCTTTGCTATCAGGCTGCTGCAGTCCTTGGAGCTGGCATAACTGAGTGGCTGGTGGCAGGGGTGGTGGGTTGACTCTAGGTGCAGAGAGTGTACATGGACCACCCTCAGGGCACAGAGCTAGGAAGAAACAACACTAAAGCAGCCAAGGGCTGACTAGCAGTCTAGCACCATGGAAGCAGCAGCCTGCAGTAGCCAGAGACAAATGGCTGCCTTAGGGCTGTAGCTGGGGGCTCCATCCCACAGTTAAAGGGGCCGGCTGTAGGGGAGCATGCTGGGGAAATTCCCATGAAAGGAAGGCCCCCAAGTGGAGCGTTAAGGGGGTTAGGTAGAAGGGAAGGGGCCGATGGTGCAGTTCCACTGTTCTGTCCTCCTTTGATTTTATGAGGACATTGCGCTCAGATCAGAAAACTCCCAGGCCCGATTCTCCTGCTGCAGGAGAGCAGTGAGTCTCACTGAAGCTTCCTGCATCCTTTGGCGATGTTATTTCCCGCGCGATAAGGTCATCGCCAGAACATCAGACTTCACCCGCTCTCCCTACCCACTAGACAGAACCATGGCAGTCACCTAGGGCAGCCTTGTTGTTCCCTTCCCCGTGCAGGGCACTCAGCCCTCAGGACTCTGCCGCATGGACTTTACTGGCACGACAGGCTGCCTGTCTTCCAGGCCGTGTGTTTGGTGGCTGGTAGTTTTGGTGCTGTCCAAGCCCTTCTGGGGAGACAAATATCCCCTGTCTGTGTGTTCCATTCTATGCATCCGAAGAAGTGAGCTGCAGCTCACGAAAGCTCATGCTAAAATAAATTTGTTAGTCTTTAAGATGCCACAAGTACTCCTGTTCTTTATACCATTTTTGGTAGTATTACAGCGCCACCTAGGGGCCCAGCTGAGATCAGGCCCCCTTGTTCCAGGTGCTGCGCACCCACAGTGAGAGTGTCCCTGCCCTCAAGAGCTCACAAGCTAACTAGATAAGACAAAGGTTGGGAAAGGGAAACTGAGTCACAGAGCAGGCAAGTGACTTGCCTGAATAACCCAGCAGGCCAGTGGCAGAGCTGGGACTAGACCCCAGGTCTGCTGAGTCTCAGCCTAGTGCCCCCATCGCTGGACTAGCCTCATGGCAAGTGGGGTTCTTGAAAAGACTGGCTGGGGTGGGCATTTTGCTCAGCTCAGCTGGGCTTCCCCTTCAGAACCTCCCCATGCCATTGGGCTGTAGGGGGTCACTCCAGCTCAGTGTGGGGGGGAAGAGGGGGAGAGCTGGTGCACAGGGGGGAGTTAAATTCCCTCTGACTCAGGCCCGCTGATGTCTTCAGACAGAGAAGAAAAGCGGGAAGAAGCAAACGGAGCGGGAGAAGAAGAAGAAGATCCTCAGCGAGCGGCGGAAGCCTCTGAATATCGACCACCTGAATGAAGACAAGTTGAGGTGAGGGTAAGGGAGGGACCGGGACAGTACCCCCCCCCCAACCTATCAGGCTGGCGGAGAGCCCACAGGCATGTGCCTGAGTCCTGGAACCCTTTGCATCGCTATCCCCTAAGGGCAGCAAATCAACCTGCCCCCTCCCACCTCTTCATTCACCCCAAGCGAGGCCAGCTGCCCCGCTCCTGTACCAGACTGTGTGAGGAGCCCTCACCACCAAGGGCAGCGCTGCAGACTGTGGTGGCCAGGCTGCCTGGGCTGAGCTGTAGGACAATGGGCAGATGCAGCGGGGAGCACTGAAGGGCACTGGGTGTGCCGTGCTGGAGTGAGAAAGCAGCAGCAGTAGATCTGTGACCCAGGATCTCTGGGCTGTGTCAGCCCTCAATCCCCATCACTCTTGCTGCAGCCAGGGGGATGCACTTCGGTTGCCATTGTGCAGCTGCTGTGGCTGCCAGCTGGGACTGAACTCATGAGCAGCAGAAGCACAAGCCCTCACCGTGGGAGCCAAGGGGGAAACTCCAGGGTTGTGAGTAAGTAGCAGGCTGGTATAGTCACAGGGGTTGGCCAACAGAGGGAGCTGTGATCACACACCCTATGCCTGTGTTATGTCCTCATCATGGACTGAGGGCACCACATGGTCCTAGGTGGGCTAAGCACCAATAGGCAGCAGGTCCCAACCTGGCGCTAAAGCAGCGTGAAGTCAGGCATTGCTCCAGTCCCTTGTATCTACCCTGTTGGGGGGCAGAGCCTAAAAAACCTCATCGCAGCTGGGATTGGAGGTTGGTGGGGGTCAGAATTGTGTGTGGTTCGGTGAATCACATGGACATCCTTAGAGGTTTTTAAGGTCAGGTTTGACAAAGCCCTTGCTGGGATGATTTAGTTGGGGATTAGGTCGTGCTTTGAGCAGGGGGTTGGACTAGATGATCTCGTGAGGTCCCTTCCAACCCGGATATTCTATGATTCTATGATAACCTTCCATGCCCCCCTGACTCCTCAGTGCCCTCCCCCCGCTTCCTGAATCTCCTCACTGGCTCCCCATGGCTTTCCCCACAGGGACAAGGCCAAGGAGCTGTGGCAGAGCATCCACGACCTGGAGGCTGAGAAATTTGAGCTGCTGGAAAAGTTCAAGCGGCAGAAATACGAGGTGAGGGTTGTTCTGACCTCGGCTTCCTCCTGTGGCCCCATCTCTGCCGTGGGGAGGCGGCTGAGGCTATTGTACCCAGCCTGCCATCTGTATCACAGGGAAACCTGAGGAAAGCTCCCTTGTTCTCCTGTGGGTAGCGGTTGTGGTGAGATCCCCATTCCCATTCCCTAACCTGGATTTGAACCCAGGTCTCCAAAAGTGCAAGGCCAGTGCGCTCAGGTGAGTTGAGCCAGACCCATAGCTGGTGTAAATCGGCAAAGCACTATTGACTCCAGCAGAGTGACACCAGTTTGTGCCAGCTGAGGTTGTGGCCCCAGAGCTTTAGTGAACGCCACGTGAGCATTGCAGAACACCAGCTATCAACACTGCAAAGCAGCCTGCCAGACGCAGACTCCTGTGGATTCTCTAGCCAGCTGGAATCTCTCTAAGCAGCAAACACCCGGCCGTCTGTCTGGCCCTCCTGTTCTGTACACTCACAAGTCTTCTAATGACTGGATTATTTTATGCTCTATCCTAGCACAGTGAACGGATAACTCAACTGGCTTTGAAAATCATGTCTGTCTATCACATTTCCAGTGCACCCATCACTACACCCAGAGTTCGCTAACATTGCTTCACCCTCCACACGCTCCCTCGGCACAAGCAAAGTCCTTGTGGTTGTGTGCTAAATCCTGTTAGGGCATGGCTGGTGTCTCGCCAAATTTGGCTCTGGCATGTGATTGAGAAGTTGTGCTGATGAAGCCACGGTTGAACGTGGCTAACTGTGGCAGCCCGAGCAGGGTGTCCGCAGCCCGAGCAGGGTGTCTGCAGCCTGCTGCCTGTAGCTCTAGTTCTTTTTTCTATACGTCTTTGCTTTGGGCTCAATCCTGTGAAGTGCTTAGGCCCAGATCCTCAGATACATTTAGAGGCCTAACTCCCTTTGAGAATCTGAGCCCAAGTGCCCATGACTTGCGGTGAACTTGAGAGCCCGAAACAGCACCAGGCCCTCTCTCTGTTAACCACCCCTCTGAGTGCTTGCTTGTGTCTGCCTTTTAATGGTCTCTTCTCTCTAACTCCACCAGATTGTCACGCTCACTGCTCGCTGCGATGAGCTAAGCAAGTAGTAAGTACCGCCCGGCCCACTGCCGGCAGCTTCCTGCCTGGGTTTGTGCTTGACATGCTGGCCGGCTGAGAGGGAGCAGACAGTCCTGCTGGCATAGGGAAGAGCACAAGCAGAGATCTGTGTCTGTGAGCCATAGATCCAGTTGGGATGGATTAAGATGGAGGTCTACTTAGGTGGTAGGTAACAAATGGATAGATGGGAAGGTGAGTGAGTGAGAACATAGGAATTGCCAGCCCAGATCTTCCCCATTCCCCTATCTTGTATAGTCTCCTGACAGTGGTGAGAACCTGCTGCAACAGAGAAAGGTGCAAGTAATGTTGCAATAGAACATCCTCAACATAGAGGGAGATTCCTCCTGACCCTTGTCAGCTCATGCCCTGAAGCATGACCATGTCTGAACCCTTTTTTTGAAACCTGTTTATGAAGGACAGAGGGGTGAGAGAAATGGGGAGTGTTCTACATTAAAGATCCCATTACCTGTTTTAGAGCTATTGATAACTCAGAAGTGCAGGATCTTGAATGAATATGGATCAATCTGCTAACAAACAAAGCCCCAGGACAGGGTACTGGTGGGGGGTCTTTTATAGACCACTGAATCAAACCAAAGGACAGAATCAGTTACTCCTTAATTACCTGGCTGTAATGTGTAGAAAGAAAAATTGTGATGTTATGGGGACTTCTGTTTGAGAGACATTCACTGATGGTCTCCTGTAGCCAATAGAAAAACATTAGAATTCCTAAAAATTGTAGATGATGGATTTTCTAACACAGATATTGCACCCAGCACAAGGCAGCTCCATTTTGACCATCGTTATGAAGATTAATTAATCACTGGTAATAAAAAAGGTAATAATTGGAGATATACCAATCTCCTAGAACTGGAAGGGACCTTGAAAGGTCATTGAGTCCAGCCCCCTGCCTTCACTAGCAGGACCAATTTTTGCCCCAGATCCCTAAGTGGCCTCCTCAAGGATTGAACTCACAACCCTGGGTTTAGCAGGCCAATGCTCAAACCACTGAGCTATCCCTCCCCCCACTGGATGGGGTGTTGGTGGTTGCCTAGGGACCAAGAATCATGCCCTGATTATGTTAATTGATTCATAGATTCCAAGGCTGAAAGGGACTATTTTGATCATCTAATTGGACCTCCTGTAAAACAGAGGCCAGAGAACTGCCCCCAAATAGTTCCTCCAGCAGACCTTTTAGAAAAACATCCAAGCTTAATTTAAAAATTGTCAGTGATGGAGAACCAACCACAAACCTTGATAAATTGTTTCAGTGATTAATTACTGTCTCCAGTATACATTTAAATTTCCAAGCTTAATTTGTCAGTATGAACACACAGATGACTATTCAAACCGCTAATATATATACTTGGTGCTTCAAAAGGGCTAATTTCCCAAAGTTGATGAAAGTTTTATGAGTGAAATTGAAATGAGGGGTGGGGGGATTTAGATAGGAAAAACATGAATAAAAATGGGGATTTCTTAAACAAGAGTTGATTAGATTGTCATCATCGTATAATTCAGAAGTAGGACAACTTTGCATAAAAGTCCATCCTGGTTCAGTGGAGAATTGAAGACATCAATTTAGAAATAAATAAAAATCAAATGGGGCAGGGGGAGAAATAGATCACAAGCAATATAAATGAGTGGTTATGAAGTGTAGAAAATTGATAAGAGAAGCAAAAGACATCAAGTAAAATGTCGTGGCTGGCAGGTCTAAGGACAATAAAGAGGAGTTTTTATAAGCATGAACAAAAGAAATCCTAACAATAGTATAAGCCCATTAGTAATGGTGATGGTAAAATTGTTAATGTGGCAGCAAAGGCAAAAGTGTTCAATAAATATTTCTGTTCTGTATTTGGAAAGAAGCAGGTTGATGTACTCATCAGATGAGGATGATAAATTACTGAGGGGGAGGTTAAACAGTATCTGCTAATTTTTAAATCAGCAGGCCTGGATAGCTTGCACCCAAAAGTCCTAAAAGAGTTGGCTGAGGAGATCTCTGGCCCATTGATGTTAATTTTGAATAAATCATGCAATATCTGGAAAATCTCTTAATACCCTTAAAATCTCTGAATCTAATATAACTCTAGATGTTCCCATTATAGTTATCTATATAAAGGTCACATCCTTGTTTTTGCTCTTAAAACCAAACTATCAAAAGTGGCCACTGACATTGGGCGTTTCCATTTTGGGGAACTTGAGTTGAGACGCCTTGTGCCCGAAACAAGTAGCCACCTCTGAAGATGTTGGCTTCATCCTCTCTGATATGTGTCAGGGTGAATCAGGAGGTGGGAGTGTGAGTGGATATAGTTATATGGGGGTAGTTGTGCAGAGTAAGGACTGATTTGGGCTATTGCCTTCCTCGGGTCTGGGTGGGCCCAGATGCTGTCTGCTCTCTCTGTGCCTCTCTGTGAAGTGTGTTTGAACCTTGCCTGGCTTGCAATGCTACCTAGGACCTCGACTTACTCAGTAAGGGAAGCCATGCATCCCTTGCCATGGGGCACGTCTGGGTAAGTACACGAGCCCTCTCTGGACTGTTGATGAGCAATAACTGTCTGTCCTTCCTGTCCCTGTGCTTGGAGCACAAACTGAGTCAGCAGTTTTGGATCTTCATTAGCCAAACAGCCAATGTTCCTAGCCAGCCATCTATGGATTTGTTTTCCAGCTGGTGACAGCCCACACCAGCCATCCACCTTCCTTTCCTCCTGTGCACATGGCTCACTTGGTCCCTACAAGCAGGATACGTAGGACCTATGTGTGAGGCTGGAGATGCACAGTGCAGTAGCAAGTTTGCACAGGAGACATCAGATCCACGTAGCCCAGGTACCATAGACACAGAGCCCATGTCCCGTCATTCACGGGAGCCCTGGCAGGATGGCTGCTCTAGGCACAGCTGAGAACAGCTGTTACTTGCTCCATACCACCATGGAGGTAGGGCTCTACCATTCATCTCTATGCAGAAAGCGTTGTTCTGTGGCTGGCCTGGAGAGGCTGGTCATACAGGAGAGAAGCATGGTGAAGAAAACTTGCAGAGGCTTGGCCTTGCGAAAGAATCTCCTTCAGTTCCTCTACGGAAGGCAGGCAGTGAGTGCCTCTCACCCGAGGCCACTGAGAACAGCCATGCTCTCTGCATTCCCATGCACTGGTTGAAAGTGCCCTTGGCAGCAGAAGAGAGCCAGGACTGGTCCATGATGAGAAGAAAGGGGATTCTCTATTGGAGCTGCAAATCACAGACCTGCCCTATGGTTCTCTAGCTTCCAGCCTGACTTAACACAGCCTGTGCTACCCAGCATCACCTCCAGGGTCTCCCTATGTCCTGGCCTGGACTAAGCAGGAGCTGTGGACTGAACTACGTGGGCAGGCCGCTCTAGAGGGTCAATGAGGGGAGACCATTTCCTGCTCTGTCTTCCGCTGCCCTTTGGCAGCCTTCTGCCCAACTCAAGGTGTCAGCCCCACCTCACTGTCCTTCTGTATTTCTCTTGCAGATTAACGTTCTCCGAAACCGCATTAGCGATCACCAGAAGGTGTAAGTACCAGGGCTGCCTTCTGCCTCCCCGGCTCCCTTCCACCATCCTCTTTCACCACTCTCCTGCTCTGCTCTCTGCCTTTCCCCTTGATCCTCTTGTTGCCCCCATGGCTCTCAGCTCTCCCCTCCCCTCTCTGCTTCCTCTCCCTCCCCTATCTCTTCCTTGTCTGTATTTTGTTCCTTCAGCCTGTCCTCTGCCTTCCCTGCTCACCCCATTTCTACTGAACATTCACAGGCACACAGAGAAGATCCAGAGCCAGTGTTTTTATCCTGCTGGTACTTTCATACTCCCTCTTCTTCTCTGCTCCTGCATACACATTTCCCTGTTCTTCCTTTGGCTGCCTTCTTCCTCTGCTTCTCTAACCCATCAACCTCCCCCCGCCCGTTTTTTTCCTCTGACCTCCCTGTCTCCATGTCACTTCCACTTTGCATCACTTCTCCCTTAATCTAGCACAGGGCGAGCCACATCCACCTCTAGTGGCTGGCCCACGGAGAAGATGACAACCTACTCTTGCTGCCAGCTGAGACTCCTTTAGCTCAACTTCTCAGTAGTGAGTGCTGGAGGTGCTGGGTTCAAACCCTGATGATGTGGTCGTAAGCCTCTGCTACTGGCCTCCCCTGTCATGATCCTGAATCAGATATTGACTGGCTACAGAGCTTACATCTGAGTGAGGTACACACCAGGTGTGTTCACCGTAAGGTCAGTTTATGCTTTGCCAGTTATGGCTGAGGTTTGTTTAAATAAGGTATTTTACACACACCACCACATGGGGGGGCTGAACAGTATAATATAGTTAGCGTTCCGTTACATCGCCCCCTTTAAGTTCTACATTCCTACCATTTGCAATATTTACACTATCGTGCTGTCTTTGACATTCAGTACTGGTCAGTCTAAGTGTCTCTGAAATCGTGCTGGTTTTTTAATTACATGACCGGAATGCATAACGGCTTGCTCATCTGGCTGTCCATTAGTTGCAATGACTAGCTGTGGTTGGTTTGGAATCTTTGGGTCGTCATCTCATTCTGCATCCACCATCTGTAGAGTTTGCTCTATTGATTTATCTTTCTGAGGAACAAACTGTAGGTGTTGACGATTTCTGTTGAGCTCTCCAATGTCAGTCTCGATCACATGATCTGGTCACTACATGTTTTTTATTGACAACCATCCATCTTGTCCATCCAGTCTGACATGAACTTAGTCACCTGGTTCTAGACCCAGCGGTGCTCTGAGTGAAGTCTATTGTAAAAGTGTTCGTGAACTCTGTGAGCCTTTTTATCCAGTTTGGCTATTGTCTTTGTGTCTGGTCACTTTGGAGCTAGAACTATTGTTCCAGTTTTGGAAAAGACTTTGAATTGTCATCCCACCAGGAGCTGTGCAGGACAATATCCAATAGCTTGTGAATTGTGGTTCATTGTCAGTCACTAGTTCTGGAATACTAAAGGTAAGCAAAAGGGCACTTCAGTGTTTTGATAACACTGTGACATGTTGTCTTTCAAGTAAAGTGTTTCTATATACTTGGAAAAATAGCCCACAATGACCAGGTAATGATGTCCTCTGAATCCACATATATATCTGCAGCTAGTCTCTTCCAAGGTCTCTCTGGTAGGGGTGTAGTTATTAAAGGTTCTTTGTGTTGCATTGGTCTGTTAGTTCTGCAATGCTCACATGCAGATACTTTATTCTTTACATCCTTGCTGCTGCCCGGCCACCACACCAACGGGTTGGCCCGTTCACAGCATTTAGCTAATCCTTGATGTCCTTCGTGGATGAGGTTTAGGATTTCTCCTCTCATTTCGTTTAGAATTACAATGCAGTTGCCTTTCATCATAAGTCCATTTGACTTCATTATCCGCGCAGTGCAATCAGGGGCAGCTCCAGGCACCAGCATGCCAAGCGCGTGCCTGGGGTGGCAAGTCACTGGGGGTGCTCTGCCGGTTGCCGCGAGGGCGGCAGGCAGGCTGCCTTTTGCAGCATGCCTGCGGAGGGTCCGCTGGTCCCGCTGCTTGGGCGGACCTCCCGCAGGCGTGCCGCTGAATTCGCGGGACTGGGGACCTCCCGCAGGCAAGCCGCGGAAGGCAGCCTGCCTGCCGTGCTTGGGGCGGCAAAATACCTAGAGCCGCCCCTGAGTGCAATGTAGTCTTTTTGTCACTTACTTAGTGTCTTTTTAGATACATTGGGGTAGCTGACCCAAGTAACTTAGAACTTCGTGAAGTTGCGTGTCTGTCAAGGATGCTTTTTGTAGATGGAGTAGTCTTTTTTTCCTGAGACTGGTCTGTATGTGTCAACTGTGTCCACGGACACCTTTACATCATCTTTAAGCTCATGGTTAGCTGAGTGTGATGCTGGGGTCTGTGACTGTGTCTGCTACTACCAGAGTTTTCCCAGGAACATATTTAGCAATTAGGTTAAATTGCATCAACCTCTGCAACAGACATTGGCATCTTAGTGGTACTTGATCCAGGCCTTTTCAATTGGTGCATATAGTTTTTCTGCTTCTGTGAATGGGCAAGAGCAAAATGCAGTTGGCTTCTACTCAGAGCCATGTTGGTGCAAAGATACACCGCCTAGTCCATAGCTACTTGCATCTGCACTGATGATTGTGGATTTGTGCATATCATAGTACTTGAGAACTGGAGCAATGGAGATCGTTTCTTTTACCATAGCCCAGATGTGTTCAGTTCAATCAGTGGTTTTGTCACTGCAGAGAGACCTTGTTGATATCGAGCAAGGTAACTTACCATCCCTAGTACATGTCTCAGTTCTGGTGAATGTATTCCACCAATGAAAGTATTCCATTTTTTAACGGTTTTTACTTTCTTAGTGCTAGGACTGATTCCATCTTTGTCTGTCCCAAAAACTAGATTTGGGTTAGGCAGAAAATGCACTTTGCCTGGTATAGCTTTAGTCTGGACTGACTGATGTAGGCTCAGGACTTCATTGAGGGTTTTCTTGTTCTTCCATCGAAGAACAATATATCAGAATATCATCCATGAAAAGTATAACTCCGTTTGTGTTTAACAGTTCTGCCATCTTTCTTTGCGAACTTGCGTGGACCGGTGATCGCAAAAGTAATCTTCAAAAACAAAATCTCCCAAAGATGCAATATATGTTTAGCACTGTCTTTGGCTAAAGGAATTTGCCAGAATCCGCTTCAGGCATCCACCTTGGAGAATACTGTCACTCCTTTCACTTGTGGAAGGAAGCCATCCAGTGTGTGTGGGTGGGTGGGGGGGAGTTGGTATTGTGCCACCATCATACATGATCTGGGCAGTGAATTTTTTCTTTACAACAGCTGGAGTTGTTCCATCCTTTTTCTCGATCCCACTTGTGACCCCATGTCATGCTCCTGGATCAGATATAGACTGGCTCCAGAGTTTACTTCTGAGCATGATACACACTAGATGTGTTCCTCGTATGATCCTTTAACGCACTGCCAGGTATGACTGAGTTTAGCTTAAGCACAGTATTTTACACATACATAGCATCACCTGGTGACTGAATGGTATAATACAGTTCATCATTCCAGCACACACACACCCAGCTCCTTTTTCTCATCCTAGCAGGATCTCTTCTGTCTCTCGTCTTGCTTCCTCGGCTCTCAGGGTCCCTGCCCCCCTTTGCTTTGTTCCTCCACCACAGTTCCCCTCCCCTCTTACCCCACTCGCTCTCCGGGGCCCTGCTGAGCCTTCGTCCCTTGTGTTCCCTTCCCTCCTCCTTTCTTTCACTTGAGTTTCTCCCTCCTCCTTTCTCCCTCTCAATGTCTCTTCTCGTCCCCCATCCTTCCCCTCTCTCTCTTCCACTCAGCTCCTTTTTCCTCCCCCCACCCACTGCTGCCAGCCCCTCCCAGCCCCCTTGGCTCCGATTTTTGCTTCTCCCCGTGTTGCCATTCTTTGAGCTGCTCTTGGTTTTGAGACCCACCTGCAGTGGATTCTGGGGGCCTGGCACCATGGCTCCTGCAGGGGGAGAGCGTGAGGGCCTATGTATGGAAGCTCCTTGCCTCCAGTGGATCTCAGAACCCACAGGGTTAGCGGGTGATATCCCCAGCTCCTTGTGTGGGGTGTTGCCTCACCCCCACAGGAGGCCCCCTCAATCTCCACTCTCTTTCGGAGGACCGGGGATGGGCTGCCCTCTGTGGGGCAAATGCAGGCAGTGTGATAACCCGCCCAGACTGCTGTAAGTCATCTGGAAGCCATGTCCTCTCTCCAGCCAGCCCAAGTAGCACAGAGAGGGGCCCAATCCTGAATGTTTCAGACCGACGGTCCATCTAAACCAGTATCCTGGCCTCAGTAGTCCTGTCACATGGTGTAAGGATGACCGGATCGGGCCCTCCAGTGCCATGGATCCTACCTGGCCCATTCTGGGTCAGATCCCCTGGTAAACTAGAGGGTCTCCACTGAATGTTGGGAATTCCCATTTCCACCAGGTGAGGGCAGGGCACCTGCCTCTTTGGATCCAGTTCTCTCTTGCCTGCTTTTTCTTCCCTCTAATTTTGATCTCCTTACGAGGATCAGCGGGTTTCAGTCTGCTCTCTTACACCGGTGTAGCTGATTTCAATGCCATGAATGAGAGAGGAATCTGGCCTCAGGGGGTTACTCCTGATTCTCACCAGAGTGAGTGAGAGTGATCTCAGGTGCGTCACTAGAGCTTCTAAAAACAGGGGGGGACATCATTTTAGTGAAAATCTTCTAAAAAAAATTTGTCCCTTTTTTTTAATCACGATTTTGAATTTCAGAACATTTCAGCCAGCTCCACGCGTTACATCTCCAGGCCCATCTCCTTTTGCTTCTGTCACACACCTAACTCAAACCCTGCTGCAGCTACATGTTGACACACGGCTGGGGGCAGTTTGGGCATAGGGTCATTTCGTACTTGGGAGGGGAATGGGAATAAGCTGTCAGAGCAGCGGAACTTGGTGAGGAATCGGGATCACATTCCCGCACCGATGTCTCTCTAGTAATCAAGAGCAAGGGGCAGAAAGAGACGAGGGAAGCCCAGTAGCTAGCAAGTCATTTGGCCTTTGCCTTGAGGCGTCAGCCAATCTTTAACCCATACAGATAAGTAAATGTCACTCTGTGATAGCAGCGCCTTTTAGACTCTGCTCTCTGAGAATCTGAGGCCCAGTCATGTGGCGGCTAGGAGCATTCTCCACTGTTTACACCAAATCTCTCTTCTCTCTTCCCCTCTGACATGACCCGGCCCTACAGCAAAGGGTGAGTAGCATGGCTGTCCTTGTGCTGCATGGGGCTGATTGGGTTTACACTGCATGCATGCTGCATGGGGAAACCGGTCTGAAGTGAAGCTGGGTCTGGGGAGGGCAAACCAGGAGTGGTCTAAGCAACTTTCTGTCACCATGGTATGTTTGCCAAGGCCACTTTTCCTAGTGTCCTGAGGATTGAGCAGGGCAGCTGCAAATAGACCAGAGCAAGAAGGAAACCCGGCTCTTTTGGGCTCAGCTTATTGGAAGGGTTCAGTGATTACAGTAAAAAAATCTCACTCCTTAGAGCATTGTTATATTTGGATCTTGAGCTCTGTGATTGGTCATTTAGTCACATGGAGTGGTTTCTCTTCCCTGATTGGATGCACTAACCCTTATAAACAGAAGGAATTTCTGAGGCATTGAACTTGTCAGGCACTGAAAGCAGCTGGAGATATACAGGCTTCGGGGCTTGTGGCCCCTAGGTAATCTCAGCCTGCCCTCTCTGCCCCAGGATGGGCCATGGTCATCGAAGAGTTAGCAAAAGCAGGGCTCTTCCCTGGCAGAGGCAGAAGGGAAGGCCCAAGCCCTATAGACTGGCTACCAGGATAGAGTTGGGAGTTTGTTCTGAACTCTGGGAAATAAAGGTCACTTTTCTCCTCACTGACTTGGGGTCGGATCCCTCCTGGTGTAAGGCAGCATCGCTCTCCTGACTGTAATGGAGATGTGCCAGTTTACACCAGCTAAGGGTTTGGCCCAGGCACTTTAACACGTTGGCCAGTACTAATGACCACAGAGACACCATCTTAGCTTGTGTTCACATCTGCACCACTGTCTGGGCCCTTCCCCGTCTGTCGGGGTCAGAAGGGCCAAGTGAGAAGAGCTGGTGACTTTCACTATAAAACGCACGGACTGGAGTGCTCTTAGAAGACCATTTCACCTGCCCCCACTGGGTCTGATTCTCTTCTCACTGGCACCTGGTGCAAATCAGGAGGGCCAGTGTACATGAGAAAAGTATTGGGCCCAGTGCACTCTGATAACACCCACTCACCATCACTGCCACTTGGTGAAGGGGGACATGGTGCAGCTGTTTCTATCCTGGCTGAGTCCTCAGGATTAACTTCTTCCCCGTTTTCCTAAAGACTCTTTGGGATTGGAGAGGGGGTGTCGCTGACTGACGTACCTGCCTTGGCAAAGAGTTTTTTGGCCGGTCTTGTTGGGTCCAACCTTTGTCTGTGAAATGCGTTTTCTAAGAGCCAACTCCTAGCTCCATGAAAGCCAATGGTAAAGGCCCCTTGACCAGGATTTGGCCCCAGGGAAAGCTGCCCAAGGGATTTCCTCACTGTTTGCAGTGAGCTTCAGTCTTCCCTTCCCTCTCCAACTGGGCAGAGAGCATAGCCCCTGGGGAACCCAGACCCCTCCCTGCTCTCAGCTCTCTCTTCACAGCCCCTCGAAGTAACACCTTTCAGCCGGTGCTTCTCTGCTTCCCTTCCAGCTCCAAGACTGCCCGTGGGAAGAGTGTGGTTGGCGGCCGATGGAAGTAGCACCCATCTGATGGGCATGAGGCAGAGGAGAGGCCCAGGCACGGAGCAGTGCATTACTGTTTGGTCAGCCAGCTGGATTCCGTTTTACTACACCACGGATCCTGCACGAACCCACCCACCACCCCTAAGGACACAAACCAGTTGTGCTTGCACAGCCCTCACTGCAGGGGCAGCATTGTCTGTGTGTGGAGCAAATGCTTTGCTAGGTCGGCGCTGCTTGCTCTTTTCACTGAACCCCGGGATGTTGCTGTGTCTGTAAATAAAGAGAATCGGGAAGGGATATGTGCCTTTCCTGCCTAGTCATCTCCCACATGGCCTGCTTGCTGAACTTGACCTGCTGCCGTGCGTCCAGAAGATACAGGCTGTGGAGATGACTCTCAGCTGGTGTATGTCACTGTGGCGCCATTGAACCATGTAAATATACGCTACCGGAGGATAGAGCTCGCTGAGTTCTGTGAAGCTAGGTTGAGCTACAGCAGCTGAGTGTCTGCTCCCTGCTAGTGCTGGATGAACCTCAGTTTCAGAAAGGTCCCAAAACTGTTGGATGAATTCCAGAGCAGTATCCAAACAGCCCACTTGATTTTGAGAAGCTGGGCTGGGAAACTCTTGAAAACCAATGAATTTGGGCTTGTCTACACGGGATCTTTGGGTGCAGTAAGCCAGGATGTGACTCTACAGGGCGCTAGCTTGCCAGGCAGCAATGTCTCATGTGGCCACTGCCTCAGTGCATGGAAAAGTTCTGAGAGCGCTTTGACTTAGGCTGTGTCTATACTACAGAGCCACTGCTAGAAGGGGGAGTCCTGCCAGTCCAGGAACACCAACTCCCCACATGACATTAGCACTCAGCTGTTTTCACAGCTGTGTCTACACTAGGGGTTCTGCTGGCATAGCTCTGGCACTAGGGGTGTGGTTTTTCACACCTTGAGAGACATAGCCAGGCTGCTATACATTTGAAGTACAGACCAAGCCTTCCTGCACTTTACAAGTAGTAGTAGCTAAAGCGGCCTCTGGGACTTTTGCTGCACTGTAGCAGTATCTACATGGGACGTTGCCACACGGCAATTTAGTGGGCTGTAGATTTATACCCTGCCCAGCTGCACAGTAATGTCTCATGCAGATAAGCCTTTAATCACGCTAGTGAGGCACTTCCAGCTGTTGGATGGGCCAGAAATATCCTGAGGCTATGGCCCCTCTCCCATACTATTCCAGTGCTCCCTATTCTGATCAGGAACTACAGAGCTGCAGGAAAATAAACACTAATGGAAAACAGTTGACCAAGCTTTTTCCCAGCCCCAGCCTCTTAATTTGAGTTGCAGTGCAAGGTTCATATTTTATCTAGGCTGGTTTGCTCAATCTGTCCTAGATTTATAGCTGTGGGGTTGTCCAGCTTGTGCAAGGGTGAAAAACTGTGACTTGAAACAGGACCGAGATCAAACGACTCACTCTCTAATTTCAGATCCACTCGGTGTAGTTTCATTACGTAGCTCCCACCTGGTGCAATGGAAGGAACGTGTGCTTTTTCTCACGTGCCAGTCTCGCCTGGAGCACAGGGCCCTTGTATATCTCTAAGTGGCCTTCTCTGCTCCCACAGGTAGGCATTGTAGATCCCCAGTGCTTCTGGGCCTGCCCCATGGAGCAGGTGATGGGTTGTATCTGCAACACTTCTTGCTCCCATGAATACTTGGAGGCCCTGCTGCCAACTCCCAGCAGCTCCCTGCCTTGCCTTCCAGACTGGTAGACCCAGAAGCCTTCCTTTGCTTCTGACACCATCCGCTAAAGGTGTGTGCCAGTGTGCTCTATAAATCCATACCTGTGTGTCTATGGAATCAAATCTCTTAGCCTGGAATATTGCTAGGACGAGTCAGCACAGCAGCTATGATATTTGCTCATGTGTACAGAGCATATCCACTGCAAATAGAGGTGGATATAATCTCTTTGCAATGGGGCTGGTGTATGATTCTGCACATGTGTGTCATGGGAGAGCATGTCTGGTCCCTGGGCGTGGGTACTTGGCATCTCCAACTGGCCTAGCTCCTGGGACAGTGAGTACCTCGCTGTTGCTCAGTGGAGTCCTGCAATGGAATAGGGACTGGCTCTGAGTAGCTGCTCAGTAAAGACCAGGACTGTGCAGGGGTATCCAGAACATGAGAGGAGATCCACAACAGGATCTAGCTGCCCACAAATGGGTGAGGCGGGCCAAGAGGGTGACCTCATGGGCTCCTTTGTCTTGCAGGGCTGCCTGTCTGGCTGCCCTCCCTATGGCACCTGTGAGCTGTCTGCATCTATCCCAGCTCTGTGCTCAGTAACTGAGCTGGCTGGCAGTGGGGTCAGCCAACTGGCATCTCCCTACTGCCCTCTGAAGGTGGGTGGCACCATCCTACCCTCTCCAAGGAATTAGGGGCACACCAGGCCTCAGCCACCCTGCAACGAGCCTCTCTGAGGGGGAGTGACCATCCACACCACAAAAGGCCAACGCGAACGGAGGGGGCCCGCTTGACCTTTGCTGGGGAGGCAGAGAGGAGTGTTCCCTGCCCGCCCCCGGGCAAATGGGCCAGTGTGGTTGAGTTGGTGAAGCTGATCTAGCAGAGCTCACAAAAGCCCAGTTTATAGGGACCATCTGATGGCAGCAGGGGCCTCAGCCTGGCTGGGACGGGATCGTTTCCCATCTGTCATCTGCCACAGAGGCCATGAGCAGGGGGCAGTGGGTGCTGGGACCCTGGCAGCCATGCAGAGAAAGGGCCTCTGACATGCATCCACCTGGCTCACCACGAGGTGGCACCATGTGTGTGCTCCCCGAAGGCCTGGTGTGCTGGCCACACCCTGGGGTGCCACCTTGCTTCCCACACAGCCACCTGTTTAAAGCAGTGCTGGCCCCTAGCCAGGCCAGGCTGATGCGGCCACACCTGTGCACTCTCCCAGGGCAACGCCCGGGCGCTGCCCCACCCCGTGTGTGTTGTTCTGAAGCTGAACCATGAGGGAGCGGCTGAGTCAGCATGTGGGAAGAGCCAGCTCTCAGCCGGGCCGGCCCCAGCCACAGCTCCCGTCCCTCTCCCTCCTGCCTCAAAGGCCTCTCCCAGTAGCAGTCCCCTGCTGGCTTCAGAAGGGCCAGAGACCCAGCCAGGGGCCTAACTGTGGAGGGTGGTTTCTCTGAACGAGCCAGCGAGCAGCAGAGGAATCCAAGGCAGTAAGAGTGATGGCGGATGTTAGCGTGGTCAGAACCCAGCCCCCATGTGCCTTCTGCTGGGGTCAGGCTGCACAGCACCAGATCCTGGCTCTGGAGATGTCATCCATCCATCCATCCATCCAGCAGCAGCCTTCTGCTTGCTACAGGGGCTGTGCAGGTTAGAGCAGAGGTGGGTTTCAGAAGCCATCAGCTGGCTCAGGACCATGCTGCATACTTGGGAATCCCTTAGCCTTGCAGAAAGCTGTGCACATGGAAAGGGAACAGGGCCCCAGCCCTGGTAATCACAGAGGCACTGTAGAACGTTCTGCTTGTGAGTGATTGATCACTGGGATGATGCTGGGAGCTGCCTCTTGCTAGGCCTTCATGTCATGGTGGGTGGTATAGTCTCCTCAGCCAGCTGTAGATAGAAAGAGGCATTTTTGGCATTCACTTCTTTCTGGGAGTCTAGGTGGGGAGATAAGGCTGCCAGGACTACAAACTGTGCCCCAGCAAGACCACCAGGATCAGGTACATTCTGCTGAGGGGATGGCTCTGGCAGTTCTTCAAAGTGCCAACCAGTGGTACTGCTTTTTGTCATGTGTTGAGCCTGAGTCAGCTGTGACCACACGTTCCATATGGGGTCAGATATTCCAAAGAGCTTGGCAACCAACATACACCTAACATGCATTCAATGCACACCCAACATACACCCAGCATACACACAATGTGCACACAACTTGCCGAACACAGGGGAAAAATCTGCCCGTATATTTTGGTGCCTAAATGGGCACTGAGCTTTTTTGAAAATCAAGCCTTGATTTGGCAAAGCCTTTAAACGTGCTTACTTTTAAGCATGTGAATAATCCCATCTGTCGCAGGGTGACTGGCCCTTTAAAAGGGAGAAGGGACCTGTGCACCTCTGACTGGTCAGCTGCCACTCAGGTTTAAGAGAAGGCACCTGGGCTCTATAGAAAGGGAGATTGTTAGGAAGGGGCAGGTGATAACTGCCAGAAAACAGAGGGAGAAATGGCAGCTGGGGGAAAGAAGCTGAAGGAGCAATGTACCTGTGAGTTACCAGTGATGAATGATGAGGACTGGCTAGCGCTGGGGAGCTGGGCTGAGTTGCAGGAGGGCTTGTGTAAAGGAAGGTGGGGATGAACCAGCTTGGTCACTGCAAGCGGGACTGGAAGCAAGGGGCTGACTCTGCAGGGTAGCTCTCAGGATGGGGTGGGGTAGGGCTCACCAAGGAGACCTGGGGAGTGGGCTGCTGTGGGAAGCCCCCCTTGCAGCAGGCCTGACCTAGGAAGAAGGTTCTGGCAGGAGGGAAGTTCCCCTGAGCAGGGATAGGACTTTCAGGCAAGGAGGAATCTTGGATCTCTCAGGCAGCAGGTCTAGTGAGTGGAGACTGGGAACAGGGGCTGACTGGTTAGTGACTCTCTGGAGGGTCAGCAGGGGGTGGTTCCCTTTGAAGGGGTTGAGGAGCTGTTGTGGTGTCCTTGTTTTGATGTTCCTTCATCTGGCTGGATGAAAGGGAAACGGAGGTGGGTTCCCCATAACACCCTCCCTGCTCAATGAAGCACATGCTTATGTTTTGATTGGTTGTACCACAGCCTGACTGTGGAGCTGTACGGTTGGGTTCTATCAGTGTAGCTGTAGCCTTATAGCCCAGAGCACCCTTATGAACTCCTGTAGCCTCCCCAGATGTAAACCAAGAGGCAACAGGAATGAACCCTTCAGGACACACAGGCAAGCAATTGTATAGCAATCCCGGGTAGTGCTCACGAGAGCCATGCAGTGCAAAACCAGAGTGAGGTATCTACAGCGGGGCTAGAGCGTGCCAAAGTGAGCCAGAATGTGCCCTTCCACCGCAGTAGGTCTAACCACAAGGACTTACGGGCGGGAATTGGTATTTTTGTATTTATTCCTGGGTGTGATCAGGACAAAGTGTTTCATTTCCACCAGTGGATGTGGCTTCCCCTGGCACAACAAGGTGATTTGGCTGTGGCAGAACAAGGCAGCATGATCCAGTGACTGGGGCACAGATGGGGGAATTGGTGGCCCTGCATTCTACTCCTGGAATGGCCAGTGACTTACTTGTGTGACCTCAAATGAGCCACTTCCTCTCTCCCTGTGCCTGCTTCCCCACCTGTTGAGCAGGGATAATAGTACTACTTACCCTCCTTTGCAAAGAAAGCACTTGGGTCCAGATCCTCAAAGGTATTTAGACTCCTAACTCCCATTGATTCCATTGGCAGTTAGGTGCTTAAATGCCTTTGAGATCTACAGTTCAGGGCAAGGCCTCTAACCAATGTTATCTCCACTGGTAACTTAATTGTGGACAGATAGGGGCGTGTGCACATATGTGTATGCCAACCTTGTCTGTATAACCAAGACTTGGTGGGATGATTCCTAAGGCCTTGTACTGCAGCAGCTTCCTCCAGGCAGGCTCCACATGAGTTTAGGGTGGGAGTGAAGGGTGTGCGTATGTGAGTGGGAAGTGTCCCAACCCATCATGTAACTCATCGGAGACCATCTGCCCTGTGTGTCCCCGGAATAGGGCTACACTGGGGGAAGTGATGGTGTTGTCCAGATCTACCTCCTCTTTCCCAGCCTAACCCATCTAGAGCTAGTGAGAGACATGCCCACCTTGCTGCTTGCCTCAGGGAGGCTTATGAGAGAGCTGCTCAGGACATGGGTTTTCCCATGGAAAACTTTGACTTTTTTTCTTCCCAATAAACTGAAAAGCAAAAAACTAGTGGCTGAAATGGCTGCAAACCCAAATGTTTTTCAACTGAAACACCCCAAAACTGTGGGGGGGGTGTTCAACTTCTTCTTTTGGAAGAAAATAGACACTGTGTGGTAAACATTCATTTGATCAAAAACCCAATTTTCTGCTGCGGGGGCGGGGGAAACATTTCAAGGGGAAAATGTCTGACCAGCCATTGCTCACAACCATAGCTCCTTGGCTGCTCTATTCTCAGCAGTGCTAGGACTGTCTCTTGCCATGTGTTTGGCAAGGGGGCTGCATCCTGGTCCAGACCTTGCTGCAGTGAGATGGACTTTTACAGCAACCTGCCTCCCAGCAGACAATGCATTTGAATGGTCTCCGAGCATAGCACATCAGCTTGTGCAGAAAGTTGCAGCTTGTTTTCTTAGCAGAGTCACCTGCAAGCGATATAATGCCTGGTCTTCATAACTGCATTGGCTTCTATTTGGTTCTGAGAGCAATTCCTTGGATTTGAATTAGGGGAGGGAACAGATTAGGGCCCAGATCCTCAAAGGTGTTTAAACACCTAACTCCCATTGTAATCAATGGGAATTAGGCAGCTAAATACTGCCTGAGGATCTGGGCCTTGTAGCAGGGCATTCTGAGTTGAAAGTCCTGTTTCTGGAACTTGCTTCCTTTCTGTGCATGACTGAGAGACTTGAAGGCCAGAAGGGACCATTGTGATCATCTAGTCTGACTTCCTGCACGTTGCAGGCCACAGAACCTCACCCACCCGCTCCTGCAACAGATCTATAACCTCTGGCTTTTAGTGAAATCCTCAAATCTTGTTGTTTGGTTTTTAAAGACTTTGGGTTACAGAGAATCCACCCTTGGCTCTAGTTTAAACCAGAAAATGACCCATGCCCCTTGCTGCAGCAGAAGGCAACTCCCCTCCCTGCAATTTTTTGCCAATCTGACCTGGGGAAAATTCTTTCCTGACTCCAAATATGGCAATTGGCCGAACCCTGAGCATGACCCATAAGCTAGCTACTTTGGGTAATGAGTGTGTTGAAGCTGCACAGAGCGTACAAACACCTAATCCTTGGTAATTACTCAGGCAACTGAATTCCACATTGCCATGGCTTCGCTGCTACCGGTACCTGGGCTAGCTAGATCAAAGCTAGTTCAGGATGTCCACGTGCTACAATCACCCCTCCCGCCCCATTGCAATGCAGACATCTCCAGCCTCCCCTTGGGGGTCAGAGATGGGGATTGAACCCCGGTACCATAATCACCAGCCCAGCCAATGCTTCACCCACAAGACCATCCTATGCAGCTGGTTTGGTTATAGTGTAGGATACATCTGTTTGCTCAGGCTTCTGCTAAATGCAGGTTGTATGTTCTCTTTAGGTCTACTTAAAACAGGATTTCTTCCCCCTCGCAACTAATTTGGCCTGTAAATTGCTGGTGACTGTAGCCAGTAC
The DNA here is from genome assembly GCF_020497125.1 of Mauremys mutica. Lineage (NCBI taxonomy): Eukaryota > Metazoa > Chordata > Testudines > Geoemydidae > Mauremys > Mauremys mutica. Next base: position 130,037,857 of record NC_059075.1, read on the forward strand.
ACAGATATCAATTGCAGCTGAATTAGTAAGTGTGACTGTGATAGATGGACATCTGGATTCAAGCAATACAGTCAGTAATGCTCTGAGGAGCCATTGGTGGGCAGGGTTGGCCTTACCATGAGGCAAACTGAGGCAGCTGCCTCAGGTGCCAGACTGTGGGGGGGCGCCACTAGGACCCAGAGTGTAAAAAATTGTCTGCTGCTGATGTATATGTATTCTCTCTGCTCTAAATGCACAGAGATGGTGGAGTGTTGTGCTGGAGGAAGGAGGGCACAAGAGACATAACAGGCATGCAGGAGAAAAGAGGAGAGGGAATAACAGAAAGCAGCAGGAGCTGCAGGGAGAGAGAGGAGGAGAAGTCTCTTATGTACCTCTCGAGCACCCCCAGGAGCCTGGACTGATTAACACCAGCTTCTCAGGGAGCTTCCTGTTTCCTGCTGCTTCCCTGAACCCACTTGAGGGAAAACAGGCAGTCAACTGAAGTAGTAGGAGCCAGTTAGGCCCTTAAGAGGCTGATATCTTCCCTCACTCAGGCCCTGCTACCAGCCTGCTTATTGGTCCCCTTCAACTGAGGCCTGGTCTACACTAGGACTTTAAATCGAATTTAGCAGCGTTAATTCGAATTAACCGCTCAACCGTCCACACCAGGAAGCCGTTTAATTCGACCTAGAGGGCTCTTTAGTTCGAATTCGGTACTCCACCCCAACGAGGGGAGTAGCGCTAAATTCGACATGGCTAGCTCGAATTAGGCTAGGTGTGGATGCAAATCGAACTTACTAGCTCCGGGAGATATCCCACACTGCACCACTCTGTTGACGCTCTGGACAGCAGTCCGAGCTTGGATGCTCTGACCAGCCACACAGGAAAAGTCCCGGGAAAATTTGATTTCCTTTTCCTGTCTGGACAGTTAGAATCTCATTTCGTGGTTGGACATCGGGGCGAGCTCAGCAGCACCGGCAGCAATGCAGAGCTCTCCAGCAGAGGAGTTCATGTAATCTCTGAATAGAAAGAGGGACCCAGCATAGACTGACCGGGAACTCTTGGATCTGATCGGTGTGTGGGGAGAGGAGTCTGTGCTTTCGGAGCTGCGCTCCAAAAAACGGAATGCAAAGATCTACGAGAAGGTCTCCAAAGCCATGAGAGACAGAGGATACAGCCGGGATGCCACGCAGCGCCGCGTGAAAATCAAGGACCCCAGCCAAGGCTACCAAAAAATCAAAGCGGCAAACGGATGCTACGGAGCCTGCCACCAGTGACCATGGACTCTGACGATGGGACAGTGTCAACGGCCAATTCCTCGGCGATGTTCGCGGACGGGGAAGATGAGGAAGGGTTTGTGGAGGACGAGGCAGGCGACAGCGCTTACAACGCTGGTTTCCCCGACAGCCAGGATCTCTTCAGCACCGTCACGGAGATCCCCCAACAACCCTCCCCGGCCGTTAACCCGGACCCTGAATCAGGGGAAGGATCACTCGGTAAGTGCTTTAACCATGTAAACTTTTATTCTTAATATAACAGGAATCTGAAGTATGTGAAAAGGAGGTCTCTCTATATATGGGGATAGAACAGAAATCCTCCTGGGAGATCTCCACGAAGCTCTCCTGGAGGTAATCGAAAAGCCTCCGCAGGAGGTTCCTGGGGAGAGCTGCCTTATTGGGTGCTCCGTGGCAGCACACTTTTCCGCGCGAGGCTTTCATGAGGTACTCAGGGAGCATTGCCTCCCCGAGCACGGCTGCATAGGGCCCTGGTTTGTGCTGGCTTTCACGCAGCATGCGCTCTCTATCTCCTTCAGTGACCGTCCTCAGGGTGATCTCGCTCGGAGAGTCCTGCATCTAATTAGGGGAATTACTGTAATGTTACGCCTGGTCCAGAGTATTTTTCAAAAAACTCCGGAAAGACGGCATAGCAAAGACTCAGCACGCTGCTGCGTGACGAGCGTAACGGAAAGCCAAAGAATCAAATGGACGCTCATGGAGGGAGGGGGGACTGAGGACGCAAGGTATCCCACAGTTCCTGCTGTCTCCGAAAAGCATTTGCATTCTTGGCTGAGCTCCAAATGCTTCTAGGGTCAAACACAGTGTCTGCGGTGGGTCAGGGCATAGCTCGGCAATTTACGCACCCCCCCCCCACCCCCAGAAGTGAAAGGGAAAACAATCCTCTGTTGACTCTTTTACATGTCACCGTATCTTTACTGAATGCTGAAGATAGATGCGATGGTGCAGCACTGAACACCGACATCCTCACTCCCCCCCGGCCATGGGTGGTTGACGGTACAATATGACTGATATCCATCGTCATCATCAGCCTATTGGCACATGGGGCAGTGCAAAAGGACTGGTAACCATGCGTACTAGCATCAGTGAGGTCGATCAAGGGCGCCTGGCCCTAATTTTTCCTGGTAGATGGTGCAGTATGGCTGGTAACCGTCCTCATCATAGCAACAGGGGGCTGAGCTTCATCAGCCCTCACCCTTCATGTGTAAAGAAAAGATTCAATTGCCCCTGGACTAGCAGCAGGATGCTGGGCTCCTCTCCTCCACACTCCTTAATGTCCTATCTGGACTATCATAGCAACTGGAGGCTGCCTTCCACTCATTTCTCACTAACAAGGCACTGTGTCTTATTCCTGCATTCTTTATTACTTCATCACACAAGTGGGGGGACAATGCTATGGTAGCCCAGGAAGGCTAGAAGAACGGAATGAACAGGTGGGGTTGTTGCAGGAGCACCCCCTGTGAATAGCATTCAGCTCATAATCTATGCAGGATCTGACACAGAGCAGCTGTGCTCTCTGGTTCTCTGATACAGTGGTTCTCTAGTACACTTGCCCATATTCTAGGCAGGACTGATTCTATTTTTACATACCAAAAAGGAGGGATTGACTCAGGGAGTCATTCCCAATTTTGTCTTTTGCGCCCCTGGCTAAGAGCAGCCAGGGGCACTTATGACAGCAGCAAATGGTGCAGTGCAAAAGGACTGGTAACCATGCCCATCTTATTACCAATTTATGGTATGGTAGATGGTACAATATGGCTGGTAACCATCTCTGCTATCATGCAAAAGCAAAAGCATGCTGCTGTGTAGCGCTGCTGGACCGCCTCTGTCAGCGGCATCTAGTACACATACGGTGACAGGCACAAAAGGCAAAATAGGCTCCATGGTTTCCACGCTGTGACGTCTGCCAGGGCAATCCAGGGAAAACGGGCTTGAAATGATTGTCTGCTGTAGCTTTCCCGGAGGAAGGGATGACTGACGACATTTACCCAGAACCACCCGCGAAAATGGTTTTTGCCCCATCAGGCACTGGGATTTCAACCCAGAATTCACAGAGACAGACTACACTGTGTTCATTGTTCGCAAAAATTTATCTTTGCAAGGAATTCACTCCCTTTTTCCCATCACACAGCTTCGACTGTCTCCAGACCTGCCACAGCATCCCCCTCACAGAGGCTGGCAAAAATTAGGTGGCGAAAGAAAAAGACAGGGGACGAGATGTTCGCAGAACTTATGGGGTGCTCCCGAGACGAGGCGGACCAGCAGAGCCAGTGGAGGGAGACCCTCTCTCTGTACCAGCACTCACACAGCGAACGGGAGGAGAGGTGGCGTGAGGAAGACAAGCAGTCGACTCAAACGCTGCTTGGACTAATGAGGGAGCAAACGGACATGCTCCTGCGCCTTGTGCATGTTCTGCAGGACCTCAGGCAGGAGGACAGAGCCCCCCTGCAGTGTATCTGCAACCGCCCTCCCCCGCCACAAAGTCCCATACCCCCCTCACCCAAAATAACCAGAAGGAGGGGCGCCAGAGGCCTTGTAAACTGTCACTGCACCACAGCAGAGTGCTCAAGTACCGAAAAGCTCTCATAGCCTAAATTTTGAGAAGTCCTTTCCTTCCCGCCTCACCCAAGCCCCCATCCCAGTTTCATCCCCTAACTGTCTAGTTGATAATAAAAAATACTTTTCTGTTAATTACTGTTTCCGTCATGTTCTTTTAGAGGAGACTGTGTTTGAAGGGGGGGTAGGGGGTTGGTAATTTGACAGGACAATCACCTTTACCAGGGTACAGACATGGGGGCAGGATCAGCAGCAGGTCACACACACACTGCAGTCAGTACGCACCCTGGTCGGTATGGGAGGTGGTTTGCAGGTTCTGTGTGGGTGGGGGGGTACGTGACTTTGTAGCGGGGGAGGGGGGTTACAGATCTCATGCAACGGTCCCTGTCCTGGACCACAGAGCCACGCAGCAGAGGAATCTGTATCCGTCCTCCCCCGCCAAAAGGCCACATAGCCCACGCACACGGAGTCCCAAAAAGGAGGGATGGCAGGCTCCGTTGAAACATCCAGTCCGGCACTGCAGACCGCTCTGGGAGCAGGAGCCTGTCATTCCTCAAGTTTACAGGCGGTCTTTACATCACTGCACACCCTACCCAGCACAGTCCGTGTCCCGGTTTCAACCCTGTAACACAAAGTCATCAATAAAGAAACCTTTGTAAAGTTACAGTGGAACATGTATTTTATTTTTAAACGTGTGTTGGAAGTTGGGGAAGCGGGGTGGGCGGGGTATGTAACTGCAGATGCTAGTCAACAGTAACTTGGTAAAGAAACAGGGGCAGGTTCAGCTTCTCTGTAAAGAAACTGAACAGTCACAGGTCACGCTGCTCACTGCTCGCTGGTACTTGAAGAGTTCCTTGTCGCTGTGCAAGGCGCCTGCACAGAGCTTCACGAGCCAGGGCATTAGCGGGTAGGCTGGGTCCCCGACGATCACTATAGGCATCTGCACATCCCCAAGACTTATTTTGTGGTCCGGGAAGAAACTACCTTCCTGCAGGCGTCTAAACAGACCACAGTTCCTGAAAACACGCACGTCATGAACTTTGCCTGGCCACCCGACGTTGATGTTGGTAAAACATCCCCCATGGTCCACCAGTGCTCGCAGCACCATTGAAAAGTAGCCCGATTTCTCAGCAGCTGACTGTGGAAGAGGTGGACGATAAGGTGCGAGGAGTTGACAACGGCCATAACTGCAGCGGGATCCGTGCTCAAAGTGCTGTGGCGCCCATGCTGTCACTGAGCAGAAAAGTGCACGAACAGATTGCCCGCAGGCGCTTTCAGGGAGGGAGGGAGGGAGGGCGTGATTGACGGTTCAATGATGACAGTTACCCAAAACCACCCTCGACACATTTTTTCCCCCAGCAGGCATTGGGGGCTCTACCCAGCATTCCAATGGGCAGCGGGGAGTGTGGGAACTGTGGGATAGCTTCCCACAGTGCACCGCTTCCAAAGTCGACGCTGGCCCCGTTATTGTGGACTCAGACAGTCGAATTAGTGTATTTAGTGTGGATACACAAATTCGACTTCATAAGGTCGATTACACAAATTCAAATTAAGTAGATTCGAAATAGTCTTGTAGTGTAGACGTACCCTGACTGTTGAGAGCCACTATAGCTGGCACAGAACAGCAGTCATGAGTGAAAGAAGAAAATGCCCCTCTGGGGCAGTGTTCAGAAAGAGAAAGAAAAGCTTTCTTTGCTTTCTATCTAAACAGGAAGGAGCTCTCCTGAGATACATAGACACAAATGTTCGCGGTGAGCCTTCCGGCCCCAGTGGGGATGTGAGTGGTGAGGAGATGCCTGATCTTCCAGGTAGTCAGAGTGCAGGTGACCTGGCAGCTATTGCAGCATCCATATCTCCATCTCAAATGGATGTAACCATGCACCTTTCTGAAGAAAAGTGTAGATCAGAGAAGAGTGTGGTGGAGGTGCAAGAAACAACTGCTGTGGCATTTAGTTCCTTAAGTCTAGATGATCCAGGACTGTGGACCCACTTGAGCAGTAGCCTGACTGACTTCCTTGTACTGCATGGGCCACAGCAAGTGAAAAACTTCATGTTCCCCAAAGACAATGAAAATAGAAGTTTCCATCCAACACATTACTAGCATGAAATCCCCAATGGTGACAAAGTGGAGAGGCCCTGGCTTAGGTACTCAAAAACCCAGAATGCTGCATACTGTTTTTGTTGCAAACTCTTCCACTCTAATGCAGGGCCGCCCAGAGGGGGGGGCAAAGGGGGCAAATTGCCCCGGGCTCCGCAGGGGCCCCCAAGAGAACAGCTGAGGCTCCCGCCTTCGCCCCTCTCCTGGAGCCTCAGCGCACCAAGCGCCGAGTCTCCGCCGGGGCCCCTGAGCCCCGCCCCGCTCAGAGCTGCGTGGTGAGGGGGCGGGGCTGGGAGCTCCGGGCTGAGCTCAGCTCCCTCCGCTAGGTGTGGAGCTCCCAGCCCCGCCCCCTCCCCACGCGGCTCTGAGCAGGACGGAGCTCAGGCCCCGCCGGCCACACGCTGCGGCTGTTCCGGCGAGGCGCTGAGACTCCGGGTGAGGAGGGAGCCGGGGGTAAGAGGCTGGGGCCGGGGCGGGGGGGAAGCGGGACCCGCCGCCGAAGCGCAGCCCGGTCTTTGGCGGCGGGGGGCCCCTTCCGTTCCGGGACCCGCCGCCGAAGTGCCCCGAAGACCCGCGGCGGGGACCCCCCCCCGCAGCCGAATTACCGCCGAAGACCGGGCTGCACTTCAGCGGCGGGTCCCGCTTCGGCGGTAATTCGGCGGCGGGGGGCTCCCGCCGCGGGTCTTCGGGGCACTTCGGCGGCGGGTCCCGGAACGGAAGGGGCCCCTTGCCGCCGAAGACCCCGGGCCCCCGGAATCCTCTGGGCGGCCCTGCTCTAATGTTCCAGCCACATTGGGTTCTACAGGAACAAAGGACTGGAAAAATCTGGCTAGAAATCTGGCATGCCATGAGAAGGCAGTAAATCACCAGAGAGCATTCTATAGGTGGAAAGAGCTTGAGATGAGACTAAGGTTAAAGGCCACCATAGATTGCATCAGCGTTTCTTTACTGGCAAAATGTTCTGAAAATGCTCATTGCCATTGTGAGAAGGCTTGCGATCCAAAACCTAGCACTGCATGGCACTTTAGATCAGCTGTATGTGCTAAACAATGGAAACTTCCTTAAAATTGTGGAGCTGATGGCTGAGTTTGATGCTGTACTCCAGGAGCATCTAAGAAGCATCCAAGAAATGTACACACACCACCACCTTGGAAAAACAATTCAAAATGAGATCATAGAATATCAGGGTTGGAAGGGACCTCAGGAGGTCATCTAGTCCAACCCTCTGCTCAAAAGCAGGACCAATTCCCATCTAAATCATCCCAGCCAGGGCTTTATCAAACCTGACCTTAAAAACCTCTAAGGAAGGAGATTCCACCACCTCCCTAGGTAACCCATTCCAGTGCTTCACCACTCTCTGAGTGAAAAAGTTTTTCCTAATATCCAACCTAAACCTCCCCCACTGCAACTTGAGACCATTACTCCTTGTTCTGTCATCAGGTACCACTGAGAACAGTCTAGATCCTTCCTCTTTGGAACCCCCTTTCAGGTAGTTGAAAGCAGCAATCAAATCCCCCCTCACTCTTCTCTTCTGCAGACTAAACAATCCCAGTTCGCTCAGCCTCTCCTCATAAGTCATGTGCTCCAGCCCCCTAATCATTTTTGTTGCCCTCCACTGGACTCTTTCCAATTTTTCCACATCCTTCTTGTAGTGTGGGGCCCAAAACTGGACACAGTACTCCAGATGAGGCCTCACCAATGTCGAACAGAGGGGAATGATCACATCCCTCGATCAGCTGGCAATGCCCCTACTTATACAGCCCAAAATGCCATTAGCCTTCTTGGCAACAAGGGCACACTGTTGACTCATATCCAGCTTCTCGTCCACTGTAACCCCTAGGTCCTTTTCTGCAGAACTGCTTCCTAGCCATTCGGTCGCTAGTCTGTAACAGTGAATGGGATTCTTCCGTCCTAAGTGCAGGACTCTGCACTTGTCCTTGTTGAACCTCATCAGGTTTCTTTTAGCCCAGTCCTCTAATTTGTCTAGGTCCCTCTGTATCCTATCCCTACCCTCCAGCGTATCTACCACTCCTCTTCCACGCCATCCTCCAGATCATTAATGAAGTTATTGAACAAAACCAGCCCCAGGACCGAACCTTGGGGCACTCCACTTAAAACCGGCTGCCAACTAGACATGGAGCCGTTGATCGCTACCCGTTGAGCCCGACGATCTAGCCAGCTTTCTATCCACCTTATAGTCCAATCATCCAGCCCATACTACTTTAACTTGCTGTCAAGAATACTGTGGGAGACCGTATCAAAAGCTTTGCTAAAGTCAAGGAATAACACATCCACTGCTTTCCCCTCATCCACAGACCCAGTTATCGCCTCATAGAAGGCAACTAGGTTAGTCAAGCATGAATTGCTCTTGGTGAATCCATGCTGACTGTTCCTGATCACTTTCCTCTCCTCTAAGTGCTTCAGAATTGATTCCTTGAGGACCTGCTCCATGATTTTTCCAGGGACTGAGGTGAGGCTGACTGGCCTGTAGTTCCCCGGATCCTCCTTCTTCCCTTTTTTAAAGATGGGCACTACAGTAGCCTTTTTCCAGTCATCCGGGACCTCCCCCGTTCGCCATGAATTTTCAAAGATAATGGCCAATGGCTCTGCAATCACATCCGCCAACTCCTTTAGCACCCTTGGATGCAGCGCATCTGGCCCCATGGACTTGTGCTCATCCAGTTTTTCTAAATAGTCCCAAACCACTTCTTTCTCCACAGAGGGCTGGTCACCTTCTCCCCATGCTGTGCTGCCCAGTGCAGCAGTGTGGGAGCTGACCTTTGCTGCTTTTACAGATCCAGACTAACACGGCTACCCCTCTGATACTTGTTTGTGAAGACAGAGGCAAAAAAAGCATTGAGTACATTAGCTTTTTCCACATCCTCTGTCACTAGGTTGCCTCCCTCATTCAGTAAGGGGTCCACACTTTCCTTGACTTTCTTCTTGTTGCTAACATACCCAAAGAAACCCTTCTTGTTACTCTTAACATCTCTTGCTAGCTGCAACTCCAAGTGTGATTTGGCCTTCCTGATTTCACTCCTGCATGCCTGAGCAATATTGTTATACTCCTCCCTGGTCATTTGTCCAATCTTCCACTTCTTGTAAGCTTCTTTTTTGCGTTTAAGATCAGCAAGGATTTCACTGTTAAGCCAAGCTGGTCGCCTGCCATATTTACTATTCTTCCTACACATTGGAATGTTTTTTTTTCCCTGCAACCTCAATAAGGATTCTTTAAAATACAGCCAGCTCTCCTGGACTTCTTTCCCCCTCATGTTGTTTTCCCAGGGGATCCTGCCCATCAGCTCCCTGAGGGAGTCAAAGTCTGCTTTTCTGAAGTCCAGGGTCTGTATTCTGCTGCTCTCCTTTCTTCCTTGTGTCAAGATCCTGAACTCGACCATCTCATGGTCACTGCCTCCCAGGTTCCCAGCCACTTTTGCTTCCCCTACTAACTCTTTGTTTGTTAGCAGCAGATCAAGAAGAGCTCTACCTCTAGTTGGTTCCTCCAGCACTTGCACCAGAAAATTGTCCCCTACACTTCCCAAAAACTTCCTGGATTGTCTGTGCATTATACAGTTACTGGCAACAAAAGTCAAACAGAAGATTGCGGCAAATCTGAAGTCAGCAAGATTTTACTCCCTCAGATAGAGACAAATACCTACAAGATCTTTATCAAGCATTCTTAAAACTACAATACCCACCTGGGGAAGTGAGGAAACAGATTGACAGAGCAAGATGGGTACCCAGAAATCACCGACTACAGGACAGGCCCAACAAGGAAAAATAACAGAACACCACTGGCCATCACGTACAGCCCTCAGCTAAAACCTCTCCAGCACATTATCAACGATCTACAACCTATCCTGGAAAACAATCCCTCACTCTCACAGATCTTGGGAGGCAGGCCAGTCCTCACTTACAGACAGCCCCCCAACCTGAAGCAAATACTCACCAGCAACTACACATCACACCACAGAAACACTATCCCAGGAACCAATCCCTGTAGCAAACCTCGTTGCCTACTCTGTCAGCACATCTACTCTAGTGACACCATCATAGGACCCAACCACATCAGCCACACCATCAAGGGCTCATTCAGCTGCATGTCTACTAATGTTATATATGCCATCATGTGCCAGAAATGCCCCTCTGCCATGTTCATTGGCCAAACCAGACAGTCCCTATGTAAAAGAATAAATGGACACAAATCGGACATCAGGAATGGTAACATACAAAACCCAGTAGGAGAACATCTGGACATTCTATATAACAGATTTAGAAGTAGCTATACTTGAACAAAAAAACTTCAGAAACAGACTTCAAAGAGAAACTGCAGAACTAAAATTCATTTGCAAATTTAACACCATTAATTTGGGCTTGAATAGGGACTGGGAGTGGCTGGCTCATTACAAAAGCAGTTTTGCCTCTCCTGGAATTGACACCTCCTCATCTATTATTGGGAGTGGACTACATCCACCCTGATCAAATTGGCCCTGTCAATGCTAGTTCTCCATTTGTGAGGTAACTCCCTTCTCTTCATGTGTCAGTATATAATGCCTGTATCTGTAATTTTTACTCCATGCATCTGAAGAAATGAGGTGTTTTTGTGTTTTTTACCCATGAAAGCTTATGCCCAAATAAATCTGTTAGGAGTCTGGTGGCACCTTAAAAACTTGTTGTTTTTGAAGATATTACTCTTTTATTCTGGACTGCACACCTGACATCAGTCATACAGAACAAATGACTTTAATTATGCGTTTTGTAACAACAGAACCTAGTGAAAATGTCCCTGCAATGGTGACTATCAGAAAGCATTTTCTAGAATGTATTGACATTGATGATACTACAGGAGCTGGTATGACAAATGTGCTTCTTAAAAAGCTGGAAGATACGGGAATTGTGATAGCTGACATGAGAGGTTAGGGCTACGATAATGGTGCCAACATGAGAGGAAAGAACAGAGGAGTGCAGACACGGATCCGGGAGTTAAACCCTCGAGTTTTTTTTGTCCCATGCAGTTCTTGTTCATTGAACTTGGTGGTCAGTGATGCAGCATCAGCTTCTAGTGAGGCTGCTGAATTTTTTTTAATGTAATTCAAAGCACCTATGTATTTTTCTCTGCATCAACTCATCGATGGCAAATTTTTAAGCAACATCTGGGAACATCCTCTCTGACACTGAAACCAGTGAGGTGCCACATGATGGGAAAGTCTAGTGGAGGCGATAAAGCCTATCAAACACCAAATTGGGAAGATAGATGATACCATAGTTGCCATTATGGAGAATAATGCCATGACAGGAACTGTTCGTGGGAGAACAGTGGCAGAGGGAAATGGAATTGCCAGAAACCATACATAACTTCACATTTCTGTGTGGCTTAGTGTTGTGGCATGACATACTGTTTGAAATAAATGTTGTAAGCAAGAGACTCCAAGGTATTGACCTTGATATATCTGGAGCAATGGAACAACTGGACAAAGCAAAGTCATACCTACAGTCTTACCCATCAGATGAGGGATTTCAAAACGTTCTGAAGAGTGCACAGAAGTTGGTAGAGGAACTTTACACTGAAGCTATTTTCCAACCCATTCAAGAATACAAGAGTCACTGAAGAAGACATTTTGATCATGAGGCATGGAATAATCCCATAAAGACCCCAAACAATAATTCAAAGTTGAATTCTTTAACCAGGTGCTAGATTGTGCAATAAAGTCAGTTGAAGAACGTTTCATGCAACTCAAAGAACACAGCAGTATATTTGGGGTGTTTTATGATATTCCAAAACTCCTCAATATACCTGAAGAAGATCTACACCAGCAATGCAGGGCACTAGAGACAGTGTTGACACATGATGACATGCACGATATTGATGCGAGTGATTTTAGGTGATGAACTGAAAGCCCTTTCAAGATACACTTCAGCAAAATCAACTCCAACGGCTGTTCTGGAATATATGTGCACAAATAAGATGACCACCCTCTTTCCAAATGCTTTTGTTGCTCGGTGCATACTTCTAACATTTCTTGTAACAGTTGCCAGTGGAGAATGCAGCTTCTCCAAACTGAAGTTAATAAAAACACATCTATGCTCTACAATGACACAGGAGAGGCTGGTTGGCCTTGCAATCATCTCAATAGAGCATGATCGGGCCCAGACTGTGGACCTTCAGGAAGCAACTCAAATCTTTGCAACCAAGAAGGCATGGAAAGCACCACTCTGGTTATTCAAACAGATAAAAATGCCAGTGTTTACTATGCAGACAAGAAAAGTTACATTTGCTGTTCAGGAGTTTGAAAGTTAACATTTTTGAACAAGGCATTTTAAGTTGTTAGTTCTCCTTTATTGGGGTAGGTAGCAGAGCAGGACCATGAGAGGAGTAGAACAGGAAGAAGGCAGAATTGAGACCTTTCAAAGTTTAGCCCAAGTGAGGGGGCATGGGGGCGTCATTTGAGCTCCCTGCTTCAGGTGCCAAAATGATGTGGGCTGACCCTGTTGGTGGTCACAATTCAGCATATACTTCACACCAGGCTCTTGTCATTGTCACTCGGAGTATGGCAAGTCCAGTACCATCAGAGGCTGCTGCTAAAGCAGGCTGTGAGTGGCTGGGCTGAAAAGGAAAGGGCTCTAGCTGTTGTCTGTAAGCTGCATTTTATATGAAGGAAAGCTGGCTTCCAGCTGAGCTCCTGAGTCATGGCTTTTGCATGTGGTCTCATCCCCAGTGTTTGCATACAGGTATCAGCTGCAAGCTGTGCTCTTCTCTTTGTTCAATGCAGGAGTCAATGGGAGGTGCTGAGTGAGGTGCCAGGAGTTATTGGGAGCCTGGAGTTTCACACCTATTGCCTGGGTCAGATCCAGAGCAGTGCCTAACTACGCTCCCCTTTGGTCACTGAAAGGTGGCACTGCTAAACACACAGGGTTCGTGTAAACCAGTGCAGAGTCCCTGACCCTACTAGAGCTATGACAGTTTAGGACCAGATCCTTGGCTCTGGAGAAACGCTGACCAGCTGTTGCTCCTGTTAGAACCCATGGGAGTAGCTGACACTTGTCAGCCTCTCAGAATCGGGCCCTACCCAGAGCAGGTTGGGCGTGTGTTTTGATGTGCTCAAATCCAACTGCTGGGTAGAAAGAACCAGGGCCGCCCGGGGGGGGGGCAAGAGGGGCAATTTGCCCCAGGCCCCGAGCCCCACAGGGGCCCCCACGAGAGTTTTTCGGGGCCCCTGGAGCGGGGTCCCTCACTCGCTCCGGGGGCCCGGAAAACTCTTGCGGGGCCGGGCGCAGGAGCTTCTTCGCTCCCGGTCTTCGCTGGCGGGGGGTCCTTCCGCTCCGGGGCGGAAGGACCCCCCCACTGGCGAATTACCGCCGAAGACGGAGCGGGACCTGCCGCCGAAGTTCAGCTCGGTCTTCGGCGGTAATTCGGCGGCGGGGGGCCCTTCTGTTCCGGGACCCGCTGCCGAAGTGCCCCGAAGACCCGCGGCGGGAACCCCCGCCGCCAAATTACCACTGAAGACCGGGCTGCACTTCGGCAGCGGGTCCTGGAACGGAAGGGCCCCCTGCCGCCGAAGACCCCGGGCCCCCGGAATCCTCTGGGCGGCCCTGGAAAGAACTGATCTGAGAAGAGGATTCAGCCAAGACACTCCCCTCATTGCTGTCCTGGGGGAGAGGAGATCTGACTCCACTTCTCATTCGGGGGTGAAATTCATCCTTTATGGAGAGTAAACACAAGGCTCGTAGAAGTGCACAGGCTTCTGTGCATGGGGAAGTGTCAGAGAGCATGGGGCAAAGGGCTCCTCCCTCCAGGTACGTAGACAAGAAGGGATTGCCCCAAGATGCACGTGTAAGTCCCAAGGAAATAAGTGTGTGTGTGTGTCTGTCTCCCACACCCCCCACACCCCCCAACACTGACTCAGTGAATGGGGCCTAATATAACCTCACCAAAGCCAATGGTGTTTAGCCTGCGTCTGTAGATCAGGTAGTTGTAGGCAGTGTTATAGGTGTGTCAGTCCCAGTAGGATATTAGGGACAAGGTGGGTGAGGTGATATCTCTTATTGCATCCGAAGAAGTGAGCTGCAGCTCACGAAAGCTCATGCTAAAATAAATTTGTTAGTCTTTAAGGTGCCACAAATACTCCTGTTCTTTTTGCGGATACAGACTAACACGGCTGCTACTCTGAAACCTGTCTTATTGAATTCTCACTCACCTTGTGTCTCTGTGCATCGGAGGTGTCCTTAGGAGAATACAGTAAACAAGACACCAGGAGTCTGAAGTGTGTGTGTGAGAAAGAGAGAGAGAGAGAGAGAGAGAGAGAGAGAGAGAAGGGGTTTGCTGGGCTCCTGGCCAAACCCTGAACTGATCTGGCATAGCACCCAGCTGGGCTTGGGTTTAGTCACTGCCCCTCCCCCAGGGCTGGATCGCTGATGACACAGATCCCCGGAGATTAGCATCTCCCTTTCATTAGGGCTCTCCCAGTCCCTTGTTGCTGAGGAAGGTGTGGTGCGAACTCCAGGCACAGACTCCTCCAGAAGCCTGGGAATGTCTCTGTGGGGCCAACCCTCTGCAAACGCCTCCAGGGCTTTGGGGTATGTTATTATCGTTAGGTTCCTTTTTGAAATGCTGCCTTCCTCCTGGGAACGCTCCTTAACAAGTCCAGGCTTGCTGGCCGCTGCTGTCCTGCAAAGGAGAGTTCCCCACTCTCTCAACTGCACAGAAATATCGGGTCCCCATGGTACGTACGTGTGTGTGTGTGTGTGTGTGTGTGTGTGTGTGCACACACAGCATGTACATGCCCATAATCAAACCAACCACACTCAAGGACAGGGATGTGCACTCTGAACACTCCCATACACACGTACACTCCCATACACAGCTGTGCCTGGCGCAACACCGGATCTGCCAGCCACCAGCTGTAACGGGCTCAAAGGGGCTGCAGTGTCAGGCTGGAGATGGGGCATGCTACCCACGCCCCCACAGCTTGTGACAACCCCAGCTGATTTAGTAGCTCTGGTAGAATTAATAGGATCCCACACTGGCCCCTCCTATAACCCCTCCATCCCTTCCCATAGGTGTGGTGCTAATTACCCTTCCCACAGGACCCAACAGCAATGCTGAGCTGAAACTTTGTTGGGCAGGTTTTATTGTGTGCTGTGAAGAGGGGGATGACACACCAGGCCCAGGGAGGGGGAGGAAGGTGGTTGATTGAGGGTGCAGGGTGCTTTCCTTGAAACCCCACCCATGCCAATTTGCAGAGCAATGCTTGTTGCGCATAATAATGTGCATCTGTTGTTGCTTCAAAAGTTCTGGCACCAGCTCAGAGGCCTTGGTGCATGTGAGGGCATTGTTTGGAGGGCATCCACCACCATAATCGGCATTTTGACCCACTATTGCCCCGGCTGTAAGTGGTCTTGCTGAATGTGGGATATATGAGCCAGGGACCAGAGACTCAGGATGTACAAGCAAAAGATGCGTGTTGGCAAGGGTGGTGCTGTGTGAGAGGAGTGCGTACGTCATGCAGATAAAAAATGAGAGGCTGTAACAATCTGTGGTCTCGAATCTTTCATGATGCGTTTCAACAGGATGGGTGGATTGAGTAACATGTAATGTGGCCTGGGCAGAGCGCAGGGGAGGGGACTCTGCTTTTTTTTATACGTTTTCTGTTCATTTAGTTCTTTTCCTTCTGTCTTTCAGTTCCCAACTCTGTGAACTGCAAACACGCTGGGTTTGGTCACTTAAAGAAAAAATCATTGGCTGGAATCCTGGCTCCACTCAAGTTGATCACTAAAACTCCCATCAACTTAACAGCACCCTGTTCCCCAATAACTTTTAGGGCATGAAATTCACCCTCCCATGAGGCTTAGGCACCCTTTACATCTCAGTTAAGCCCTGTTTTGGGTTCCATTACAGTCAAAGGGACTTAAATACCTGCTTCAAGTTAAGCATGTGCTTAAGGGCTTTGCTGAATTGGGTCACTGGACCCAATCCAACCCCCGTTAAATTCAGTAAGGAGGCCTCTATAGCTATGTCTACACTGCATTTGAGACTTGTTGCTGTGCCTGTTAAGAGCCCAGATCTACAGACTCAGGCTTGTGCTAAGAACAGCAGTGTAAACACTGCAGGTCAGACTGGAGCGCAGGTTCCCAAATCCATGCCCTTCTCGGGGTTTCAGGGCCCAAGCTCCGGCCTGAGCCCAAACGTCTGCACAGTTTGTCTGTTAACGCTGTAGGGTGAGCTTGGGTCTGTGGACCCCGGCTCTGAGACTTGCGGCTGTGAGTTTTAAATGCAGTGTAGACAGACCCCATTGGACCCATAATGTAGAATAATCTGGGCAAATCTTCTGAGTACGGTTGCCAGGCATCCGGTTTTTGACTGGAATGCCTGGTTGAAAAGGGGCCCTGGAGGCTCCAGTCAGCACCACTGACCAGGCCATCAAAAGTCCGGTCAGTGGCGCAGTGCGGTCCCAGGGCTAAGGCAGGCTCTCTGCCTGCCCTAGCTTTGTGTGGATCCTGGAAGCAGCTGCCAGGCTCCCGCAGCCCCTAGACACAGGGTGGCCAGTGAGGGTCCACGCGCTGCCCCTGCCTGAGGGCCGGCTCCGCAGCTCCCATTGGCGGGGAACCCCCATTGCAGGGGTGGTGCCTGCAGGTGAGAGGTCAGCGCACAGAGCCTCCCTGGACGGCTGTGCATCTGGAGGCTGCAGAGACCTGGGAGCTGCTTCCTGGGAGCCCAGGACCCAACACCTCAATCCCCTCCTGCATCCCAACCCCCTCATTCCTGTCCCCACCCCAGAGCCCACACCCCCAGCCAGAGCCCTTCCCCCGCACCCAACCCCCTGCCCCAGCCCAGAGCCCCTTCCTTCACCCCAAACCTCTCATCCTCGGCCCCACCCCAGATCCCACACCCCCAGCCAGAACCCTTCCCCCGCACCCAACCCCCCCCCCAACCCAGCGAAAGAAGGTGAGGGTGAGGGTGGGGGACAGAGGGAGGAAGGATGGAGCAAGTGGGGGTGGGGCCTCAGAAAAGGGGTGAGGTAGTGGTTTTGTGCGATATGAAAGTTGGCAACCCTAGTTCTGAGTTGTAGTAAAACTAGAATTTACTACATTATGAGGATTTCCTAATGCCCTGTCATCACTCCTGACTTCTTGTATGTAACAAACAACTTAACACAAAGCTATTGAACAGGGGAAAGGGGAGACGCCATTAGCTGAGGTGCCCACATTCTCATCCTAACCCTATCATGTACTCAAAATGTTAACTTTAAGTCACTAAGGTGAGCATTTCTAAGAGTGGCTTACTTACAAACCGGGGTGTCTAAAGCCGGCCACCCAGAATTAGAGGCTGCTTTTGAATATCTTGCCTTAACCTTTCTGCTTCAGTCTCCTCCTGCCTGTAATAAGAATAAGTCTCTTGCCCAGGGTGCTGTGGCAATTAACTAAGCGGGTCATGTTTGTAAAGTGCTTTTGACGATGAAAACTTCCACTGGATACATTAAATTACTCTCTGGTCTTGACAACGCAAGACCTAATAGGATTGGTACATTCCCTGGTGGGCAATTATGGAATAAATTGCCCACAAGGGAAGTTTCTTCCTGACCCCAGGTAGTGAGTTGCTGGCTCATATCCTGGAGCATGAGGATTTATATCTCATATAAATTTCTTCTCATACAAGTGTGGATGGCTTCATTATCCATGTTACAAAAAAAGTAACCCATGCTTACTCAGTGGAGTGCTCTATCCTCGTCTAGTGGCTGGGCCACACACAACTGATGAGAGATCTGCTGCCCGGCTGACAAAAGTAGGCTTTGTAGTGCAAGCAGTAGAAGTTCATGGGGGAGTGTGGTTTGATCCAGAGGTCTCCAGTTCAGTCCCAACTGCTGATGACCCAGCCTGGAGCACTGCGTGACGCTTAACTTCTACTGAGCAATTAGGGTCCGATTCTGTCCTCTGCTGAGATCTGCTCTGACCCCTTCTCTCTTGCTCCACCAGTATGTCACCTGGCATGAGCTGGTGTAGTTGGCACCTACAACTCCTTTTGGGGAAAAGCCATCTTGCCCTTCGTGCCCATTGTGTCTTGTGGCCATGAGTTCCACAGGTGAAGTGTGCATTGTGTAAGAACTTTTTTTTCAGTATTAAATCATCTGAAACTTCCCTTTTTCAAATGTATTGCCACTGCGCTAGCTTTTATCTTCTGAGGTGGTCAAATGTAACTATATTGTGGTCACTGTTAGTGGCTCAACTTCTTGATCCAGCTACTGTTTGTCACTTATGCATTAGTCCAGCATAGTCTGCCTCTTTTGGAGTCTAGCTAGTCTCCACAAAACAGTCAAGGTGTCATGCAATTGCTTCTCTAACCCTTGTCCTGTTGGAATGTTTGACCAGCTTCATAGAAATATGGGACTGGAAGGGACCTCGAGGGATTGTCCAGTCCCTGTGCTGATGCAGAATTAAGCATTTACAGGTTGCTGATTTCCACCACTTGACAGAACTTTATCAGAGTTAGTCACCTCTGACTCGCCTCATATCCTTTTCCCAGGCTAGAGGCCAAGTAATGCAGCCCTACTTGAATATTTGTATTCCTAGCGCTTGGGAATTGGTAACCGCACAGACTGTACTGTGTGGTCCTTGACAATCAGAACTCGTCTCACTAGGGATTCTTTTATTAGAGCTCCATTCCACCAACTGTATGACCTGAGCAGCTCTTCCAGCTGGGCATCAGAGTACAGCAGGGGTTTTAGCCATTCCTCCATGTCTTCAGTGTTCACCTTCCATGCCATGGACCCTTTCCCCACTGTTGCGAGCCTTGGACTCCGAAGCCAAGTGTCTGTGTAACAGGGTGTCTAGCCCCTTTAAGGGCTAGAGGTCTGGAGTCCAGCTCTCTTTGGTTACTAAGGAGGCACAGCCCAGCAGGGATCAGCTGATTTCCCTAGAAAGATAAGCAGAGGGTTGGGAGGTGCTCAGGGTGGAATACAGAGGATGGTGGGAGTGAGGAGGTGCCAGCAGAGACTTGGGAGTGAGGCTACAAGCAGGAAAGGCCTGGGAGTAAAGGGTAAATGGATGACTTTGAGAACTTTATTTTGAGCTGTTTTTGTTAATAAAACCAGACCCCTAGGTGGGGTGGTGTTGGGAAACCTGAGGCAGTGTGCCGCAGAGCCCCTCCTCTCCAGGAGGGGGCGCTCAGAAGGCAGCTTGCACTGTGACACTGGTGTAGCGAACAGGATCGGAGATCTCCTCCCAGCAAGGCGAGCAGTTTTGAGGGCCAAGAGGGAGTCCTTGTGCTGCACCCATTGTGGTGGTGTCTGAGCATCTCTTTTTTTCCAGGGGCGAGACTGTCGGCTCCAGCTTTGGAAGCTTCTTTGCTCTTGTGGCCCTGGGGGATATCGCAGCTCCAAGCCTCCATCTCTTCTCCCAGTCAGGGGAGGAGGTGCTGAGAGCAGAGTCTGTGCCATTGCCTATGTGAGCAGGGTCTTCTCATCACCGAGCAATGTTGCTCTCAGGCTGAAGAGAAGCCATTGGCATCTTCAGAGGGTAGTGGGGTGTCTCTCCGTTGTTGTGACCAGAACTGGTCCAATATGCAAAAAACAGATTTGTAAACACTGAGCTTCTCATCCATGTCCTTCCTTGTGACCTGCAGGTCCTAGCTCCTGAGCCTCCAGCTGGTGCTGAAAGCTGAGGTCTGCCCTCCGCACATGTACAGGACAAAGAAATGGCCATGTTACTCCATTCCCAGATAACCCCACTTGGGACCAATTCATTTCATGAGCCAATTTAAAATGACCCTGACTCCATTAACTTGCTCTTGGATCTTTCTCTCTACTCCCCTTCTCTAGCACCTGTCTGATCTCTGACCCTTCACGTGTTCACAACACTCTGCATGCAAGAGACTTCCCCTCTATCTTCTGCCATCTGCAACAGCCCCCTGTCTCCTCATGCCTTGCCATCTATTTGTCCATTTTCTTATCGCTGCTAAAACCCTCCCATTTCTGCCTCACTCCTTCTTCTTGTTCTTAGGGTTTTTTTTATCTGCCTCATGTGGAGCATAGCTGATGTGATGGATTCTATACAAAAAAATCTGTGCTGTATTGCAGGCCAGGTTTAAGGCATATCAGCAGAGCTGTGAAGGGATATGTGTATATATGCATGGCTGGTATAACAGCTGGGTGGCATTGTGGTGCATTGGAAGTGCTGGGCTGAGGGGGGCTCATGGCTGGAATAACAGCAGTTGCTTGCAGATTGGGATTGAGGTGTAATAAATCTTGTTCTGTACCTGCCTACACTCCATATGGCTGTAATTAGTGCAGTTTACTTGCAGTAAAAGTGTTCCTGAATTCACCCAAACATTGAAATGACAAAGGAACAGCTTAGTTAGTAAATCTGAACTATCATTGTCTTTCTGCGGCTGCCGCACAAAAGCCCCAAACATGAGCAACTAATTCCCCCTGGGAGGCACCCTGGCGTAGCACCAGTACAAATTACCAGCTGCTGCTGCCATTGCAATACGTGGAGACTAATCAAAACTTGCACTGAAGCACTTCCTCTTGGCAGAAAAAACTTTCAAGGAAAAACAAAGTGCAGAAAGAAAAGGCAGAGCTGGGTGCTGGGATTAAACCGGCTTGAACTGAATGAGACTAATCGCTATGACCGTAGTAATTTGAGGTCACAAGTGAGATCAGGGCTCCATTGTGCTAGGTGCTGTACAAACACCCAGACCAGACTTTTCACGAGGGTCCAGCTCCCACTCTGACACCTGAATGTGTGGCTAGATTTTCAGGAGAGCCCAGCAGGTTGCATACTGACTGAGCTCTTGGAAATCTGGTTCTGAGCTCTCTTGAAAATTTGGCCTGTAATAAGGGACATCCCCCTGCCTCAAAGAACGTACACATCTTACCAGTGTGGGGAAGTGGAAGCCCGGAGATGAGGGTCCAGTTTCCAAAATAACTCAGCATCACAATAGATGCCACGATGGGAGTTGAGCACTTCTGAAAACTTGGGGGCATCTACACTGCAAGTGAAGGCACCTCTACAATGGGTATGCCTGCCTGCACTAGCTTTAAGCAAGGTAGCATGGGTCACAGTGGTAGTGTAGAAATGGCAGCATGGACTGACAACCAGAGTACAGAGTAACTGGGGGGTCTGGGTAGGCACTTGAGTTGCTAGCCTCTGCTGAAGCCTGTGCTATCACATCTGTATTTCTATGGTTACCCATGCTAGCTAGATTAAAGCAGGCACAGCTGGGCCTACCTGTGCTACAAGTATCCCTTGATGTGGAGTGTAGCTGGACCCTGAGTGGCTTGTCCAAAATTGCACAGTGAACCTGAGTCAGGGCTGAGGATTGATCCTATTTCCCCAGGCCAGTGGCACAACCCTGAGCCCATCCAAGTCAGAATGATTGGACAGCTGCAGGTGTGGGAATGGTACAGCTCTGGAGACAGGGCACTGTGCCTGAAGAATGCCCTTTGGCAAAGAGAAATCAAAGGATCAGCGCATGATATTGGGAGCAGGGCTGGGTGAAAATATCCCTTTCCCATGAGGGGAGCTGGCTGCTAGTTGTACTTCTTCCACGGAGAAGACAGGACTCTTTGTGCAGGGCTGTTAAATTCAGCACTTTTTTCTCCAGCACAGAATTCAGTCAAAAATGAATGAGTTTGGGACAATTCCATTCTGCGTGTGGCTCCTTGTAAGTCAGTTACTCCAGCACTGAGGCTGGCCCTCCTTTTCAAAGCCCTGGAATAAGGTCTCCAGTTGGCGTGACCAGGCCTTCCTACGAAATCAGTTTTTAGCGGCATCTTCAAAGACCTGTTGCAGGCAGACTGAATCATGCGGCTTCTCAGCTCTTAGTCATGTCCTTCTATGGGTAATTAATTAGCTTGTGTTTGTAGAGTGCTCTGAAGGTGCAAAGCACTGGGAGTGTGAAGGATCGTTCTATATGATATCCTGTGCTATAGGGAACTATGGCCCAGACTTGGTTTTGAGATGCTCTGTAAGCTAACCAAAACCTTTAATGTGCCCAACTATATTCACACTTACACCACTGGTCTACTGTAAATTAATTAGACCTGGTCCTCATTTACACTAAGCACCACTGTGGCAGAGTGAAGGGAACTTAAACTGAATGCACATGTGGTTTGGCACCACTGTGACTTCCATAGGCGGCAGGTTTGTATATTTTTTGGTGGGGCCCAAAATGGTGGGGCCCCCCCGCTCCCGCCCTGTAAGCTGATATAAAATGAAGCTACAACGCGTCAGTGCCACAAGATTACAAGGGTCAATTAAAAGTGGAAAGTCAGAAGCAGCACTTGCCTACTTCAATATACAGTATTACATTTTGTTGCACCTGTTGTGATGAAGTGGGAATGTTCTTAATATTTTCTCTGAATACTGTGTGGGTGCCTCAGTTTCCCCTGCAAGATGCCAACTGAAGGTGTTGGGGACAAAGAGATCAGGTGGCCTCCTTGTCCGGAAGAGACAGAGGCCAGAGGAGGGAGTGTCAGTTTGGAGCTGGCTGGGGAAATGGGGAGAGACCCAGAACTTGGTTCTGGGCTCCCCACCCCCCAAGATGGACCTGACAGAGGGGTTCTGTTTTCTGTACCAACAAGCTCTGTTTAAACTGTGTTCCCATCATCTAATAAACCTTCTGTTTTACTGTCTGGCTGAGAGTCACATCTGACTGCGGAGTTGGGGTGCAGGGCCCTCTGGTTGCCCCAGGACCAGCCTGGGCAGACTCACTTTGGAAAGTGCATGACGTGGAAGGGCATGCTGAATGCTCGGAGGTCAGACCCAGGAAGGTGTAAGCTTCTTGCCCTGGAGACAGTATGCTCCGAGAGAGGAGGCTCCCCCAGAGTCCTGACTGGCTTTGTATGGAGTTGTTCCAAAGCATCACAGCATCCCCTTCCACACCATGCACTTCCCAGAAGTCAGCACAGGCACTGACACTCCCTCCTCCGGCCTTTGTCTCTTTTCCAGGCATTAGGAGGCCACCCGATCTCTCTGTTCTCCAACACCTTCAGTTGGCACCTTGCAGGGGAAACTGATTTGGGAGAAATGAAGTAAAAGCTGCCCAAACCGAGCTTGAGCACTCCTAAATTTTGAGGTGTTCAAATCTGGAAGGCAGGTGCTGGGGGTGGGAGAGGGCTGTGGGCTCCATGGGGGAGCATGGCAGCAACTGTCTGGAGCTGCACGGAGCCAGATACGCTGGTCTGAGTGGCACAGTAAGCGGTTTGGGGGTTGGAGAAGAGGTAGGGAGTTCCGGGGGGCAGTCAAGGGACAAGGAGCAGGGGGGGTTGGATGGGGCAGAGGTTCGAAGGGGCAGTCAGGGGACAGGCAGCAATTGGATAGGCATGGGAGTCTAGGAGGTTTATCAGGGGACAGGTAGGGGGTGCGGTCCTGGGGGGGAAGTTGGGTGGGGTCTCAGGAGGGGGCAGTTGGGGACAAGGAGAAGGGAGGCTTAGATAGGGGCTGAGGTCCCAAGGGGCAGTTAGGGGCAGGGGTCTCGGGAGGGGGTAATCGGGGAACAAGGACCAGTGGTGCTTAGATAGGGGGTGGAGGTTCTGGGGGGCAGTTGGGGGAGGGGTCTGGGGAGGGGGCAATCAGCGGACAGGGGCTGGGATTCAAAGGGCTCTGGGCTGCCTGCAACCGCGGGGAGCCCAGAGCCTTTTAAATCCCAGCCGCAGCCGGGAATCAGAGGGCTCTGGGCTGCCCGCTGCGGCGGGGAGCCCAGAGCCCTCTGATTCCTGGCCGCGGCTGGGAGTTAAAGGGCTCTGGGCTGCCTCCAACCGCGGGGAGCCCAGAGCCTTTTTAATCCCAGCCGCGGCTGGGATTTAAAGGGCTCTGGGCTGCCTCCAACCGCGGGGAGCCCAGAGCCTTTTAAATCCCAGCCGCGGCCGGGAATCAGAGGGCTCTGGGCTGCCCGCTGCGGCGGGGAGCCCAGAGCCCTTTAAATCCCAGCCGCGGCCGGGAATCAGAGGGCTCTGGGCTGCCTGCAACTGCGGGGAACCCAGAGCCTTTTAAATCCCAGCCGCGGCTTTTGATACAGTCTTTTGATACAGTCTTCCACAGTATTCTTGCCAGCAAGTTAAAGTACTATGGACTGGATGAATGGACACTAAGGTGGATAGAAAACTGGTTAGATTGTCGGGATCAGCGGGTAGTGATCAATGGCTCCATGTCTAGTTGGCAGCCGGTTTCAAGCGGAGTGCCCCAAGGGTCAGTCTTGGGGCCGGTTTTGTTCAACTTCTTTATTAATGATCTGGAGGATGGCGTGGACTGCATCCTCAGCAAGTTTGCAGATGACACTAAACTGGGAGGAGTGGTAGATACGCTGGAGGGTAGGGATAGGGTCCAGAGTGACCTAGACAAATTGGAGGATTGGGCCAAAAGAAACCTGATGAGGTTCAACAAGGACAAGTGCAGAGTCCTGCACTTAGGAAGGAAGAATCCCATGCACTGCTGCAGGCTGGGGACCGACTGGCTAAGCAGCAGTTCTGCAGAAAAGGACCTGGGGATTACAGTGGACGAGAAGCTGGATATGAGTCAGCAGTGTGCCCTTGTTGCCAAGAAGGCCAATGGCATATTGGGCTGTATTAGTAGGAGCATTGCCAGAAATTGAGGGACGTAATTATTCCCCTCTATTCGGCACTGGTGAGGCCACATCTGGAGTATTGCATCCAGTTTTGGTCCCCCCACTACAGAAAGGATGTGAACAAATTGGCGAGAGTCCAGTGGAGGGCAATGAAAATGATTAGGGGACTGGGGCACATGACTTGTGAGGAGAGTCTGAGGGAACTGGTGTTATTTAGTCTGCAGAAGAGAAGAGTGAGGGGGGATTTAATAGCAGCCTTCAACTACCTAAAGGGGGTTTCCAAAGAGGATGGAACTAGACTGTTCTCAGTGGTGGCAGATGACAGAACAAGAAGCGATGGTCTCAAGTTGCAGTGGGGGAGGTTTAGGTTGGATATTAGGAAACACTATTTTACTAGGAGGGTGGTGAAGCACTGGCATGGGTTCCCTAGGGAGGTGGTGGAATCTCCTTCCTTAGAAGTTTTTAATACCCAGCTTGACAAAGCCCTGGCTGGAATGATTTAGTTGGGGTTTGGTCCTGCTTTGAGCAAGGGGTGGGACTAGATGACCTCCTGAGGTCCCTTCCAACCCTAATATTCTATGATTCTAACACAGTGAGCAATGGGTTATACTCACTATTTTATGTCTTCAGGGTGTGGTTCCCCCCACCCCCAACCCTCTCCAAGTACAAATGGGAGAAATGTCTAACGCCAATTTTTTCCTCCAGTGGGAACTGGTTTCCTCTCTGCAGGGCCGGTGCAAGGATGTTTTGTGCCCTAGGCAAAACTTCCACCTTGTGCCCCCACCTCGGGCGCGGGCACCCCCCCCCTCCTCCCACGGCAGCTCTCCGCCCTGAGGCACCCACTCCGCCCAAGCTCACCCTGCTCCATGCACGAGCACCCCGAGCATGCCCTCGCTGCTTCACTTCTCCTGCCTCCCAGGCTTGCGGCGCCAATCAGCTTAGGCGATGCAAGCCTGGGAGGCGGGAGAAGTGAAGCAGCCACAGCATGCTGGGGAGAAGGCAAAGCAGGGGTGAGCTGGGGCAGGGAGTTCCCCTGGTGCTGCCTCCCCCACACTTACTTTCTGCAGGCAGCCCTCCCCGTGCTCCCCTGCCCCAGTTCCCTCTGCCTAAATGCTGGCGGCGACAGGGGCGGCCGAAGATCCGGCCGCCGTGGTTGCTGCCAAAGAAAATGGCATCCCCCAAATCCCAGCGCCCTAGGCGACCGCCTAGTTCGCCTAAATGGTTGCACTGGCTCTGCCTCTTGTGCGCTTTAAATGTGATCACCTAGGGGGACAGTTTCAACACTTAGGGCTGTCTGCTCTTCAGATTTTTAGGAGGATGCTCTGATCTGGAGCTTGATTTCAATTGCATGTGTGTGCGCGTGCTTGTGTGTATACACAGATGGTTCTGGAAGCCACTCACTTCAGAATCATGGTCCTATTGGTTTGAAGAGCCAACCCATCCTGTGTAGAGTGGTGGATCCAGCAGGATCCAGTGTTTCTCTCAGCCCTCAGAGGGGGCTGTGTTATCCATGTACATACACCGCAGAGCTGTTAACAGAATCAGCACTGGGTCAAAGATCATTCTGTCCTGGGCATGAGAAGTCCCATGATGTAATCTCCATTGCTCACATGAGTTTCTGTGATCAGGGTCCTGTTTCCAGCCCACCCCCTCACCCATAGCTCAAGGTAACCCTAGTAACAGCCAGGCCTGGTCATCCTAGGGGCGAAATGAACCAGGTTATGGGCCCAGCTTGTGTAGTCTGCCTATCCACAATGCAGTGTTGTCAAGTCCTCCAAAAACCATAAGATTTTTTTAAAATGATAAATTGGGGGATATTTTTATTTGCCTGCTGGCTTCTGAGCCTTTAAACTTCACATATCAAGTTTCTCTCTGCAGCCAGGAGGGGTAGAAATGTACTTCATATTCAGAATCTTGGCTATTTTTCTAATCACATGACTTCAGGTGCTCACACTTTTTAAAAGAGAACCACCAAATACCACGGAACTTGCAATAAAAGTGCAAGAATTGGTAACACGGCTGTGTTACAGGACCATAAAATCTTCCCAAGCTGGCTTCACCCAGTTCTTTGGTCCCCAGCTTGTTTTGCTCGAATGTCAGGATTCCATTGAGCTGCGGGAAAAAGCCTCTCTTAGAATTCCATTGGTCTTTCCTCACATGTACAAGGGTGAAGTTATTAAAGGAAAATCAGGTCCCAGAGGTGTCCCGCTACAGAAGTTTGTTCCTTGTGTGCATAATTGGAGGGATGGGTTTTATTAATATATATGCTCGGCACTTCAAAGACATGGGCTCAGATCCTCAAAGCTATGGGAGTGAGATGCCTTAATATGAGTCCCTTCAGGCCCTACCCCAAAGAGCTTGCACAATAAACTATCTAGGTATTCACATCATATTTATTTATATTGCGGTAACGCCTATGGGCCCCAGCACCATTGCACTGTGTGCTGTATAAACATGTGACAAGTCTGTTCCTGGCAGTGGAGTACATGAGCACCTCACAAATGCTTAACGTCCCTGTGTGGTACAGTAAAACATTACCCCCATTTTACGAACTAGCACATCAGGGGTCAGGTTTTGGTTTTTTTTTAAAGGTAGTTAGGTACTTAAAGATGCAGAGAGTTGCCTAGTGGGATTTTCAACTGTGTTTAATTCCCATGGCAGTTAGGGACCAGCTAGCTGTATCTGCTGAAAAAGTGGTCATTTTGCTCAGGTGAGAGTGGCAAATGAAAATGCAGGTCTAGTTTCGGCTCTGCAAATGTGTGTGACTGACAACAGTTGTTATGCTTTTCAGGAGCATGTTAAATTGTATGATGGGTAAAAGGCCATTTGTAGCAGGTGTGATCCAGAAACAGGCTGACTCCATTGGCGGCAGTAAAATCCGCTCTGGTCTCCTTTCAGTTTGGCAGCTCAGAACCCTGTCCCTCACTTCTCTAGGATGAGGAGTGTATAAGAAACACAACGTTCTCTGGGAGCATCCTCTTTATAATCTTCCAGGACAAAATTTTAAGCCTATGGCCAAGATTTTCAAAAGCCAGTGTTGACTTTGGGGACTCAGCGTGAGTTGCTTTGAAAGAATCTGGTTCCCGGTGCGGGGGTGCTCAGCACTTTCTGACAAAGGGGTCCCTTTAAAGCTTCTCATATGGGGCACTGAAAGCATAAGGCCCCCAAAACAGCTACTCACTTGGCCCAGCAGCCTAAAAGTTAAGCACTTAAACCAATGGCCTGATTTTTCAGATATCTGAGCTCCCCCTGACGTCAGTGGGAGTTCTTGCTGTGCTGCACTTTTATTTAGGTGCTGAAACGTGGTTTCTGGAGCTTAACTCTAGATAGCTGTTTTTGAAAATTGTGGCCTCTGACATCCGGGGTCAGCTCTTCCAAGAACTCGGGGCCAGATTCCCAAATGCCCAGCACCCAGCGGTGCAGCTCCCACTGTGACGTGGCCATATTTTTGAATTTTCATGGTGGGGGCTGAGCTATTCTGAAAATCCAGTGTGTCTCTAAACAGGAGATGGGCTTTTTCTGAAAATCTGACCCTGTATGGGAAGTTTCACGCAGGGAGCTGATGGGATGAAAAGACAGATCACACCTCACCTTGTAACAGCCAGCCTGTTTACATCCAGCCCTGTGCTCTTCTGGGCAGGGCGTTTTCCTCCCTTTGGCTGAAGAACATGGAGTGCCAGTCTCAGCACCAAGCTGCACTGCCAGTTCCAACTCATTAGGAGCATAATAACCCAAATCAAAGCAACAAAACAAATGCCAGAGAGCTGAAACTTGCACTTACAAATAGCTTAGACTCACTTTGTGCTTTAGAGGGACTCTGCTGAGCTCCTGGAGATGGAACATGCAGGCTCAGGGACAAACCCATCCCTCTCAGCAGAGAAGCCTCTGGATTAGGGAAATTTTGCTGTGCTACCAGTGCAACTGGTTCTCAGCCAGGGATGCCACCATTTTCATTCTGAATGGTAGAAAAGAACTAAGGGCTTCAGAAAGGCTGAGTTTTATGTGGGTGAAAATACTGGTGTTCCATGAATATCTATGAGCAGAGTCAATTGAATATTTGTATGAGAAGGCAAATGGGACGCAGAGCAGGGCATGGGACGGGAGCCTGTTGATAGCTTTCCAGATCAAATACATTGATCAATGCATCATATGCATTCAGTAACAGCTCATCTACTGCTTCCGAACATGATCAATCAGACAGGGAATGATAGCCAGTCCCTGGGCTTAATGTCTCGCCTAACATTGAGTGATGAATCCCCAATAGTGCAGCATCCTCCAGCTCCCACTGTTGCAGGGGGCGTTGGCACATGTCTGTCTTGCACAGAGTGGACTGTCCCTGTTTGAAGCCCTGGCACTCAAAAAGGCTGACCTATTGAAGGCAGTGAAAGGATTTCCATTAAGTTCAGTGGGCACCAGACCAGAACTGTAATTGCTTATTGTGCACTGGGATCTGTAAAAGTGCAGCACCCCAGTGAAGCAATAGATGGGGGCCCTAGACTGGGAGTCAGACTTTGGGTGTCATTCCCAGCTTGCTGAATAGTATTGTCCCCCTCTCTGTGCCTCCTCTCTCCCCCATCCCCCCATTAAACAAAGGTGGAGATGATCTCCCACGTGACTAAAGTGCTGGGAGATTTGCAGATGAGAAGTGCTGTTACTTTCCAGAGGGGCTTTGCTCCTGGTAGCACAACCGACTTGTGTTGATTCCCGTTCTGCTGCCATGATGATGCACTCAGCAGTAGGAGGGCTAGGGCTGCAAAGCATGAGGCGAGTGCTAGCTTACCACTGCAGTACTGTTGTACTTGGAGATGGTCGGAACTTTTCTGAATGGGAAAGGGCAACAGGGGGATGGATCACTTGCTGATTACCTGTTCTGTTCATTCCCTCTGAAGAACCTGGCATTGGCCATTGTCAGAAGTCAGGATACTGGGCTAGATGGGCCATTAGTCTGATTCAGTATTGCCGTTCTTACATTCTGACAAAACACAGCAATCGCGGAGGTGAAACTGACACCAACGTCAAGATCGCTCGTCTGATCCCAGAGAGAAAATTTCCTCTTGAAAACACCATGTACTGATGTTTCTAAAACGCAGTGCTTTCAGAATTTCTGGTTCATGAGAGACTTAAAATTCGGTTTCGCTCTGAATCAGAATGAAGCCAAATTTTGAAATGCTGAAACTTCTCGCAAACTAGAAATCCTGAGTTTCAGCCAGCGCTAGGTGTGTCTAGGAATCTGATGGATAAATCCCCACCGTAACATTGGAGAATGTTTCTCCTTCCCACTGCTTCAAAACTCTGCCTGTACAAAGATTGTTACATTCCTGGGGTGCCACTGTTTAGCATCGATGTAGGAAACTGACTGTCCCTTAACCCCACCCCCATCATCCTATCAGTTTCCATGCCAATGAAATCCATGTATTTGCCCAGCTACACATATGGTGGGCTCGTTGGCCCAGAACTTCAAGTGGTGTAAACTGGTGCATCCTCACAGAAGTCTGTGGTGCTATGGTGATGTACAGCAGCTGAGAATCTGGTGCTGTGTGTGTGTGTGTGTGTGTGTGTGTGTCCCTCCCTTTTTCTCATGAGCATGTTTGCCTCCTGCTTAGGTAGGGGAAGGTGGGGTTCTGACTCACTTTGCATCCATGTCTCTGCTGTACAGCAGGCATCTGAATGCTCTCTCGATTGATTTTTCCCATGAAGGCTCACCCCAGCAGGAATGCTGGCATTCTATCCAAGAGCTTGTGCTGGATGAGTTTCAGGAACATGGCCACACCCATGCAGATTTATCACTCCATGTCATCACGCATCATGGAGTCATCACTTTGAGTAAAAGCATAAATGGACACAAATCTGACATCAGGAATCATAACATTAAAAAACCAGTAGGAGAGCACTTCAATCTCTCTGGTCACTCAATAACAGACCTCAAAGTGGCAATTCTTCAACAAAAAAACTTCAAAAGCAGACTCCAACGTGAAGCTGCAGAATTGGAATTAATTTGCAAACTAGATACCATCAGATTAGGGCTGAATAAAAACTGGGAGTGGTCAGGTCATTGCAAAACCTAAATTTAATTTCCCCAATACTAATTTCTCCCTACTGTTATTCTCACCTTCTTGTCAACTGTCTGTAATGGGCCACTCTCTTACCACTTCAAAAGTTATTTTTCCTCACTTGGTATCCTGCTGTTAATTGATTTATCTCGTTAAACTGACCTAACACTTGGTAAAGCAACCCCCATATATTTATACCTGCTCCTGTATTTTTTACTTCATACATCTGATGAAGTGGGTTCTAGCCCATGAAAGCTTATGCCCAAATAAATTTGTTAGTCTCTAAGGCCTGGTCTACACTAGGACTTTAATTCGAATTTAGCAGCGTTAATTCGAACTAACCGCTCAACTGTCCACACCAGGAAGCCATTTAATTCGAACTAGAGGGCTCTTTGGTTCGAATTCGGTACTCCACCCCGACAGGTGGAGTAACACTAAATTCGACATGGCTAGCTCGAATTAGGTTAGGTGTGGATGCAAATCGAACTTAGTAGCTCCGGGAGCTATTCCACAGTGCACCACTCTGTTGACGCTCTGGACAGCAGTCGGAGCTTGGATTCTCTGACCAGCCACACAGGAAATGACCCGGGAAAATTTGAATTCATTTTCCTGTCTGGGCACTTTGAATCTGACGTCCTGGCTGGACATCGGGGCGAGCTCCGCAGCACCTGCAACGATGCAGAGCTCTCCAGCAGAGGAGTCCGGCCAATCCAAGAATAGAAAGAGGTCGCCAGCATGGACAGACCGGGAAGTCCTGGATCTGATCGGTGTGTGGGGCGAGGAGTCTGTGCTGTCGGAGCTGCGCTCCAGCAAGCGGAATGCAAAGACCTTCGAGAAGGTCTCCAAAGCAATGATAGAGAAAGGATACAGCCGGGATGCAATGCAGTGCCGCGTGAAAATCAAGGACCTGAGACAAGGCTACCAAAAAGTCAGAGCGGCAAACGGACACTCCGGAGCCCGGCCCCAGATATGCCGCTTCTACGAGGCACTGCATGCCATTCTAGGTGGGTCTGCCACCACTGCCCCACCAGTGACTGTGGACTCAGTGGATGGCATAGTGAACCTGGACAGTTCCTCCTCGATGTTCGCCGATGGGGAAGATGAGGAAGGGTCTGTGGAGGACGGCGCAGGCGACAGCGAACACAAAACCGCTTTCCCTGACAGCCAGGATCTCTTCATCACCCTCACAGAGATCCCCTACCAACCCTCCCCAGCCGTTAACCCGGACTCTGAATCAGGGGAAGGATCAGGCGGTAAGTGCTATAAACATGTAAACATTTATTTTTTATAAAACAGGTATAAAAAAATAGAAATGCTATATATAAAATTTTCAATGAAAAACTATACGAAAAGTAGGTCCACACATATAGGGATTGAACAATAATCCTCCAGGGACAATTCAAGAAAGGTCTCATTTAGGTCCTCGAAAAGCCTCCGCAGGAGGTTCCTGGGGAGAGGTGCCTTGTTGGGTGCTCCGTGGAAGCACACTCTTCCGCGCCAGGACATCCTTATGTAGATGGGAATCATCGCCTCCACAAGCATGGCCGCATATGGTCCTGGTCTCTGCAGGGCTTCCCTTAGCATCCACTCTTTGTGACTCCGAGGGACCCGCATCAGGGTGATCTCGTTCATGAAATGCTGCATCTAATTAGGGCAATTAGTGTATTGTTACTGTTGTGAATGGTTGACTTTTACTTTGCATAACAATGACCCTCGCTTAACAGCCACGTATTGTAGGCCACATAGGAAAAGCATACATTGATCTTTCCCGTGCACTGGCGGGAGTGGCTGGAAAAGGGTCAGAGTATATGATTTCCAGATTGCCTTTAGCGGGAGGGCACAGCTATCCATTAACTGATAAGCAGAATGTACTGTAAGGCTTACCAGGACTGTCTGCTAGACGGATTCAGCTGTCTCTCCCCACTTGTCCGTTCTCCTGTGCAATGCCGCAGCCAATGAGAGCGTATTCCGAAATCTCGAACTTGTCCTGAGATCTCGTGAGACTTGTTGCCCTGTATGGTCTTGTTCAGAGAAACTGATTAGACTGTGTTCACTGTTCGCAAACATGTATCTGTTCAAGGAAATCAGTTACTTTTCCCATCACACAGCTTCGGCTCTTTCCCGGACTGCCCCGGCATCCCCCTCGCAGAGGCTGGCGCAGATTAGGCGGCGAAAGAAAAAGACTAGGGACGAGATGTTTGCGGAACTGATGGCCTGCTCCAGAGCCGAGGCGGCAGAGCAGAGACAGTGGAGGGAGACCCTATGTCAACAGCATCGCACACACATCGAACGGGAGGATAGCTGGCGGCAGGAAGACCAGCAGGCGACTCAAACGCTGCTTGGCCTAATGAGGGAGCAAACGGACACGCTCCGGCGCCTTGTTGATGTTCTGCAGGACCGCAGGCAGGAGGACAGAGCCCCCCTGCAGTGTATCTGCAACCGCCCTCCCCCGCCAAGAAGTCCTGCCCCCCCCCACCCAAAAATACAAGACGGAGGGGCGGTAGGGGCCGTGAGAACTGTCACTGCACCACTGCATAGCACTAATGTACCACACACCTCTCACGCTATACATTTGTAGAAGTGCTTCCCTTACAGGCTCACCCAGTCCCAAATCCAAGTTTCATCCCCCCACTGTGTATTAGATTATTAAAAGCTGTTTGCTGTTATTCACTGTTTCAGTCACGTCTTTCGTGTCAGAGGATTTTTTTGGGTATGGGGGGGGATTTATAATTGCACGGTATAGCCTACATTACCAGGGTACAGACTTGGGGCCATGATCAACTGCAGGGCACACACACACTGCAGTCAGTAGGCACCAGGGTCACTCTGTGTGGTGTATGCTGCCCCGGGTCATTCTGTGATGTGTATGCTTGTCCAGGGTCCTAGCGCCTGCCACCCCCTTAATGTTAAGGCACGCTGCCCTTACCATGCACTTCCACCGTAGCACCGAGCCTCTCCGCTGCCCTGAGCCCCAACAAGAGCCCTCATCCACGGACAGATACTCACCCTTCCCCCACACCCCTCACCCCTTCCTACGCCCAAACCCGCAGCCCACTGCCGTCATCCAAACCCCTATCCAAAGAAGGCACCACTCGCCCCTTCCTGCAAACCCACCCCTTCCTGCAATCCCTCCCCTTCATGCACAACCACTTGCAACCGTCCCCCACCCCAGAGACCTATGTAGGAGCAGGAGGATGTCATTCCTCTATGGAACAAGCGGTCTGTACATCAGTGCACACCGTGCCCAGCACAGTATGCGTCCATGTTTCAACACCTGAACAGAAATGCAAAGTAAAACAAAGATTTATTAATAATGAGTGTAACAATTAATTTGCTTTAAAACGTGCTTTGGAAGTGGGGGAAACTTGGAGAACGGGGTATGTAACCGCAGATCGAAATCGACACATACAGACACAGGCCCAGGGTCAGTTTCTCTTGAAAGCAAGTGGAGAGTCATAGGTTACCCTGCTCTCTGAGGAAACTTGCTTTCAAAGCCTCCCGGATACACAGCGCTTCCCGCTGGGATATTCTCTCGGCACGGGTGTCTGGCTGAGCGTAAACTGCAGCCAGGCGATTTGCCTCAACCTCCCATCCGGACAAAAAGGTCTCGCCCTTGCTCTCACAGAGATTGTGTAGCACACAGCAAGCAGCAATAACTACGGGGATATTCTTTTCGCTGATGTCCGAGCGAGTCAGTAAGCTCCGCCATCTCCCCTTGAGACGTCCGAAAGCACACTCCACCACCATTCTGCACTTGCTCAGCCGGTTGTTGAAGAGTTCCTTCTCTCTGTCGAAGGCGCCTGTATAGGGCTTCATGAGCCAGGGCATTAGCGGGTAGGCTGGGTCCCCGAGGATCACTGTAGGCATCTGCACATCCCCAACCGTTAGTTTGTGGTCCGGGAAGAAAGTACCTGCCTGGAGGTGTTTAAACAGACCAGAGTTCCTGAACACACGCGCGTCATGAACCTTGCCCGCCCACCCAACGAAGATGTTGGTAAAACGTCCCCTATGGTCTACCAGTGCTTGCAGCACCATTGAAAAGTAGCCCTTTCGGTTAATGTACTCGCTGGCCTGGTGGGCTGGTGCCAGGATAGGGATGTGAGTCCCATCTATAGCCCCACCACAGTTTGGGAATCCCATCGCGGCGAAGCCATCTATGATGTCCTGGACGTTTCCGAGAGTCACTACCTTTGAGAGAAGTTGCTCAACGATTGCGTGGGCTACTTGAATCACAGCAACCCCCACGGTAGATTTGCCCACGCCAAAGTGGTTCGCTACTGACCGGTAGCTGTCTGGCATTGCAAGTTTCCAGAGGGCTATGGCCACTCGCTTCTGCACACTCAGGGCTGCTCGCATCCGGGTGTCCTGGCGCTTCAGGGCAGGGGACAGCAAGTCACAGAGTTCAAGGAAAGTGCCCTTACGCATCCTGAAGTTTCGCAGCCACTGTGATTCATCCCAGACCTGCAGCACTATGCGGTCCCACCAGTCCGTGCTTGTTTCCCGGGCCCAGAATCGCCGTTCCACACCATGAACTTGACCCATTGCCACCATGATCTCCACGGCGCGGCGTACCCTGCTTTGTGAGAGGTCTGCGCCACTCTGTGAATTCCTGTCCTCACCGCGCTGCCGGAGCCGCCTCGCCCGATTTCTCAGCAACTGACTGTGGAAGAGGTGGACGATAAGGTGCGAGGAGTTGACAACGGCCATAAGTGCAGCGATGATCGCAGCAGGCTCCATGCTCGCAGTGCTGTGGCGTCCGCGCTGTAACCGACCAGAGAAGGGTGCGAACAGATTTCCCGCCGGAGCTTTCAGGGAGGGAGGGCGTGATTGACGGTTCAATGACAACAGTTACCCAAAAGCACCCTCGACACATTTTTCCCCCAGGAGGCATTGGGAGCTCTACCCAGCATTCCAATGGGCAGCGGGGACTGCGGGAACTGTGGGATAGCTTCCCACAGTGCACCGCTTCCAAAGTCGACGCCAGCCCCGTTACTGTGGACTCAGAAATTCGAATTAGTGTATTTACTGTGGATACACAAATTTGACTTCATAAGGTCGAATCCACAAATTCGACTTAAGTAGATTCGAAATAGTCTTGTAGTGTAGACAAGGCCTAAGGTGCGAACAAGGACTCCTCGGTTTTTTTGCCGATACAGACTAACACAGCTACCACTGAAACCTGAAAACAACCTGGTCTGTTCATCTTGGCCTTGTCTTTAACCCTCTGGCTGCTGGCCACCCCAGGCCTGCAGGAGGTTGCATCCACATCACTTTTGAGTTGGGGAATCATTGCTAGGAAAAGGCAAACTGGCCTGACCCTTCCCACAAACCACGTATCAAATGACCAGGTGCCACTTAGGAGAGGTTGGTTGGAGCACTGCTGTGGCCAGGACCGGCTCCAGGATTTTTGCCGCCCCAAGCGGCGGAAAAAAATGCCGCGATTTGATCAGCGGCACTTTGGCGGCAGGTCCTTCCCTCTGAGAGGAACCGAGGGACCCGCTGCTGAAGAGCCTGACATGCTGTCCCAAGCACCTGCTTGCTAAGCTGGTGCCTGGAGCTGGCCCTGGCTGTGGCACTCAGGAAACATGAGTCCTGGCTTTGCTGTTTTCCCCTGCTGTGTGATACTGAGCAAGGGACTTCATTGCCCTGCTTTTTTCCCCTAATGTAAAGTGGGGACTATACTTTCCTCCTTTTGTAAAGCACAGCAAGGTCTGTGCATGAAAAGTGCTATATAGGAACGAGGTGGTATTGTGCAGTTTGAGACAACCTTTAAACTTGCGGGTAGCCCTTTGCTTCCTGGTCTCATCTCGTCTTATGCTCTTTCCAGCCCTGCTGAAACCTGGGCCTGGTTCTCCTGCTTGAAGCCCATAAGAATCACTCCTATCCCACAGCAGAAGTAATTGTATCCTGTGATGGAACAAGAGGGTTTTCTCAAAGAAGAAAGCAACAAGATGTGCAAACCAAATAGGCTAAGAATTTGTAACCCACATACCTCCTGGGTGTGGTGTTCTGTCACATCTAGTGGCATGAGACACTTAGAGAGAGAGTAATGTGTCTGCCACGTGGCTTTTAGCTCCTGCTGCAGAGACTCATGCATTTAGCGCCGGAGGTCCCAGGTTCGATCCCACCCACCAACGACCAGGGTCTGTTGGTGTTGCACTAAACTCTGTGCAATGATACCATTGGCTGGTTTGGTTTTTTGTGGACCGAACCTCGGCCGTTGGATTAACAGCAGCAACCTCTATTGCCTGAGCAGAGGCCTCATGTCAATTAGCCCAGTGCTAGTGGCATATTTATAAAGCTTTGAGGTCATTCATAAAGAGAGAGAGCTCCTCAGTGTCAGTGCAGGTTACCTTTTGGAAAACTCCACATGGACAAAACCTGCAGTGGTTTTGGGTTTTCAAAAGCTTGGGCCTGACTCCCCCCAACCTGTGGTGTCATCAGAGTGGGTATAGCACACTGCCATTCTGACCTGGTAGCATTATAACAAGCTTTACTCTCTGTTTGCACAAGTGTCAATGAATCCACAAAGTGCAAAGGCAGTAGAGAGCCAGGCCTCTTGTCTTTCCCTGCTGAGACTCCTTATTGGCATGCAATGGCAAAATAGGCCTGTTGAGCTGATTGACAACTGTGACTGTAGATGCCCTGTAGACCCTGCAGTAAGCCTGTCTCATGCCTGTGGCTGGCAGAGGCTGCGGACTCTCAGGCCTGCTTTTTGTCTAACGCCTGCTACCACCACGTTCTCTGCTCGTGAAGACCTCAGGCTGCTATCATGCCTGAACTAGTTCTGTTACATGCCTGTGCTGCTTTCATATTCCCAACACAATCTGCCAATGTAGAGGGACCTCTCCTTCCTTCCTTTGAGCTGAGTGTCACCAGCTAGTGAGAGTGTTGTGATATTTGGTGTCTGTCTTAAATCCCCAATTCCTCGAGTCCTGTGATTATATGAGAAGCTCAGCTTCCAGTTTAAAAAAAAAATTGCAAACTTTGATCCAAATGCACCCTAAAGGCTCAATCTCAAATTCACTGGGTTTTTCAAATAAAATCTCCTTTTAAGCCAGGTGTGTCCGTTTTCTTTTTTAGAACATGGAGGTAGGGGAGCTGGGGGAGGCTGATACTGCAGGTTGTTATCAAAATCAGCTGTAGGAACATTTCCTCTTCCAGATTCATTTGTACAGGTTGGCTGCTCCTGGAGCATGGTAATCTCACAATATGGCTGAGTCAGGGTTATAGGGGTTGTAACAATGTTTGATACTGAGGAAGGGAAGTCACGCTATTTGGTATTAAGTGTGAGAGGGTGGCTGAGAATAGCAATTCCAGCTTTCGCAGCACTGTGTGTACTGTTTGTACAGGTTTGCTCTGCATATGATTTCAGTCCAGATCCTCAGCTGATATAAATTGACTTCAATGGAGCAGCACCCAGTTGCACCGGCTGAGGATCTGGTGGTGTGCGTGTACACACAGTATGTGGATGCATGCCCTTCGTGCACACCCTTTCTGTGAGTGTACATGGTTAGTATATACTATGTGTTGGGGGTGGGGGGTGCATATCTACCCAACATCTACCAAGAGTGGGGATAGGAATAGGTATGTGCTCACATTCTGTATGCACTAGGCATGCACATGGATTCTCCGTGTATACTGTGTTTATGCTTGTGTGCATGGGATGATTTAGTTGGGTTTGGTCCTGCTTTGAGCAGGGGGTTGGACTAGATGACCTCCTGAGGTCCCTTCCAACCCTGAGATTCTATGATTCTATGAGAACATAAGAATGGCCATACTGGGTCAGACCAAAGGTCGATACAGCCCAGTTTCCTGTCTACCAACAGTGGCCAGTGCCAGGTGCCCCAGAGGGAGTGACCCTAACAGGTAATGATCAAGTGATCTCTCTCTTGCCATCCATCTCCACCCTCTGATAAACAGAGGCTAGGGGCACCATCCCTTACCCATCCTGGCTAATAGTCATTAACGGATTTAACCTCCATGAATTTATCCAGTTCTCTTTTAAACTATGTTATAGTCCTAGCCTTCACAACTTCCTCAGGTAAGGAGTTCCACAAGTTGACTGTGCGCTGTGTGAAGAAGAACTTCCTTTTATTTGTTTTAAACCTGCTGCCCATTAATTACATTTGGTGGCCCCTAGCTCTTTTATCATGGGAGCAAGTAAGTAACTTTTCCTTATTCACTTTCTCCACACCACTCATGATTTCATATACCTCTATCATATCCCCCATTAGTCTCCTTGTTTCCAAGATGAAAAGTCTTAGCCTCTTTAATCTCCCCTCATATGGGACCCATTCCAAACCTCTAATCATTTTAGTTGCCTTCTCTGAACCTTTTCTAATGCCAGTATATCTTTTCTGAGATGAGAAAACATCTGTACACAGTATTCAAGATGTGGGCATATCGTGGATTTATAGAAGGGCAATAAGATACACTCTGTCTTATTCTCTATCTCCTTTTTAATGATTCCTAACATCCTGTTTGCTTTTTTGACTGCTGCTGCACATAATCAGATCAGTAACAGACACCCCAGAGGCTGTTTACCGCTGGTGAGGCTGTTAATCTCCATGTCTAATCCAGCTAGACACCCCCAACCTTTCACCTCACCCAGCACCTGCCTTTCCCCTCTCTGATTGCTTCACCCCCACCTTACACTGTAGCAGCTGAGCATGCTCATGGAGAATTTACTCCGCTGTGTGTTTAAGTATGATTCTCCCCAGGAGTATTGGTCAATGTCAGCCTGTAAGAATTTGATGACTCACACCTGAGTTCTCCAAAAGGAAGCTGGCACATTTGCCAGTG
Organism: Mauremys mutica; assembly: GCF_020497125.1. Taxonomy (NCBI): domain Eukaryota; kingdom Metazoa; phylum Chordata; order Testudines; family Geoemydidae; genus Mauremys; species Mauremys mutica. The sequence goes on from NC_059075.1 coordinate 130,077,199, forward strand.
CGCTCATCAATGCAGATCTGCTGCCTTAATCTACTTGTCAACAAGTTGTTGTTTTTTTAAAATCCCAGCGTAATCCCTGTTTGCATTGCAAAGAGGACTTCGGCCTGTGAGTGCTGTTCTATGCGAAAATGTTCAGTTCCCCCCAGCCTCTATTTTTTATTTATTTATTTATTTATTTATTTATTTTTTTAAAGACTCATCTGTTCTGCTTGGCTGCAGGTGCTCTAATCCCAAAGGCAGTTATGGGTTTACAGCTCTAGCTGACCCAGGTGCTAGCACAGAATTTCTGGGGCCAAAGGGAAGTATGCAGCAGCTGGATTGAGTGAGACTGTGCAAGACAACAGATATTTTTTTCTCTTCCTGAGTTCATCAAATACTTCGTTCCAGCAGAAGACCTTCTGCATCTCAGAGCCCTGGGAATGTGATATAGAACAGAGGCATGAACTTCCAGCTCACATAAGGCCAGGTCTGATAGGTTGTAGTCTATCAGCACCTGATAGCTGGGCAATGTCTTTCGTGGGGATGGCTTGCTGGGTCTCATTCCTCCCTGCTGTGTTTTGGAACAATGAACTTTATGGTGGGTTCCACATGTTTATTACTGTGACCCGTCAAAAGTGTGTCCACGTGGGTGTCTTCCTCAGGCTGAATGTCTTGGGAAAACTTAGCAGAAACAGTCCAGCTGTTAGTCCACCTGAAGCCAAGGCACGAGGAGGCTGCCTTCTTCATGTTAAAACAATTTTCAGCACCATTTAGTTGGGAGGTTCTAGTGACACTACACTGTGGAGTAGGGCCTTGAAATTTGCCAGTTGCTGTCTGAAAATGTCTGGGATGAGGAGCTGGTGAGCCTGGGCTGGGCACTGGCGTGAGCAACCTTTAATTCTGGCAGCTCCTAACTCTCTCTTTTTTTTTTTCTTTTGGAGTGCTTGACTGAAATGTGACACTTCCGTTAATGTAGTTGAGAAGCTATGGCTGATCTGCTGGCCCCTTCTGGCCTTAACCAGTCTGTACCATTTAACTCCATGGAGATCAGCTGGAATTCTTAACATGAAATTGTAGCGCTGTGGAGGCCAGGGCTGTACCTAGCCTGGGAGGGCCCTGCTATGTTGTTGGGTCATTAATGATCCTGCTGTCAGGTGGAAGAACTTGGGGGCAATGGCTTGGCTGAAATTCAGAGAAACCAGTTTCTCTTCAGGAGACAGGAGTTGTCCCATTCTCCATTTTCCAAACAGCAGAATGAAGAAACTGGTGGTTGGGGGCAGGCCCTATAAACACACGAGACTCCTAGAGCAAGACACAGGAAGCTTTGGGCAGGAGAGAGGGGTGTGCTTTAGCGAGGGGTCCTATTTAATTGCAGGAACAGCCAAGGGCAAGGAACTGCTAGATGACCTGCAGCAGGAGAGACACTTCAGAGTCTGAAGCATCTTGGGGTATTTCATCTTGGGGTATGTGTATTAAACGTTTGAAACAGCAACCTGTTCACAAGGGGAAAGTGTTAGTGTCAGTGCAGTGTCTGGCTGACCAGCAAGGGAAATCCTGCCTGCCTCTGGCCATTCATCGCTGTTTCCACAATTTGTGAACAAGACAGCGTTTCTGTGCAGAAAGCCTGACCAGGTGAGAGCAATGCTCTGCTGTGGGTTTACCCTGCTGGGGGCTGTAGCAAAGGAATTATTTCACTAGTGTACTGCAGGGAGAACATCTGCAGTGAACGCTTGAGACACTGCCAATGAACTAGCACTCCTGTGACCAATGTGCAGGTGAACTGCCCCACATCAGCCTTCCCCTATACTGAGAAGAACATCGGGGTAGCGGAGTGGTCGGGAATGGGCGCTTCCTTTACAAAGAATCTCACATATCTTGACTTTAGCAAAAGCTTTTGAGACGGTCTCCCACAGTTAGGGTGACCAGACAGGAAGTGTGAAAAATCGGGATGGGGGTGGGGGGTAATAGGAGCCTATATAAGAAAAAGACCCAAAAATCAGGACTGTGTCTATAAAATCAGGACATCTGGTCACCCTACCCACAGTATTCTTGCCAACAAGTTAAAGAAGTATGGACGAATGGACTATAGGGTGGATAGAAAGCTGACTCAACGGGTAGTGATCAATGGCTCGATGTCTAGTTGGCAGCCGGTATCAAGCAGAGTGTCCCAGAGGTCGGTCCTGGGGCCGGTTTTGTTCAACATTTTCATTAATGATCTGGATGATGGGATGAATTGCAGCTTCAGCAAGTTGGCGGATGGCACTAAGCTGAGGGGAGAGGTAGATATGCTGAAGGGTAGGGATAGGGTCCAGAGTGACCTAGACAAATTGGAAGATTGGCCCAAAAGAAATCTGATGAGGGTCATCAAGGACAAGTGCAGAGTCCTGCACTTAAGATGGAAGAATCCCATGCACCGCTACAGGCTGGGGACTGACTGGCTAAGTGGCAGTTCTGCAGAAAAGGACCTGGGGATTACAGTGAATGAGAAGCTGGATATGAGTCAACATTGTGCCCTTGTTGCCAAGAAGGCTAACGGCATATTGGACTGCATTAGTAGGAGCATTGCCAGCAGATTGAAGGAAGTGATTATTCCCCTCTATTTGGCAGTGGTGAGGCCACATCTGGAGTATTGTGTCCAGTTTTGTCACCCCCCTCTACAGAAAGGATGTGGACAAATTGGAGAGTCCAGTGGAGGGTAAAAAAAAAAATTAGGGGACTGGGGCACATGATTTATGAGGTGAGTCTGAGGGAACTGGGCTTATTTAATCTGCAGAAGAGTGAGGGGGGATTTGATAGCAGCCTTCAACTACATTAAAGGGAGGGGGTTTCCAAAGAGGATGGAGCTCAGCTGTTCTCAGTGGTGGCAGATGACAGATCAAGGAGCAATGGTCTCAAGTTGCAGTGTGGGAGGTCTAGGTTGGATGTTAGGAAAAACTATTTCACTAGGAGGGTGGTGAAGCACTGGAATGTGTTACCTATGGAGGTGGTGGAATCTCCTTCCTTAGAGATTTTTAAGGCCTGGCTTGACAAAGCCCTGGCTGGAATTATTTAATTGGGGTTGGGCCTGCTTTAAGCAGGGGGTTGGACTAGATGACCTCCGGAGGTCGATTCCAACCCTAGTCTTCTAAGATTCTATGACTCCATAATCCTGAAGAGAAGCCATGCGCTGGAGGAGGCTTGGGCAGAGTGATGAGGAAAGGAAATGTGTATGAGGTTTGCTATTTTCTATTGCTCTTTGTCTTTCTTGTATTATCTAAATAACTTCTTTAAAGCGTGTGCAGAATTCTGTGTTTTGTGCATCCCCCATCACGTGCAAGGGAGAGGGGAACTATAGACCCAGAGCACCCATGTTGCTGGAGTTCTGGGTGAGGCGGTGTTTAAGCTGTGGAGGAGCCTGAGTGATCAGGGCTGGGCAATTGGATTGTGGGGGTCTCAGCTCTGAGAAAGGGGTGCTAGACAAAGGATCTGCACCTCAAGGGCATGCCTAGAGACCCCACAGAGGGCAGGGCCTTGACTCTATTCAGACTCTGGGCTCCATGGGCATTGACCCTCCAGTGGGATAGGCACCAAAGACAGCAGTGTTTAAAATATTTAAGAAGCTTCATTTAAAAGTAAATTAAAATGCAGATTTTCCCCCCCCCAGACCGGTGGCCAGGACCCAGGCAGTGTGAGTGCCACTGAAAATCAGCTTGCGTGCCACCTTCGGCATCCGTGCCATAGGTTGCCTACCCCTGGCCTACACCATAGTACAGAGCAGGAGCGTTCCAATTGTAGCGGTATCACTGAGTCTAGTGGCATTTCCTATATACAATGGGTACATTTAAAAACTTCCTTCTATCCTCATTTTATTTTGCTGTCCTCCCCCACGTACCCAGTAACTACTCGGTCACCTGAAGTACTTTCTGGCATGTAATGTAAAAATATAACATTAGGGATCTATTATCGACCACCTGACCAGGACAGTAATAGTGATGATGAAATGCTAAGGGAAATTAGAGAGGCTATCAAAATTAAGAACACAATAATAGTGGGGGATTTCAATTATCCCCATATTGACTGGGAACATTTCACTTCAGGACGAAATGCAGAGATAAAATTTCTCGATACTTGAAATGACTGCTTCATGGAGCAGCTGGTACGGGAACCCACAAGGGGAGAGGCAACTCTAGATTTAATCCTGAGTGGAGCGCAGGAGCTGGTCCAGGAGGTAACTATAGCAGGACCGCTTGGAAATAGTGACCATAATACAATAGCATTCAACATCCTTGTGGTGGGAAGAACACAACTGCCCAACACTGTGGCATTTAATTTCAAAAGGGGGAACTATACAAAAATGAGGGGGTTAGTTAGACAAAAGTTAAAAGGTACAGTGACTAAAGTGAAATCCCTGCAAGTTGCATGGGCCCTTTTTAAAGACACCATAATAGAGGCCCAACTTCAATGTATACCCCAAATTAAGAAACACAGTAAAAGAACTAAAAAAGAGCCACCGTGGCTTAACAACCATGTAAAAGAAGCAATGAGAGATAAAAAGACTTCCTTTAAAAAGTGGAAGTCAAATCCTAGTGAGGCAAATAGAAAGGAGCACAAACACTGCCAACTTAAGTGCAAGAGTGTAATAAGAAAAGCCAAAGAGGAGTTTGAAGAACGGCTAGCCAAAAACTCCAAAGGTAATAACAAAATGTTTTGTAAGTACATCAGAAGCAGGAAGCCTGCTAAACAACCAGTGGGGCCCCTTGATGATCAAAATACAAAAGGAGCGCTTAAAGACGATAAAGTCATTGCGGAGAAACTAAATGGATTCTTTGCTTCAGTCTTCACAGCTGAGGATGTTAGGGAGATTCCCAAACTTGAGCTGGCTTTTGTAGGTGACAAATCTGAGGAACTGTCACAGATTGAAGTGGCACTAGAGGAGGTTTTGGAATTAATTGATAAACTCAACATTAACAAGTCACCGGGACCAGATGGCATTCACCCAAGAGTTCTGAAAGAACTCAAATGTGAAGTTGCGGAACTATTAACTAAGGTTTGTAACCTGTCCTTTAAATCGGCTTCGGTACCCAATGACTGGAAGTTAGCTAATGTAACGCCAATATTTAAAAAGGGCTCTAGGAGTGATCCCGGCAATTACAGACCGGTAAGTCTAACGTCAGTACCGGGCAAATTAGTTGAAACAATAGTAAAGAATAAAATTGTCAGACACATAGAAAAACATAAACTCTTGAGCAATAGTCAACATGGTTTCTGTAAAGGGAAATCGTGTCTTACTAATCTATTAGAATTCTTTGAAGGGGTCAACAAACGTGGACAAGGGGGATCCGGTGGACATAGTGTACTTGGATTTCCAGAAAGCCTTTGACAAGGTCCCTCACCAAAGGCTCTTACGTAAATTAAGCTGTCATGGGATAAAAGGGAAGGTCCTTTCATGGATTGAGAACTGGTTAAAGGACAGGGAACAAAGGGTAGGAATTAATGGTAAATTCTCAGAATGGAGAGAGGTAACTAGTGGTGTTCCCCAAGGGTCAGTCCTCAGACCAATCCTATTCAATTTATTCATAAATGATCTGGAGAAAGGGGTAAACAGTGAGGTGGCCAAGTTTGCAGATGATACTAAACTTCTCAAGATAGTTAAGACCAAAGCAGATTGTGAAGAACTTCAAAAAGATCTCACAAAACTAAGTGACTGGGCAACCAAATGGCAAATGAAATTTAATGTGGATAAATGTAAAGTAATGCACATTGGAAAAAATAACCCCAACTATACATACAACATGATGGGGGCTAATTTAGCTACAACAAGTCAGGAAAAAGATCTTGGCGTCATCGTGGATAGTTCTCTGAAGATGTCCACGCAGTGTGCAGAGGCGGTCAAAAAAGCAAACAGGATGTTAGGAATCATTAAAAAGGGGATAGAGAATAAGACTGAGAATATATTATTGCCCTTATATAAATCCATGGTACGCCCACATCTCGAATACTGTGTACAGATGTGGTCTTCTCACCTCAAAAAAGATATTCTAGCACTAGAAAAGGTTCAGAAAAGGGCAACTACAATGATTAGGGGTTTAGAGAGGGTCCCATACGAGGAAAGATTAAAGCGGCTAGGACTCTTCAGCTTGGAAAAGAGAAGACTAAGGGGGGACATGATAGAGGTATATAAAATCATGAGTGATGTTGAGAAAGTGGATAAGGAAAAGTTATTTACTTATTCCCATAATACAAGAACTAGGGGTCACCAAATGAAATTAATAGGCAGCAGGTTTAAAACAAATAAAAGGAAGTTCTTCTTCACGCAGCGCACAGTCAACTTGTGGAACTCCTTACCTGAGGAGGTTGTGAAGGCTAGGACTATAACAGTGTTTAAAAGAGAACTGGATAAATTCATGGTGGCTAAGTCCATAAATGGCTATTAGCCAGAATGGGTAAGAATGGTGTCCCTAGCCTCTGTTCGTCAGAGGATGGAGATGGATGGCAGGAGAGAGATCACTTGATCATTGCCAGTTAGATTCACTCCCTCTGGGGCACCTGGCATTGGCCACTGTTGGTAGACAGATACTGGGCTAGATGGACCTTTGGTCTGACCCGGTACGGCCTTTCTTATGTTCTTATGTAATTACCAATGGAACAATCCCTCCAAGAAGAGCTTGGCTGGGCCTGGCGCAGTAGTGCCGCATGATGATACATTTTATGATGAATCACCAGCCAGTCTTAGCAATGCTGGAACACGCAGGGTAGAAGCAGGTACCTGGATAATGGCAGCAACGTGATGATTCCTATCCCTTACGATGGGGCTGTAAAACCCAGTGGTGTCCTGCACCCCCTAATGAAATAGACATCCAATGCTAGCAGCTTAAGTGCCAAGTGTCACTGTGGCTCATAGAGTAGGTACGTGTATTTCCAAAGGGCAGCATCCCTCCCTCTCCCCACTCTCTGCCCTGCTCTTAGTGGTGTCCATGTGCTGCTATCCCCAGGCTTCAAGCCAGAGAGCTTTTTTTTTTTTTTTTTTTAAACCCTGAGCCATTCATGCTAAGGGGCATTTTTTTTCTCCTTCATGTTTTGTCACTGTCCTGCACCCTCCACACCAATGGCATCTTTGGTGCCATTCACGGTAGCTCTATGGCCAGTGGTGTGGTATACAGTGGCTAGAGGCTGGTACCAACCCCCAGAGCAAGGTAGGGAGCTGTCTGATGGCCATTCCCATAGGTGAATTGCATGTGGGCTTAACTAAGTACATTTTATTAGCACAGGAGAGAGCAGATGGCTGCTTGTTAGCCATGCAGAAACCCAAACCAAGGCTGGGGCTGGCACAGAGAGAAATGGGGGCTTTTCTACCCAACCCCTCCAGCTAACTAAAGTGAACTCCTAGAATCGTGTGCTGCGTTCAGGCCTGCAATTGTGCTGTACTCATGGCCTCACATTGCAGAAGACGTGCAGCTGCAGGTTCCCAAGCCGCAGTCACATCAGCCCAATTACCTCTCTGCTCCCCGAAGGGGAGCCTCTAGTTTCTCTAGGGCCCATTTGAAATTGAGGACACTTCATCTCTTACATCATTTGATCTCACTTGCACATTCATTTCAGACAGTCAAGTCTTGACAAGCAGTTGGTGTCACTGAGTCAGATGCGCAAGGAAGAGCTAATTCCAAAAGATGCCAATGCTAACCATTTCTTATCACAGTACATCAGTTCTCTTTTTCTCACTCCCTCCTCAGCTCAATGCTTGAGACAGGCTTTATTTCCACAGGTGCCTTTTCCTACCAGCTGCACCAGAGCCTCAAACACAAAGGCATCATGCTGTAACGGACGGTAGAGCTGGTTTTAAACTCAGAGTGAGGAAAGGCACTTTGGTCCCTTCCTTCTCAACTCCAATATGTCCTTGTGTTTCTTCCAGGCCAATTACAGCCTCCGGCCTGTGTCCATGGGCCAGCCACCTCAATAAAGAATTAGTCCCCTTTAGATTCATTATCACTAAGTCGAGTTACTTTAGTTTGGCCAGGCATCTTAACTTAGTGTGTGCGTGCAGGCACCTTCCTAAGTGAAACATACCACATGTTATATCAGACTTCCCTTTTTATGGTGCTCACATGCTGCATCTGGTTGCATGGTGGATGGTCCCATGTATACCCCTGGATCCCCAGCTCTCTTACTTAACAATTTCTCTGTTTTCTGAACTGAAGCCATCCTCCAGGGCACCTGTACATGTATATGCTGACCTATACCATGGGACCTAATCCTGTATTCTGTAGGCGTACTAAAATCATACTCCAGCCAGCAGGTGTTTGGGGTGCACAGCATGGATGTAACAGGCTTTGACTAACGCGCTACATTGATTAAAAGACTAGCGCTGGAACACACAGTACGTGGATTGAGAACTGGCTAATCTCAAGAAGAAGGTTTCAATGAGAAACAATCATGGAATGGGAGAGGTGTTGCAAGGTATTCATCAGTGAGCTGGAAGTAAATATAAAATCACTGAGGTTGGGCCCATTCCAACAAAACAGATTTTAATGGAGCCAAATGCAAAGTTAGAGAGAATATAGGCCATACCTATAGCCTGGGGGGACTGTAACCTGGAAAGCAGCGATTCTGAAAGGATTTAGGGGTCAATTGTGGATAAGCACCTGACCATAAGCTCCCAGGATGATGCTGTGGCAAAAAAGGCTAATGTGATCCTGGGCTGTATAAATAGGGGAGGAGTGAATAGACCTAAGGATGTGATGTTACCTCTGTAGCTGGCTTAAGGGAGACATGTCCAGGGCTGGTGCTCATGCTTGGAAAAGGATGTTGGAATATTTGAGTGTGCAGAAGAGTCACAAAAATTATTTAAGGGCTGGATAAAATGCCTGTTTGTGAGAGACCAAGTGCTCAAAAAGATGAGTGAGAGGTCACCTGATGACCATATGTAAGGGCATGGGGGAGGGATAGCTCAGTGGTTTGAGCATTGGCCTGTTAAACCCAAGGTTGTGAGTTTAATCCTTGAAGGGGCCATTTAGAGATCTGGGGCAAAAAATCTGTCTGGGGATTGGTCCTGCTTTGAGCAGGGGGTTGGACTAGATGACCTCCTGAGGTCCCTTCTGACTTCTGTGATCCTATCTTCAAGGAACAAAAATACTACCTAGGACAGGGCACTCTGTAATTCAGCAGAGAAAGCCAGAACAAGAACTAATAGCTGGAAGTCAGTCAGACAAATTCAAATTAGAAATGAAGCACAATTTTTTAACAGTGTGATTAACTATTGGAACAAACTACCAAGGGCCTGGATGCCTTTCTGGAAGCTATACACTAGCCAGCCACAAGTTCTGCTGTAGCCAAACATAAGTTGTTGGGTTTAATGCAGGTGTAATGGGGTGAAAGGTAATGTCCTATGATATGCAGGAGGACACAGTGATCTAATAGTCACTTCTGGCCTTAAATCTATTCATGGATGAATCAATGCAGGATCAGACCCTATTAAATGCAATAACTGAACAATGAACTTTGTGGATACCAACTTGGTCCCTGTTTGTGGGGTCTGTGTGGTGAGGAATGTAACCAGATAAGCCATGTTTGATTGGCCAAATATTGCACATACACAGTGTGAGGAACTGAACCCAGCTGAAACCGAGAACAGCAAGAGTCTTCCCAGTTTAGTCTTTTGCTTCAGAGGTCCTGAGCACTGACTTTGCGGGAGCTACTCATGCTCAACACATCTGAAATTTCTGACCATTAAAGATATATAATGTGTGGGGTTCACCAAGTGAGGGTGCAGCTTGCTCATCTAACATGAAAGAAGAATGACCAGGTGCGCCCAGTATTCCCGGCTGGTGAAATGAGGCCTCCGGAAGCCCTGTACAAAAGCAGCTGGAGACTTAGGATTTGAGTCTTTGGAGCTAGTGTTCTCCATGTATAGTCCACCCCGCAGTTTGCTCTCCATATCCCAGCAATCACCTTCCTCCTAAGTCTCCCCACCCTTTGCATCTACACCAACGCAGCCAAGAGCAGGACAAAGGGTGGAACTGAACTATAATTAGTGTCAATTAAGGTGATCCCATCTCCTATTAATTCCATATACGAACATGTGTAGACATGGTCCAAAAATGCATTCCAGCTTTAAACAAGCTGGTCCATCATGTCCTATCCTACTCCTCTAGCTGTAGCTATCTCTGATGCTTCAGGGGCAGGTGAGGGGAGAGGCATTCAGAGCAACACATGGGGCAGAAAGGTTCCTTCCTGACCGCTGCAGCGTAATATTTGGGAACATAAACTATAGGACCAGAAGGAAGCCTGATGGGTCACTGAGCCACAGTCCCCACCATCACGGGAACCTTGTCATAGCATTCCGCTTGTAAATGTGTCAAGATCTTATATTACAACTAGTTAGGTTGGTTGTCCCCACTCCTCCTAGCCTGACTCCTCTGATGACTAGAAGCCTTCTACCCATTTCCAGCCTAAATCAATGCCTGATCTGTAACATCTTGTGCAAAAGTGTCCTTTATCTTAAATAGCTCTTCTCCCTCGCTGGTGTTTACTCTCTAAATACATTGGGGGGTAATCTGGCCACCTCTCAGACCACATTTTGCTAGGCCGAACAAGCCAAGCTTTTTTCAGTCCCCTCTCCAAGGATCAGTTCTACAGTCTCCTGATCACCCAAGCAGCCCTTTCCTGCACCTGGTCCAGTGACTTCATCTTTCTTGAACATGGGGTGGGGGGATTCACATTGTGCATAATAATCCAGGTGAGGAGGTCTGACCAGTTTCAAATGGGCATTTTACTCTTCCATAGTTCCAAAGGCAGGGAAAGCAAAACCACCCCCCTCCAGAGAGAAACGTTCAAAGACATTTCAGCCATTTTTATTAGAAGCAAATACATTGCAGCCAAAACAACAGACATTCTCACATCTCTACAGCATAGACCGTACAGCTATGGATGGGTCAGTAACAAAGACAGATGATGATCTGACACTTCCCTTTACTAGAAATTTAAAATACCTAAAACACAGCACATGTGGGGACCCCCTCCCCGCCAAAGCTCACCTCAGCCTAAATTAAGGGAGTTATTTACATGACTAGGGTCCTCTGGAAATATCAGGCCCTAACATTTGTGGCAGGGCCAGCATTGGTGCTGGGTATGTTCCCGCCCCTGGTAATTCTCTATTCCCCTCCCACCCACCCACTACAAACAAGAGCACATGCTATGTACACTGGGCCTGTTCTCATTGGTATTGCTTTGGGGGTATGCTAAGCCCAATTTTGGCATTCAAACACCAACAAACAAAAAAAATCCAAGGCTCAAAATATACTTAGAATGAGCGGGGAGAATATACTGTCGAGGAGGATGTCACAGTTAAAGATATGCATTTACAAAACAGCATCTCTCTAAACAGTACAGTGTTACTACTGGGAAGTGAGCGTTACGCCCTTACCACATGTCAGGTGTTTTGCTGAACTCTGTTCTTTGGCAAGTAAGCTGCTTTGAGGGGACACACCCAGCCAATTGGTTGCAGTGACTTCTGTTATCCCAATGGGCCTGATTTTCCTTACAACCATTTTATACGAGCATCGGTCCATTGACTTCAGTAGAGTTACCCCAGATTCACACCATGGTGAGCGGGGAGAATAGAGTCTAATATCACCCATTTTTTACAGGGAATAGTAGCCATAAAATACCTCTGGGAGCACAGTGATGGCTGATAATGTGTGATTTGCCGTATCAGATTAATGGGCTTTCTTATGTGAGTCAGTAACTAACCCCATACTAAAGGGACAATATTTTTGAAGCTATTTGTTAGTTTTAGATAAAACTCTCTACTGAAGTAATGGAATTTATACCAGGTATGGATCTGGCCTTTTGGGTTTAGTAATTACTAATAAAATTCTATCGGCTTTATAAAGTATCCAAATACAGCTATTTGTGCCTTAACTAAAGTGATATACTACGTTCTGCTATGCTACAACTGACAGTGGTGGTGCCTTAAAATAAAGGCACAGTATGTCAATTAACTGCAAAATTACACTGGGATTCCCTCAGTCTGCCACTGATGCATTTAATAGGTCATCATGGTCTCCCTATTAACTTTACAGCTATGGACATTCAGCTCCAGAATTTCAAAGGTGTGTGCCCCATTTACACATGCAACTCCATGCATGAACTGCAAGCGTACAGTTGTTGAGATTGTGCCTACAACCACCAGTAATGAGAAATGGGATGCCTGCCACTATGCACAATGCACTTGAAAACCGAAAAGATATCTTGCACAAGCAAAGTTTGATGTTCTCCTAAGAACATTTTGAACCACATAAATGGAGCAGTTATGTATTTGAAAGGTATGATGGCATCACGTCCCCAGGCCAAATTCCCTCTTGAGACTGGGACTATGATTTTGTTTAGCTTACAAAGTCTACAAATCCACCCCAGGAAGCTTTATTCTCCATCCATTTCACTTGGCTGACATCCTTGCATAGAAAGGATACAACATGTAGAAATAAACATGTATGGGTACAAGCAAAGAGATATTGCTCAGCAAGGTGCAAAGGGTTAAAAATGCTTTTTCCATCCCAAGTGAAAAATCAACTGGCTAAAAGCTTCCACTCTACCATTTTCTTCTTGCCTTTTTACCCTGGCTGGAGACCCTCCCGCCAATTCTACTCCACAAGGGTGCAAGTTCTGCCCCTTTGCTCAGACCTAGAAAATAGGCATAGGAGGCCCAACCTAAACTCAGTGAGCCAGATCCCAGCTGCTATAAACTGACAAAATTCCACTGCCAATAACGGAGCTATGCTGCATTGCCCCAGCTGAGGTGCTGACCCTAGACTTTTGCCTCCCAACAAAACACTTGCATTATTTTCCTTCTCTCACTCACTCCCTTAATGATTTCTTTCCGGGAGCTCCAGCGAGCCCTGGAATCTGTAGAATGACTTGCTTGTGCTAAGCAACGGTATCACATGCAGGACACCTAGCACAGGCCTTCTGCAAACGTATTCCATTCACACAGCTGATCCTATCCCTTTCCCCAAACACATGTTCGCTCAACAGCACTGGAGATAGTGTGGGCTTTTTCAAAAGAGCAAGACAGAGCCATCAGTTTCATCCTGTTAATGTCATAGAAGAAACTGACTGATTAAGAAGAAATTTAGGTCTTTTCTACCACATACAGGATGAACTGGATAGCATCTGGGACCAGAAAGTATTCCAGACTGTCCTTCCTTAAAGAGCTCTCTAACTTCTTTAACCACTCAACTACTCCTATTACTATTTCCAACAGTGATAAAACAGCTGTTTTTCTTTGCCTTTTATCCCCATTTAGTGTGCACTACGTCCCTGGGAAACAATGTCATGTCCCTTTGTCGAGCTGAGCCTATCTAATGCCAAGCTTTTCCAGTTACAGCATTATTAGGAAAGCAATGGAGGCATTTAGTAAGATACGTGTCTTATGTTTAACTGTGGTGTCTTAAATGGTTTGTAGCCTCAGCAGCTTCCATGCTCTAGACTATCTGTGACTAATGTACAGTAACATCCAGCTTATGAGAAGATTTTCTGAGGCCCTGCTTCCAGTGAGATTGCTCAGACATGAATTTGCTTCTTGAGATTTAGAAACCATGTAACCTATGAGAGAAAATACTTGTCTCTGAATATGAAAGCTGACTTGACAAAGAGTCGAAAGCAGAAAGAAGTCCATGTCCACCAAGTTTAGAAATAACCAGCCATCTAAAACACTATGGTTTGTATCTGTCTACAGTGGCCATCTACAATGAAATAAACACATAGCATATAGTTAGTAGTTTTACATATTTGCATAAGAATGGGTTATGACATGGGTTGGTACAGTTGTGTTTAGTGCATATATACATACACACACATCTATATGGTGGGATTTTCATAAGTGCCTAAGGGGGTGAAGGTGCACGAC